>NC_133324.1:220712501-221023096 GCF_042186555.1 Aquarana catesbeiana
AATGAGACACGGCTCTGTCTTCAGGTTTCAAGCAGGAATCAACTCATGTATTATAACACATGGACACAACAGATAAAATAACTCAGAGACTCTTTCCCCCCACCCTTGGAAAAGAGGGCGGGTTAAACTGTCCAATGACAATGGACACACAGATCAGGTGTGTTTAACATCTCATCAGTACACAGTCTTAGCAGGGAGAGCTGTTGGAAGAATCCCCCCTCCCTCCAATGCAATACACATCCTGTGATCTAAGGCAGACAAACATAATAGAACATTGGAATACAGCCCCACCCAAAACTAGCACAGCAAACAGTACACAACACAATGAGACAGAATACATTATATATACACACATATACAGCATTGAGTCTCTGACTAGCACAGATCATAGTGGGGTTCTCATTCACCCTGTGCCCCTATTAGTAACTCCCATCACAATGGCATATCCAGGGTCCCCAGAGTCTGTGTGTCTTGGGGGACATGGACCTGAATCTAAAGTAACGGCACCTCCAGGGTCCCCAGGCATACAGCTCACAAAGAGCACTGTCCCCCCAAACACCAGGGCCCATAATCAGGCTGGCATTCAGTCCCCTCCAAAAGCCTCTTTTCCGGCTAGGTCTGTCACAGCTTTTTTAGATGTTGTTTGGCAAACTCAAATCTGGCCTTCCTGTTTTTGAGGCTCACCAATGGTTTACATCTTGTGGTGAACCCTCTGTATTCACTCTGGTGAAATCTTCTCTTGATTGTTGACTTTGACACACGTACACCTACCTCCTGGAGAGTGTTCTTGATCTGACCAACTGTTGTGAAGGGTGTTTTCTTCACCAGGGAAAGAATTCTTTCGTCATCCACCACAGTTGTTTTCCGTGGTCTTCCGGGTCCTTTGGTGTTGCTGAGCTCACCGGTGCGTTCTTTCTTTTTAAGGATGTTCCAAACAGTTGATATGGCCACACCTAATGTTTTTGCTATCTCTCTGATGGGTTTGTTTTGTTTTTTCAGCCTAATGATGGCTTGCTTCACTGATAGTGACAGCTCTTTGGATCTCATATTGAGAGTTGACAGCAATAGATTCCAAATGCAAATAGCACAATTGAAATTAACTCTGGACCTTTTATCTGCTCCTTGTAAATGGGATAATGAGGGAAAAACACACACCTGGCCATGGAACAGCTGAGCAGCCAATTGTCCCATTACTTTTGGTCCCTTAAAAAGTGGGAGGTACATATACAAATTGTTGTAATTTCTACAACGTTCACCTGATTTGGATGTAAATACCCTTAAATTAAAGCTGAAAGTTTGCAGTTAAAGCACATCTTGTTCGTTTCATTTCAAATCCATTGTGGTGGTGTATAGAGCCAAAAAGATTAGAATTGTGTCGATGTCCCAATATTTATGGACCTGACTGTATATACTATTCCCAAAATGCTAAAATGCTTACCCTGGTCAGCCACCACCCGGGTCTCTATCACAGCTTTGATACTACCTACGTTCAATTAATTGTTTTGGAGGTGATACCGGAAGACCCACATGGCGGGGACTGAGAGAGGAGGACTCTTAAAAAAGAAACCCTCTGGATAGAGCAGATTAACGCCACAAAACCTCCCGGGATCAGTGAGATTCTATCATACAAACCTTTTCTATAGTGAGACCAGAAAAAACATAGGACTACACAATGGATGTACATTTGACTTTGCGTTTCTTGTATGTGACACAATTCAGGGTTTTACTAGGCTCACTGTTAAGCATGCTATTTAAAGCTTACCCTTTACCCCAATGGAGCAACGAGTGAACCTGTAGGTGTGCTAGATAGCCCTAACACAAGGTAGTGAAGTTAATTCACTATTAATTCACTAGTTAATTCCAGGGTTAGGGTGAGGGCACTGTGGCGGCTGCCTACAGTCCTAGCAGGTGTGCGGCTGCACAACTGTGGAGGCTGCACCCCTGCTCCCAGGGGGTTCCCCAAGGTGTGGGCCTTGCGGCCATTCGTAGCACTTGGGGAACCCTGTGGCAGCTCCGTGGTGTTCCCATTCTCCTGTCATGAGTGTTCCCATCCAGGGGGCACTAGAACCTGCTCTTGCAGTCCACCAGGTGATCCTGGGTGCATGTGCCAGATGGCAGCACATGCATGGTAGGTTGGCAGCCAGGCCGGGTGACGGGCTCTTTGACAAGAACTATTAAGGGAGGTCTTTTACATATATAAGTGGCTGTATTAACCCATTAACTGCTGGTCCCTGGTATTGTGGATACGCATTAAGGTACATTTAACTTTCAGATCTAATAAATGGGGATACACATGTGATATACTGTATTAGCATATGGAATCCCCCTTTAATTTTACCTTGTAGGCTCACCGGCCATCCTAGGTGGGAAGTACCAATACCCATGAGGATAGTGGACCTCAAGAACACTTTAACCTGATTATGTAAGTATTGTGTACATATAAGATATAATATATCATGGATTGCTAGTTGTATATATATTTTCTGCCACACTTTGCCATCTCCCTGGTAGATAAATGTGCATCTGCAGTGGAACTGTATATGCTGCTGTATCTGGGCTCCTCTTCTGTTCCCGGGGGTGTGAACATTGATTCCTCCCATTACCAGTGAGTGTCCTGATCAGACATATTGTATGTATGGTTTATCTGTATGCAACTATGTACACATAAAATGTATTTTCCATTTTCCTATCTAAATAGAGTTGTGAAAGACTCATCAAGGAAATGTGGAACCCCAGCACCTGTAGAAACTTGGTGTACATCTCTCTATGCGCATAGTCTACATGTGTACAGTATATACCTGTAAAGGGGCTTACACTTTGTCTGTGATACATAGTATTCAGCAGGGCTTTTTTTCAGGGGGAACTTGGTGGAACTCAGTTCCACCACCTCTGGCTCAGACCCTTTGGTGCCTGGTCACCACAATCACTTGTAAACACAGAAGTCTGGTTTCTGTGTTTACAAGTGACAGCTCTGCACTCTGTATGTAATGCAATCCTGGTATTTAATGCCCCTTTAAGACCCTCCTACTGTTTTAGTGAAATTTGACTGAACACACTCACTATTTTATGTGATTTGGAGGTTAAGTTCCATCACCTATTGTTTGAGAAAAAAAGCCCTGGTATTCAGTAATATTTTAAAATATATTTTATATCCAATTGTTATTTTGTACAAGCTTTAAAGTAGTTAAAATAAAATTTGGAATTATTTTTCCTAATGTATATGTGCCTTCAAAGTCCATAATTTTTGAGTTTCAGAAACAGTGTTCCACTATATGAGATGTGGGATGGTTTATTATACAGTGTACCCATGGACCACCCAATGGGTACTACACTTATATTCATATTACCACTTCTCAAACAAGACATGCTGCAAACACGAAAAATGCAATGCAAAGCAGATTAAACAAAGCCTTATAACTTTTTTCCATAATGTCCCATTGAGATACATGGTAATCTGTTGACCTGCGTTTGAGGTGCACTTTAAAGCATGTCAAACACAGGTAAAAAATGCCTGTGTACACTTAAGCCGGGTACACACAGGCCGAATGTCGGGAGACATCGGCCTGTTCAAAAAAAAGACGGCCGCCATTCGGCCCGTGTATATGTCGGTCTGACCGACAGAAGCCAGCCATTTGGCCGGTTTCTGTTGGAGGAGCATGCTGGAGAACCAGCAGCTGCCCAACTCCCGATCAGCACTCTCAGCCAATGGCAGAGAGGGCTGATCAGATTGTTCATGTCTTTCTTCTCCTATAAATTGGAGAGTTAGTGGGCTTGACCTAAGGATGGAGGACATGCCTCCGAAATGCATTGTCATGGCAACTGTGTGATGTCCTCACTCTCTCCCCCCCTGTATCCTGCTCATGTGGGTTTTTGTGCCCCTGGAGAGCAGCGTCGAATGGACCAGCGCATTGGGCATTAGGATCAGCACGTCGAGCGTGGAGGTGGATAGCCTCGGATGTGCTGCTAGGATCTGGGCAGCTAGGTTGAACGTCCATGGCTCCCCCTTCCCCTTCTGGGATCTTGAGCTGGTTTCAGGAGTGCGGCCACAGTGGAATCCTAATGCTGTATCTATCTTCACACAATGTGAGTTTGACCATTGTAGTGTTTTTAACTTTACCTTACTAAAGCCGAGTTACACCAGGGGCGGATACAGAGTCTAGTCTTGGGAGGGGCACTGCCAGAAAATCAGCAATGTCTGCCAGCCACCCTCGATCGCTCCCCACAGAGATAGAACGGTGGTCTGCCTATGTAATCAAGGCAGACTGCCATTCTGTCAGAGATGAACAGAGTGATCTTGTGTTCCTGCTACCCAGGAGCACTCTGTTCATCTAGTAAATCCATCCCCCACACAGTTAGCAAGAACCCCCTAGCGACACACTAAGGGCACTTTCAAACTGGGGCATTGGGGGCATCGGTGGTTAAGTGCTGCTATTTTTAGTGGCGTTTACTGTCGTTTTAGCGGCGCTTTTAGGTCACTAGCGGGGGGCTTTTAACCCCCACTAGCGGCCGAAAAAAGGGTTAAAAGCGCCCGCACAGCGCCCGGAAAGCTCCGCTGCAGCGGTGCTTGATTTCAATGGGCAGGGGCGCTTTAGGAGCGGTGTATACATCGCTCCTAAAGCTCCTCAAAGATGCGGCTTGCAGGACTTTTTTGAATGGGACGTTAAAGCAAGCGCATCGCTCCAGTGTGAAAGCACTCGGGTGAGAGGAGCGGCTCTTTACGGGCGCTTTTCAGGCGCTATTTTTAGCACTATAGTGCCTGTAAATCGCCTCAGTGTGAAAGGGGTCTTAACCCTTTGATCGTCCCTGATGTTAACCACTTCCCTGCCAGTGTCATTAGTACAATAACAGTGCATATTAGTGTCTGTATTAGTGTCACTGGTGTCACTGGTCCCCAAAAAGTGACAAAAATGTCAGGTGTCCGAATGTCCCAGTCCCGCTAAGAATCGCTGATTGCCACCATTACTAGTAAAAAATAAATAAAAATAAAAAAATTTTGTAGATGCTATAACTTTTGCGCAAACTAATCAATATACGTTTATTGGGATTTTTTTACCAAAAATATGTAGAAGAATATATATCAGCCTAAACTGATGAAGAAATTGATTTATTAAAAAAAAACTTTGGGATATTTATTATAGCAAAAAGTAAAAAATATTGTTTTTGTTTTTCAAAATTGTCGGTTTTCTTTTGTTTATAAAAAAAAAACGCAGAGGTGATCAAATACCACCAAAAGAAAGCTATTTTTGTGGGGAAAAAAAAGATGTCAATTTTGTTTGGGTACAACATCGCAGGACTGCGCAATTGTCAGTTAAAGCAAAGCAGTGCCGTATCATAAAAAATGGCCAGATCATTAAGGGGGTAAATCCTTCCGGGGCTGAAGTGGTTGAGATTGAAGATGAAAATGTCAGTACTAAAAGAGCAGCTTTTTTTCCTTCATAAATAATTGGCATACATGTATTCTGCGATTTTACACAATCCATTACTTTTTGTACTCACTTTTCCTATACTTTGGTGCTCTGGTGGGGGGAGGGGCTTCCAAGGACCAAGAGAGATAAATAGGATTGAAGGAAGTATCGCCATCACTTCACAATTCACATGACACACAGCCATTGCAGCCTTCATGTCTTCTTCACCCTGACTGTCAGTGTCTTCACGTTCACGCTGCGCTGGAGACTTGGAGAAGATCATGGAGGGAGGAGGTGGGTGGAGCCAACACTCTCACACTAGGCGCGGAGGAGGAAGAAGGCTCTGAATGTGGCGCCTCGTTCTCCTCCCCCTCAGCAGCGGCTGGGATGTGACTGACCTGACATCACTGGTTGCTAGCATTAGAGAGGCAAGACCACCCACCTCAGAGTCCTCCCTCCATCTTCTCCAGGCTCCAGCGCGGCATGAAGAGAACAGGGTCTCTTGGTGCCGTTGCTGATGTGGGAGAGACTCGGGACGGGAGTCATTAATATTTTCTGCCCTTGAGTTACACTAGGGCATACTTCCACTGAAAAAGAGTTGATTGCTAGTCAATTAAACTGGACTTGATCTGTAATGTTGAAGACATTTCAAAGCTTCTCCATTATCTCTAATGTTGAAACATCTTCAACATTGCCTAACAAAGTCCAGTTAAATGTGACCAACTGCTACTAGATATTCCATGACCTGGATAAAAGAGAGCATTCAAAGGCAGTTGATTGCTGCTAGCTTGCAATGTTATAAATTAGTAAAATGAATACAGGAAAAACAGCAAGTCATTTCATTAGCCTGTGATATTGTTCCCTTTAATCTGCATGTTTGAAGAATTTTAAAAAGGTAGATTAAAAGGAAAATATTTATCACACAGTGATAAATTGACTCACTATCCTTTTGGTACAGAAAAAAAGGTAAGTAAAAATTGCTTTTCATATCCTATCTGATCTAACGGATGGAAAAACAAGACACCAGGAAGTTTGTTGCATTGCCTGATATACTGTACATGCATTGTTAATATGAGAATTACCATATGTTCTCACTATAGGTAGATAGCTATGAGGCTGTTACCACAGGTGTGTCTAGGCACCTTTACATACCATGAAGTGCACTGCTATTTTTTAGGAGGAATTCCAGATAAATGGTAATTTTAGGGTAATGCTTAGATACAATTAACATTTCCATATGTTCCATATAATATAGCAAATATTCACCTTTTTAATCCTGTTCTACTTTAACTGGAATAATAAATTTCAGTTTTAATGACATTACATTCCCAGAATTACACTGGACACTGGGAACTTTTTTTATTTTGGATCCAGTGAGCTTATGTTCATTGAAAAGTGAAGTAAATAAAGGCCAGGGCTATTTTTCCTATATTCAAGGTATCTTTTATCCACTGTTAATAGGAAAAAATAAAATAGCAAACTGTGTAGGCATCATGCACGCATTGTTACAGCTGCTCCTAGGGGCACCTGGCATTTGTTTTCCTGCCTCTAAACTCCTCTACATGTTAACCTATGTGGCCATGCACTTATAAGTTTTTAAAAGTGTTTAGTGACACAAGATTTTAATGGCAGAAAAAAAAGCACTGCCAGAAGCAACAGAATTTGGCCAGTAACAGTGAACAATTGAGAAAAATAATATTTGATAATAAAGATTAAATTATTACACTGATTTCCTAGTCTAATGCGCTGCAATTTAGCTCTTATTACTTTAAATTTAATTTTTTTTAACTGCCAGCCACATAATAATTTTGCACAATAAAGCTCATTAGTGACCTTGATTAAAACTATACTGTAAACATTATTTGATAAAAATTCCTGAAATGTTTTACATCCACATTGTAAAATATCCAATGACAAATTATTTTAAAGGAAAATAAACAGACTTGTTTTGTGCAGTATTTTGTTGATGCAGCAACTAATATATTCTTGCAACACCTAATATATTTCAATTATTAATATTTATAGTAGTCTTAGCCCATAGATATAAAAATCATAATAAGCAGTACTGTAAAGTGTATAACAGGTTGATTCATATACAGGAATGAGCTTTGGGTTTGGGTTGAACATGAGTTTTACTGAAACCAAAGCCCAAGTCATTCCTATCATGAACGAATGTGGTCATTAGCATTTTGTAACCAATTGTAGTAGATTGCCAATAATGCACTTCTTGGCCTCTAAATTGTGGTCAGGTGGATTAGAAGGGCCAATGATGGATAGGGATCTCTAATATTTCATACTCCTCCCTATAAAAGTTAGGTTTCCCAGAAACCTTTATGTCAGTGTCTGTTGAAGCAGAACGTAGCCTTGTAAAAATTATATAAAAATTGTGTTGCGTGTCACGTGAAAAAATGACTAAATGTTAATTAAACATTGGATTAAATAAACACCAAAAACACCTAAGTCCATATAGTGATGAAATGTGCAAAGTCCTTCAAATTCAATGCAACACCTGGTGCTCAGACAAATGAGGCAAAAATATCTTCTTACCAGATTCAAAGACCTTTCAACGTCTATATTCGCATCTGTGAGCTTTATTATCCCTCACATTAGGTAAAGGTTATCTCAGCTCATCCAACCTTCCCATGGACACCGTTGGTAAAAACAAGCAAGGGATAAAGTTCTCAGGGTATCCGCAGAAGCCTATCAAACCATCAATCAAATAAGAAAAGGAAAATTCATTGTGCAGCGTCCAGATTAAAAACAGGGAATTTATTAAAAATCTACTTACAACAGATGATTACAGGCATTGGAAAAATAACATCCATCCTACACCCTCACAAGTGTCTCAACGTCACCGCTATTTCCTGCCCTGCCTGACGTACGTTTCATCTGAATAAGCATTAGGGCAGGGGTTGGCAACCTGGAGCCCTCCAGCTGTTGCAGAACTACAAGTCCCATCATACCTCTGGGAGTAATTGTAAACTGCTAGCCTTGCAATGCCTCATGGGAAATGAAGCTCCACAACAGCAGGAGAGCCCCGGGTTACCTACCCCTGCATTAGGGGATAGCGGTGTGCACAATCTATCCTTAAATAGGATTCAATATATCTACCACTGGAGGGCAGAAGTGCTCCACTAATTAACATATAAACCACCTTGCACTGCATAGTCTTGTTGCCTTGATCTATTGTCTCTAAAAGCAGTGGCCATTTTTTTGAAGCCTTACTATTCTCCAGTGGTTAGGATTAACAATACCGACATTATCTTCTGTTTTTAACCTATCAAGTAAAAATCTTTTTTAACAAAAATACATATAATGAAACAAAATGTATACAATACTACAAGGATTTACTAATTCTGTCCAGGTATAAAATATTCAAACAATCCCTGGTAATCAGAACCAACTGACCTCAACACATATGATGTCAATATGTTAACTAATCAAAATCAACATATTACCCATGTAGCATTTATCATTATCATAAATATGCATATGAATGCAAACTTAAAATATATACTCTCATATATTAAATATTATATTAAAGTATAAGCAATTCAAATAAAATGTAAAATTAATGGACATAGTTCCCTTTACACTCCAAAAAATAATATAAAGTAAAATGTTCTAATTCAGCTATTGTTTATAAAACTATTTATATCCCATTCTATTTTAACCCCTTCAGTTGGAAGGATTTTAATTCATATAAATATCCAGCAAGTTTCCTGTCTGGATATTTGCCAAACTTATTGCTCCCCCCCCCCCCCCAGTGTGGTATGTCCACTTCTATACCTATGACTTTCAGCTGCAATGGATCCTTCTTATGTTTAAGCACAAAATGACCAGATAAGTTGTTTTTAGGAAAATCTTTCTTACTATTTGTCAAATGTTCCCCTATTCTGACATGTAGACTTCTTTTGGTTCTTCCAACATATTGTTGACTGCAACTACATTCCAGTAGGTAAACAAATGTTTGTGTTACATGTGTAGCACCCTCTACCAATAAGTAGGTGCTAGTATGGGATTTTTACTAGGGAGACTGTCAGCACAGGTAAATGCAGTCAGGCCTATGTTTTAAGCTAGGCCTGTCTGTTTTGATCTGGAGGCAGGGAGTGGTTAGAGTAGCAGTGGGTTTGACCACCTGTGCTCTAGTTCTGAGGCGCCTCCCCTGCTTCCAGGGAGAATGTTCTGGAAGAGGGACAGGGCCTAGAACTGGAGTGGCAGGCAGCTCATGTGGGAGCCCTGACCAATCCCCAACTGGTATTGGCCTCCTATATAAGCTTAGGTAACATGCCACTGGGAGGAGTTGTCGGCTGGGTGAAGTGGAGAATGGAGTACTAGACAGCAGCAGGAGGGCACTCCCATGTGGGGGAGGGGGTGCGCTGATCGCAGGAGGAGGCCCGGGGAGAACTGTGAGGGACTATCACTTTTACACAGTCATTAGTGATGTCCTCATCATTACATGGACATTGATGAGGAACTCCTGGAGCAGAGGGGCAGGTGAAGCTGTTGGAACATACAGTCCAGTTAAGTTCTCCATCAAGGATTCAGGGCAGAGAAAGGTCGGTGAGTGTACCACAGTGTAGGGCTGGATGTGCCAGGAAGATTGTTAGGGAACTTCACTTTTACAAGGTCATTAGTGAAGTCCTCATCATTACATAGTCATTGATGAGGAGTCCTGGATCAGAGGAGAGACTGTGGGAAGTAGTGTCAAATCAATGTGGCCTGAGGGCACAGGATTTGCAAGCTGGGCTAGCTGGGAACAGTAGTCCATCATTCAGAACATGCTTTTTAAATACTAGACCTCTGGGGAGAGGTACTGTAGACCTCTGGCCTAGTAGCTGCGAGCAACCTGAGTCAGCATGAGAAACTATTCAGAGTGGGTTCTTTTGCTTACAGAAGAAGATGTGACAAGAAATTAATATGCTACAGTATAAGTTTGTGCAGGAGGAGAGGATTTCTGGGAACATCACCCTTACACGGTCAAGGGAGATGTCCTCATCTTTACACAGTCATTGATGAGGAAGTTCTGGAAGCAATAGTCTGCAAGGTGATGCAGGAAATAGACTGTAGCTGTTAAACATGCGCATCATTCCTTCAGGCTCAAACCATGTGCTAAATCTATAAAATCTCTAAATATGATAGCGAAGTGATCTATCCTATGGGCATCCCATATACCCTTTTCCCCAACCAAGTTGTACCCCCATTAAACAAAACAAAGCAAATGACTATTCATTGTCTCTGCAAGATCAATATGGGAGTCTGGCAGCTGGGTGATATGGTGGATGTTTGTTACAAGTGGCAACTACACCGCTACACATGATATAAATTTCTCTATTTTATAAGTTTTTCCAGTAACTGTGGAAGAAAAAGATGTAGTTCTAATAGAATTAGGCCCACAGCATATACATACTGGACATCTTCGGCAGGGGAATAAACCTTTTAGATTCCCCAAAAATGTAGGTCTCACAGGTGGTTCAACTACACTTTGGGCTACTAAATGTCTAAGCCCGGGTGCTTTTTAAAAAATGACTTTAGGCTGCTCTGGAAGGGCTGGACTTAATACTTCATCATTTTGTAACACTTGCCAGTGTTTATTGAGAAACTTTTTTTGCTATTCCATGTTGGTTAGAATATGTAGTCTAAAAGGACAATTCATATCCCAACATTCCTCCTGCTTTTTCTTTTGGGGCTAACATCTTCTCGCTTGTAAAAATGCCTAAACACTGTGCATTAATTCAGTAAAACTATTTTGCTGTTTTCTCTATGAAACAATACAATCTAATACAATTTGTTTGATTACAAGATGCCTGCTTTCTCTCCTATTCAAAAAATGGCCTAGTAAAAGTATATCTAAACACGGTTTAAAAAACGTGAAATACACTCTAGTTTGGCTTTTTGATTGCAAGCTGCCTGATGTTTTTCCTTTTAAAATTGCAGCCTACTAAAAGTTATTAAATACTGTGCCTTTTTTCTGTGAAATAAGATACTTCTATTTATATTACTTGATGATAAACCTGGCTGGTTACCCCCTCATAAATTCCAGCCTAATAAACCTCTTTATGTACTGTTCATGGACTGTAAAATATGTCTTGCTATTTTTTTTTTTTTAATTCAGATTTTTAGTTCTTGACGAGGACTGCCTGCTCCTTCCTTTTATATTGCAGCCTACTAAAGCAGATTACATACTGTTCTGTGCAAAATTTATTGCTTCTTTCTCTTAAACAGTACACTCAAATTTGTATTTTACATTACAAACTTGCTTTGTCTCTCCTGCTTAAATCTCAATCTAATAGATCTGCTTATGCACTGTTCATTGAGTGCACAATATTTTTTGCTTTCTATAAAGTATATATTTTTTCAATTTATTGTTGAATATATACTTTTTATATATACTTTTTATTTGATGTCTTGAAGAAGTAGAATGTAATTGAATTGTTTTGAAGTCCTGTTATATGTGCTTTACAAAGGTTTTACATCAGAGAACCATGTGCAGATAATGCCAATATAACTACTTATAGCCATCATCACCTCTGCAAGTGGGCAGCCTTATATTGCAAGGAAACTTTTAGTAGGTAAAGGAGCTGTAGTCTGCTTCTGATCCTGAATTATGCAAAAATTAAATATTTAAATACAAAATGCTGTTTTAAAAAATACAAACCTACTACCTCTTTGTGCAGAACCACTGCCTCTCATTTTCGGCCCAGCTGTCAGGGCCTTGATCTGAACCTGGGACCTCTGCTGTGTCTGGCAATTACTCTTCTTGCTGAGCTACCTGGAATGCTGGACAGTTTCCTGGAGAATTCTTTGAATGATCATGCCGTGAGGCCTGTTTGTCTTGAACCTTGAACTCTTTGCTCCTTCCATGAACTTCCTGATTTAAGCCATGTCTCTGCACTTCTTGTTTGACAGATTATTGTGCTCTCTCCAGCCAATAACTCGCTCTTGTCTCTCCTGCTGTCATCCGTATCTTCGCTACTATTGGTTACTGACCTTTGGCTTGTTCCTCGACTACGTTTCTGCTTAATCCCAACCTGCAACCACTCATTACTGACCTTTGGCTTGTTTACAGACTACGCTTCTGCTTTATACCTACCTGCTTATCTGCTACTGGACCCTGGCTTGCTCACCTCCTGGTGGGGCGATCCTGAGGACCACAACCTGGTGCTAACACGTAGTAAAACCCATCTCCATCATCAGGAGCTCTGGTGAATACCAGTTAGTACTTAGACCCCGCACCTCAGATGAACCCATGTCATCTGCCAGGGTGATCTGCTCATATACCTGTCCAACTTGTCTGTGGGTGCAGCTCTACTGCTATAGCTACTGGCTTCTGAGCCTGACTCCAGACCGTGACACCGGTATACCTGATTTTTAACAAAGATTTACTTGCCTCATGTCGTGGAAAATTGTGGGAAAAATAGGGTGTGCTTTGGAGCAAAAATAGAGCAGCCTTGCTGGTTTCAGTAACAAGTGTGAAAGCAATGCCATCTTGTGTGAGGATGGCCAGCCTTTTCCTATTAGATGTTCCTCCTTCAGCTAAGTCTACAGTGAGGTGGATCCAACCACCATCAGTAAATGCAGTAAAGAGATTATGTGCTGCCTCATAGTAGGACATGTTGTGCTCTCTCTTGGATAGTGCCAGTAGATTCCCAAATGATTTTCATTTTGGGTTTGGGAGAAGTGAAATGTTCCCCTTAGCAAGCCTCTCAAAAACATACTCCTCCTCCTCACCATCAGCACCCCAGCACCACATTCAGGTAGATGGTAAGGATGTACAAAATGTGTGCCAAAGATGGTAAGGATGGCCTTATGTGCAAAATAAGAGAACTGACTATGGACCCTCTGGTTAAAATAATGGATGCTGGGCACTTGCCATTCTGGTGTAGCACAGGCCCCAAAACAAGGATGCATGAGCAGTCCAAAAATGTGGCTGATGTGGGCCTGTGAGGAGAAAGAGGAGGAGGAAAATGGGCATCTGTGAGGGAGGAGGAGATGGAAAGGTGTGCATTAGTAGTCCAAAAACACAGCTACTATGTGCCTTGGAGAAGGAGGAAAAGAATGCATTAGGAGCATATGCAAGCAAGTGACTGCTCTGTGCGTGCCTTGGGGATTACATCACTAACTCCTGTGCCATTCACCACTGGGGGAGGGGGTGGGGTGATAAAGCTCCCTAGAGCCTCTCCAGACTGCTTTTCTGACATAATTAAACTTTAAAAGAAAGTTTTAGGGAAGGGAGGGCAGCTTATGCCCATAAGATTCTACACTTTTTGCTGCTGCCTGCTCATCCTCATGTCCGCAAGAATTTACCCCCTCTATGTTCTGCCCCCTGCATTGTGGAAGGGCAGACAGCCTTTTTAATGTTTTTCCATAGAGAAAGCTTGGTATCATCTTTTGTTGAGAGAGTATCCAGATTGTATTGCTGCCCCTCCAAGTTGCTTCATCAAGGGCAGAGATGGACTCACAAGAAAAACAATTAAATTAATATGATTATAGAAAATTTAAAACTGCACATACTGCAAAAAAATACTACATTTGCATGTTGAACCCTAACTTTAGGCTAGCCTACCCCTATTTAAAAAAAAATAATGGCAAATGGGGAAAAATAGGTGGTGCTTTTGAGCACACAAGTGTGTGGCGATATGTTACACACACAGGGCAGCTTTGCTCATTTCAGCAACAAATTAAATCAAAGTCAACTTGTGGTTAGGGATGGGCTGAAGGACCCCTGTTTGGTTCACACCAGAACTTCTGAACACCGCAAAAGTTCGGATCCAAATAACAAACCCCATTAAAGTTAATGGGACCCGAATGTCAAAAATCAAAAGTGCTCATTTTGAAGGCTTATATACCTTAGTGATTGGGCATACAATACAGGGATCCGGGTCCTGACCTGGGGGACATTTATCAATAAAAAAAAGTTTGTGAAAAACATAATTTTTAAATGAGCAGTGATTTTTGGATTTTTAAAGTGAAATCCTAAAAATAAAAAATTCCTTCCAATATAGTGCCTGGGGGGGGGGGGGTCCCCTTAGTATACCTGTAAAGTGGCAGATCTGTACCATGTCTAGAATCTGCTGCAGCAATAATTGCATTTATAAAGCCAAAAAAATGACATCTACCCTGCAAGCTGCCTTTATTTTGATCAGCAACAGTTGGGGAGCCAATGTGTATGATGAGCCCACAATGTAGTGCACTGGGAAGAAGATTAGAGATTTTTTGGTGTCACTTTGACTTTGGATAGAAGTAATGGGTGCGTAAAAATTGGTCTTTGGGTGTCGGTGGCGCCTTCCCACCGTAACCCTATAGAGGTAATCTTGATGAAAGCAAGAACTGGCCTTGCTGTAAAAAATTGCAATGATATGCACCCGTCAAACAGGTGCAGAAAAATTAGTCTTTGGGTGTTGGTAGTCCCTTCTTGATGTAGGTAAACAAAACTGCAAAGATATGCAGTGATATGCACCTATCAAACAGGTGCTGAAAAATTGTTAATTGTGCCCATGAAACCTATACCAAAAACATTCTTCCAGATGAAATGATTGAACACCCTAAAAGCTACGCAGCCTCGAAGTCCTGCAGAGATTCCACATCCCAAAAAGACTTAAACAGTGACATCGGCATCAGGGGCTTCATAGCTGGTAATCCAGGACTGATTCATTTTTATAAAAGTCAAATGGTCCATAGAGTCTGTGGAGAGACACGTTCTATGATCAGTAACAAGGCCTCCTGCAGAACTGAATGCCCATTCTGAAAGCACGCTGGATGCAGCCCAAAAACTCAATTGCATACCGGGCAAGTTCTGGCCAGTGGTCTATTCTCATGACCCAGTAAGTCAGCGGATCGTCAGCTGGAAAGCTCTCCATCTCTGTTTTGGCCCAGAGGTAATCATCCACCATGTGATGCAGACGCTGCCGATGGGATGTGGAGGCTGACAGCCCTGGGCGGCAAGGACACCTTCTCCAACGATCCTCTCTTGACCAACAGAAGACTCAAAAGGACGTTTTCCACGACACCGTAACCTACTGGAGTCAGGAAAAGCGTTCAATAAAATCCTCTTTAACGTGTCCTCAAGTGATTTTATCTTCTGCACTCTCTGTGGGGGCGGGATGAGTTCTGAGACCTTCCCATTATAACGGTGGTCAAGGTGGGTTGCCAACCAGTAATCATCTTTCTCCTTTATGTCACGTATTCTTGGGTCCTTTTGCAGGCTTTGAAGCATGAGGTTGCCCATGCGCCTCAAATTTGTCGAGGCTTGAGAAGCAGACTCCTTGGGGTCACTCAGATGACAGCATCTGGAACTTCCTCCTCCCAGCCACATACTACTCCCAAGGGTCCTGGGATTGGAAAGCCATCATTTACAGATTGATGCATGTCTTCCTCTTCTTTGAAGCCTATGAAAGTGCCAAAATCCTCCTCCTCATTATCCTCCCCTCTCTACTCCTGTGTAGGGATTAGCCGAACACCCCCCTGTTCGGTTCGCACTAGAACCTGCGAACGGACCGAAAATTTGCACGAACGTTAGAACCCCATTGACGTCTATGGGACTCGAACGTTCAAAATCAAAAGTGCTCATTTTAAAGGCTAATTTGCATGGTATTGTCCTAAAAAGGGTTTGGGGACCCGGGTCTTGCCCCAAGGGACATGTATCAATGCAAAAAAAACTTTTAAAAATGTCAGTTTTTTCGGGAGCAGTGATTTTAATGATGCTTAAAGTAAAAAAAAAAAAAAAAGAAGTGAAATATTCCTTTAAATATCATACCTGGGGGGTGTCTATAGTATGCCTGTAAAGTGGCGCGTGTTTCCCGTGCTTAGAACAGTCCCTGCACCAAATGTCATTTTTAAAGGAAAAAAGTCATTTAAAACTGCTTGCGGCTTTAATCTAATGTCAGGTCCTGGCAATATGGATGAAAATCAGTGAGACAAATGGCATGGGTACCCCCCAATCCATTACCAGGCCCTTTGGGTCTTGTATGGATATAAAGGGGAACCCCGCACCCAAATTAAAAAAGGAAACAGCAGTATACAGGCTCTGTACACTGAACAGCAGTATACAGGCGGTGCAAACAAGACAGGGACTGTAGGTTTGTTGTTAAGTAGAATCTGTTTGTAATTTTGAACTGGTACATTTTTAACATGTTTAGCTCCAGCCAAAAAATCTATTTTAAGCTTTTTGGAAAACATAGGGAAGGGTTATCACCCCTGTGACATTTGTTTTGCTGTCTGTGCTCCTCTTCAGAAGATTTCATCTCACTTTTTGTCCCAATGACAAATGTTTTTTGAAAATTTGGGGTTTTTTGTGAAACAAGGATTGGTTGATAAAGCATCAGTGGAAAGGAGAAATGCTTTTCCCATATTAACTCTTACAGAAGAGAATTTCCCTTCCTAGGGGTAGATTTAATCTCACTTCCTGTTGTCTCCTTCCGTTTGCAAGTAGGAGTCGTTTGTAAGTTGGATGTTTGAAAGTAGGGGCCTGCCCTATATACTCAGCAGAAATTTGGGTCTTAGGTGTTGTTGTGGCCACAACACTGTAAGCCCTCACAGGGCCCTGCTGTGAAATATTAGATCAAGAATTGTAATTACATGCCCCTGTTGAACAGGGGCAGAAAAATTGGGCCTTTGGTGGTGGTGGTGGTGCTTGTGCCACAACACTGTAAGTCCTCACTTGCTCTTGGTGGGTGCAGAAATGGGCCCTGCTGTGAAATATTAGATCAAGAATTGTAATTACATGCCCCTGTTAAACAGGGGCTGAAAAATTGGGCCTTAGGCACTGGTGCTGGTGCCACAAACACTGCAACCCCTCACAGATACTCTAGTTGGGCAGCAGGAACGAGCCCTGCTGCAAAGTATTGCATCAAAAATTGTAATTACACACCCCTGTTAAACAGGGGCTGAAAAATTGGGCCTTAGGCACTGGTGGCGGCGCCCAGAACCAAAAATGTTCTTACAAGCTATCAGCGTGATCATTGAGGAGGAAGAGGATAATTACTCAGGATAGTCACTCAGCATCAGCATAGGCAGTCTTTGAAGGGATCTGAGATTTCAAAAAAAATGATTCGGTTACACCAGCATCAGCTGCTTGGTAGCTGGTGGTGATCCAAGACTGATTCATTTTTATGGAGGTCAGTCAATCGACCGAGTCGGTGGACAGACGCACCCTGTGATCAGTTACAAAGCCTCCAGCAGCACTGAATGTGCGTTCCGAAAGAACGCTGGATGCAGGACAGGCCAGTAGCTCAATTGCATACTGTGCAAGCTCTGGTCAGTGATCCATCCTCAAGACCCAATAACTCAGAGGACTTTCGGTGGGAAAGGTGTCCAAGTCAGATCTTGCCCCTAGGTATTCCTGCACCATGTAAAACAGACGCTGGCGATGGTTGCTGGAACCGATCATACCTTGGGGCTGCGGACTAAAAAATTTTCTGAACGCATCAGTCAGACGGCCACCTTCTCCACCGCTCCTTCTTTGACTGACTGAAGCCTCAGCAACACATTGTCCAGAAACAGGAGTTTGTAACCCCCACAGTCTCTGGGAACGCGTTGCACAGACCTTTCTGCAAGGCCTCCTGAAGATGTTTCATCCTCTGCTCCCTCTGCGACGACAAGATAAGGTCCGCAACCTTACCCTTGTAACATGGATCAAGGAGGGTTGCCAGCCAGTATTGGTCCTTCTCCTTGATACCACGAATACGAGGATCCTTACGCAGGCTTTGCAGGATCAGGGAGGCCATGCAGTGTAGGTTTGTTGAGGCATTCGGTCCAGAGTCCTCTGGGTCACTAAGGACGACATGGTCCGCAGCCACCTCCTCCCAGCCACGTACAAGTCCATGTGTTTCTTGGGACTTATCCCTTAAAGACTGCTGCTGATGCTGAGTGCCAGGCTCCACCTCCATACTGACACAATCCTCCTCCTCCTCCTCCTCGTCCTCTTCCTGTGTGATTGGTCAGCACACAGGAACACTGTCTGGATAAAGGGGGCCTTGAGAGCTAAGGAAGTCCTCCTTTTCCTGCCTCTGTTCTGCCTCAAGTGCCCTGTCCATTATTCCACGCAGCGTGTGCTCCAACAGGTGGACAAGGGGGACAGTGTCACTGATGAATGCACTGTCACTGCTCACCATCCTCGTGGCCTCCTCAAATGGTGACAGGACAGTGCATGCATCCCCGATCATGGCCCACTGGTGTGGGAAAAAAAAACAAGCTCCCCTGACCCTGTCCTGGTGTCATAGTCGCACAGGTACTCATTGATGGCCCTTTGCTGCGTGTGCACCCGCTGCAGCATGGCCAACGTTGAGTTCCACCTGGTGGGCATGTCACAGATTAGGCGGTTCTTGGGCAGGTTAAACTCCTTTTGGAGGTCTGCCAGCCGAGCACTGGCATTATATGACCGGCGGAAATGCACACAGACTTTCCTGGCCTGCCTCAGGACATCCTGTAAGCCCGGGTACCTGCCCAAGAACCGCTGCACCACCAAGTTAAGGACGTGAGCCAAACAGGGCACATGGGTCATTTGTCCCTGTCGGAGGGCAGAGAGGAGGTTGGTGCCATTGTCGCAAACCACTATTCCTGCCTTAAGTTGGCGTGGCGTCAACCACCTCTGAACCTGCCCCTCCAGAGCTGACAGAACCTCTGCTCCAGTGTGGCTCCTGTCCCCCAAGCACACCAGCTCAAGCACCGCATGGCATCTTTTGGCCTGCATACTTGCGTAGCCCCTTGAACGGCTACAGAGCACCGCTGGTTCCGAGGACAAAGCACATGGAGGAAGAAGAAGAGGAGGGGGTGAAGGAGAGAGGTGTGTCAGAATCATTAGTAGTGGCATTTTGGAGGCGTGGTGGCAGAACAACCTCCAACACTACTGCACCTTGTCCTGCATCCTTCCCAGCTGCCAGCAGAGTCACCCAATGCGCGGTGAAACTTAGGTAACATCCCTGTCCATTCCTGCTGGACCATGAGTCAGAGGTAATATGCACCTTATCGCTGACCACCCTGTCCAGCGAGGCATGGACATTGCCTACCACATGCCGGTAGAGAGCGGGAATTGCCTTCCATGAGAAAAAGTGGCGTTTGGGTACCTGCCACTGAGGAACCGCACATTCCACAAACTCACGGAAGGGGGCAGAGTCTACCAACTGAAAAGGCAGCAGCTGAAGTGCTAGCAATTTTGCCAAGCTAGCATTCAACCACTGGGCATGTGGATGGCTGGGAGCGAACTTCTTTCGGCGGTGCAGCAGCTGGGGCAGGGAAATTTGCCTGGTACAATCTGACGTCGGTGTACCGAAAGCAGATTGCCCACAAGTACTTGGCTGTGACACACCTAATTCTACACCTTCATTCCTCTCAGTGCAGGTCTCAGAGAGGACTGAAGGTATAGTGGGGTTGGAGATCTCAGCTGATGAGGAGCAAGGAGAGGTCCTCTTTGTTCTTTGGTGTGGGTCTTTTAGATACGCTTGCCAACGAACTGCATGGCAGGTCAACATATATCTGGTCAAGCATGTGGTGCCCAAGCGGGAGATGTTTTGGCCACACAAGATACGCTTGAGACATATGTTGCAAATAGCAGCGGTGCAATCTGATGCACTCGTCTCAAAAAAGGCCCACACCAAAGAACTTTTTGAATAATGCGCAGAGACAGCAGCGCCCTGCACATGCGGAGCTTTGGGGTGTGATGCAGTCAGTGTGCTGCCCTTAGGCTGGCCCCTGGAGGGCATCCTGCCTCGTTGGTGATGTGCCTCCTCCTCCTCCTCTCTCCTATCAGGCACCCACATTGAGTCAGTGACCTCATCATCCCCTCCCTCTTCATCACTGGAGCAAACCTGGCAGTATGCTGCAGCAGGGGGAGCATGACTGCCAGATTGCTGTCCTTCTTGGGCACCCCCTCTGTCCATGCTCACGTTACTGCCTTCATCTAGCTCAGTATCACCACCAGAGCCTTCTAAACGCTGGGCATCCTCCTGGAGCATGTACCCAACACTGTGGTCAAACAGTTCAAGAGACTCCTCAGGAGGACATGGTGGGGCTAGGGAAGGAGTCACTGATGCCATTGAGCTGAGTGAAGAGGCCGTGTTGGCAGCTGCTTTGCCAGACAAAGTACCCCGAGCATGGGTTAGAGAGGATGAGGAGGATGAGAAGGATGAGGACGGCTTGGTCATCCACTCGACCAAGTCTTCCGCGTGTTGCGGCTCAACACGGCCAGCTGCCAAAAAACGGCCAAGCGTGTCCCACGGCCATATGCTGATGAGGATGCACCGTCTCCACGACCAGCACTGTTGCCTCTAGACACAGAGCCTGCTTGCCCTCTTTAATTGGCTTATGACTGTCTGTCTCTCCTTGTTGGCCTTCCAGACATACTAATGGCCTGTAGCTGCACTAAGCTGGGATATATATATATATATATATATATATATATATACTGATAATGCAGCTAGCAAAATCAACTGCCTGCCTGTAGCCTTCTACAGGTAGCTTTAGCTGAACACTGTGCAGAGCTCACAAAAAACGAACTTGTAGCTTATTTAGCTGCATGCGGTAGTGATAGGATGATAGGATCAGGAAAACACCACCAACCTTCTACAGGTAGCTTTAGGTGAACACTGTGCAGAGCTCGCAAAAAAATAACTTGTAGCTTATTTAGCTGCCTGCGGTAGTGATAGGATCAGGAAAACACCACCAACCTTCTACAGGTAGCTTTAGGTGAACACTGTGCAGAGCTCGCACTACACTAACTTGTAGTTTTAGCTGAACACTGTGAGGAGGACGCACTACACTAACTTGTAGCTTTAGCTGAACACTGTGAGGAGGACGCACTACACTAACTTGTAGCTTTAGCTGAACACTGTGCAGAGGTCGCACTACACTAACTTGTAGTTTTAGTTGAATGCTGTGAGGAGAATGCACTACACTAACTTGTAGCTTTAGCTGAACACTGTGCAGAGGTCGCACTACACTAACTTGTAGTTTTAGCTGAACACTGTGAGGAGAATGCACTACACTAACTTGTAGCTTTAGCTGAACACTGTGCAGAGGTCACACTACACTAACTTGTAGTTTTAGCTGAACACTGTTCAGAGAACGCACTACACTAACTTGTAGTTTTAGCTGAACACTGTGAGAAGGATGCACTACACTAACTTGCAGCTTTAGCTGAACACTGTGCAGAGGTCGCACTACACTAACTTGTAGTTTTAGCTGAACACTGTTCAGAGGATGCACTACACTAACTTGTAGCTTTAGCTGAACACTGTGCAGAGGTCGCACTACACTAACTTGTAGCTTTAACTGAACACTGTGAGGAGGATGCACTACACTAACTGTAAATAGTCTAGCTGCCTGACTGTGGTACTAATAGGATCAAAAGAACACCAGCAAGTTTCTTCAGGTAGCTGTAAATACTGTAACAAGACAAGCCTGCCTGTCAGTAGGAAGATAACAGGAACAGATCTAGCTAAACTGAATACAGTGTATATATATTTATGTATATATATATATATATATATATATATATATATATATATATATATATATATTTATGTATATATATATATATATATATATATATATATATATATATACATACAACACCTGGGATGCATATATATACACAATACACTGTAAGTGCAGCTAACTCACTGATTGTCCTGCCTAATCTATCTAACTTAAATCAAATGACACTGTCTCTCTGTCTATCTCTTTCAACGCAGAAACACACACTACACAGGGCCGCCGTGCAGACGGCCTTATATAGTGTGGGGCGTCTACTAAATCCCCTGAGCCATAATTGAGCAAAGCCTCCTTGGCTTTGGCCAATCACGGCTCTCTGTTCAGATGGCGCTGTGAATGGCCAAGCATGCGGGTCATAGTGCATGCTTGGCCAATCATCAGCCAGCAATGCACTGCGATGCCGCAGTGAATTATGGGCCATGACGCGCCACGCGAATTTGGCGCGAACGGCCCATATCGTTCGCAATGCGGTAAACGGGCGATGTTCGAATCGAACATGGGTTTGACTCGAACACGAAGCTCATCCCTACTCCTGTGTATTCTGTGACATAGGAA
Organism: Aquarana catesbeiana; assembly: GCF_042186555.1. Lineage (NCBI taxonomy): Eukaryota > Metazoa > Chordata > Amphibia > Anura > Ranidae > Aquarana > Aquarana catesbeiana. The sequence continues at coordinate 220,734,950 of NC_133324.1, forward strand.
TGATGTTGTCTGGATAAAGTGGGCCTTGAGAGGAAAGGAAGTCCTCTTCCTCCTGCTGTTCTGCCTTCAGTGCCCATAATGCCACACAGAGTCTGCTCCAGCAGGAACACAACAGGGATTGTGTCACTGATGCATGCACTGTCACGGCTCACCATACTTGTGGCCTCCTCAAATGGTGACAGGACAGTGCATGCATCCCTGATCATGGCCCACTGGCGTGGGGAAAAAAAAAACACCTCCCCTGACCCTGTCCTGGTGCCATAGTCGCACAGGTACTCATTGATGGCCCTCTGCTGTTTTGCATTCTTTCGAGTTGCAAGCAGCATTACCCAGTGTGCTGTGAACTAAATATATCATCCCTGAACATGCTTGCTAGACCACGTGTCAGCAGTAAGGTGGATTTCACGGCTGACTGCCTTGCCCAACAATGCCAGAACATTCCCTTCCACGTGATGGTAGAGAGATGGAACAGCCTTACGTTAAAAGTTGTAGCGACTGGGAACCTGCCATTGTGGTACGGCACATTGTGCAAATTCACGGAAGGGGCAGAATCCACCAGGCTGAAAGGCAGAAGTTGGAGAGCTTTGACAAGCTTGCATTTAGACACTGGGCATGTGGGTGCCAGGGACTGTATTTTTTTATCCGCTGCAGTAGATGGGACAGAGAAATTTGCTGGCTACAGTCTACAGCTGGTGGTGTGCTGCTGGAAGATGTGCTGCTAGGACCTGGGACACCCTGTGCTATACCATCATCCCTGTTAGTGGAGGCTGCTGAGAGGTAATGACTCGGTATAGCAGGGGCAGACTGAAGTGGGTAAGGAGGAGGAGGGACAGATTTGTGCCCCTTTTGTGTGGCTTTTAGGTGTTCTTGCCAACAGGCTTAGTTGTTGGACGTTAATGCCTTGTTGAGCATGTGGTATCTGGGGGCGTGGCCTGGACAGCGATGGAGTAGGAAGCAAGCAGAGTGAACTCCTCTTGTTAATTATCCTAACAGCTATCCTGCGCACAAACCAGCCCAAAAGTGACACAGCCACAACAAGCTCAGCACCGAGGAGCAGACTGGTACCATGTCACCCCCTAAAAGGACCACAGATACAGTGGCCAAGCTCGTGAAATACCGGCACCAGGACAAGGCTCAGCCAGACCAATATGGTGCCGACATGTGCTCCGCTCCGGAACAGCAAGGGTAGGACACAGCTAAAGTGCTGTATGCCATTGCCACTCTTCAGGGGACGCTAACAGCTAAGATTGATGAGGTCAAGATAGACATATCCCTCCTTCGCCAGGACCTCTAAAAAGTGAAAGACAGGGTCACTGAAGTGGAGACCCCTTATTGAAGTGGCAGAGGACATGCTGCATCCCTTAAGCCATACTACAAAGGAACTACAAAGACAAGTACAGCAATTACATGCACATCAGGATGACATGGAAAACAGACTCAGGAGGTGCAATCTCTGATTCATCACCATGCCAGAAAAAATAAAAGGTAACAATCCTGCTGAATACCTGGAGTCTCTCCTAATTAACAACTTTGGAAGGGAAGCTTTCTCTGTCATGTTTGCAGTGGAAAGAGCTCACCGCATCCCAGCAAAACCCCCTCCAGTGGGAGCTCCCCCCAGAACCTTTATTGCAAAGCTTCTAAACTTTAAAGACAGAGATAAAATCCTGAGATTGACCAGGGAAAAAGGTAATATCCGACTGGGCAATGGACATGTGGCAGCCTTTCTGGACTTCTCTAATGAAGTACAAAAGAAAAGAGCACAGTTCCAAGATGTCAGAAGAAGGCTGAGGGTTTTGCATTCTAAATATCCCATGCTGTTCCCTGCCAGACTGAGGGTGGAAGAAGATGGCCGTGTTCAGTTTTTTGAAGATCCCAAGACTGCTGCAGCCTAGCTGGATCAACGAGGACACTCAGCACTGTGACATGCTGCCCAGAGACACTGAGTGAGTATAACCGCCCCTGCCATGCCAAATACTGGAGGATTTACCCCCCACTGCTTTCCCTTCTCCTCAGCTCCCCCATTCACCCTGACTTTTGCCCTATCTGAGTGAGAAAGCTGTTATGGGGATGAAATAGGAGGACTGTATACTGTGTTCCAGATATGTGGGGGGTGGAAATGTTTCCATATCCTATGTGGACAACATAGCCCTATATAGGGCAAGCCTTGCCCGCACTGATCTTTAAATAACTTCCCTATTACTTTGGAAAGGCATATCTCCCCTGGGAATACCGCAGAATTGTACGCCCACATCATATATACTCAGGAGTATATACGAACCCTATCAACAAGAGTCAGACACGATCGGAGGACTATTGAACATAGGACTTCACTTGCAACCTCACCATGCGCTCAACAGTGAGAAATCGCCCCCATCTTACATGAATAGTTATTTTTTAATTTTAGCTTTTTTTTTTAAGCTACAACTGTTTTAGACAATGCAGATCCAGTCAGTTTGCAAATCTGGATGAAAGTTCGAACACTGGTTAATGGGTATTGTATGCTTTCACTAAGCTGGGGAGGTGAGAAGCTGGGAGGGATGGAAAATGCCAGATCAGTTGATCAGAGCATTGGGGAGCAGAGCACTATTGTGCATGATATTACAAGTTGGGAAATAAGCCTATTAGTATATGGTTATTGTGTGAATAGTTGTACTGTATATATAATGAAAGTGCAATGTTTTATAGGTATATACACTACCCTGCCGGTATATGTTCCCATAGCGAGCCATGAATAGTATGGCTGACATTAAATTTATAACTTGGAATGTGCGTGGTATGCGAGATAAAATCAAACGCACGGCAGTACTAACATTTCTTAAAAAACAAAAAGCAGATATTATTGCACTAGTAGAGACCCATATCACTGGTCACCTACAGTCGGCATTGAAACGCCCCTGGATAGTAGGGATGAGCTTCGTGTTCGAGTCGAACCCATGTTCGACTAAAACATCGGCTGTTCGGTCGTTCGCCGAATTGCGAACGATATGGGCCGTTCGCGCCAAATTCGTGTGGCGCGTCACGGCCCATAATTCACTGCGGCATCGCAGTGCATTGCTGGCTGATGATTGGCCAAGCATGCACTATGACCCGCATGCTTGGCCAATCACAGCGCCGCCTGAACAGAGAGCCGTAATTGGCCAAAGCCAAGGAGGCTTTGGCCAATTAAGGCTCAGGGGGCTTAGTACACGCCCCACACTATATAAGGCCGCCTGCACGGCGGCCCTGTGTAGTGTGTGTTCCGGCGTTCATTGAGAGAGAGAGAGAGAGACAGACAGTGACATTTGATTTGAGTTAGATAGATTAGGCAGAACAGTCAGTCAGTTAGCTGCACTTACAGTGTATTGTGTATATATATGCATCCCAGGTGTTGCATATATATATATATATATATATATATACACTGTATTCAGTTTAGCTAGATCCGTTCTTGTTATCTTCCTACTGACAGGCAGGCTTGTCTTGTTACAGTATTTACAGCTACCTGAAGAAAATTACTGGTGTTCTTTTGATCCTATTAGTACCACAGTCAGGCAGCTAGACTATTTACAGTTAGTGCAGTGCATCCTGCTCACAGTGTTCAGCTAGATCCGTTCCTGCTATCTTCTTACTGACAGGCAGGCTTGTCTTGTTACAGTAAATAAAGCTACCTGAAGAAAATTGCTGGTGTTCTTTTGATCCTATTAGTACCACAGTCAGGCAGCTAGACTATTTACAGTTAGTGCAGTGCGTCCTGCTCACAGTGTTCCGCTAAAACTACAAGTTAGTGGGGTGCGTCCTGCTCACAGTGTTCAGCTAAACCTACAAGTTAGTGGGGTGCGTCCTGCTCACAGTGTTCAGCTAAACCTACAAGTTAGTGCGGTGCGTCCTGCTCACAGTGTTCAGCTAAACCTACAAGTTAGTGGGGTGCGTCCTGCTCACAGTGTTCAGCTAAACCTACAAGTTAGTGCAGTGCGTCCTGCTCACAGTGTTCAGCTAGATCCGTTCCTGTTATCTTCTTACTGACAGGCAGGCTTGTCTTGTTACAGTATATACAGCTACCTGAAGAAAATTACTGGTGTTCTTTTGATCCTATTAGTACCACAGTCAGGCAGCTAGACTATTTACAGTTAGTGCAGTGCGTCCTGCTCACAGTGTTCAGCTAAACCTACAAGTTAGTGGGGTGCGTCCTGCTCACAGTGTTCAGCTAAACCCACAAGTTAGTGTGGTGCGTCCACCTCACAGTGTTCAGCTAAACCTACAAGTTAGTGGGGTGCGTCCTGCTCACAGTGTTCAGCTAAACCTACAAGTTAGTGGGGTGCGTCCTGCTCACAGTGTTCAGCTAAACCTACAAGTTTAGTGCAGTGCGTCCTGCTCACAGTGTTCAGCTAGATCCGTTCCTGTTATCTTCTTACTGACAAACAGGCTTGTCTTGTTATAGTATATACAGCTACCTGAAGAAAATTACTGGTGTTCTTTTGATCCTATTAGTACCACAGTCAGGCAGCTAGACTATTTACAGTTAGTGCAGTGCGTCCTGCTCACAGTGTTCAGCTAAAACTACAAGTTAGTGGGGTGCGTCCTGCTCACAGTGTTCAGCTAAACCTACAAGTTAGTGGGGTGCGTCCTGCTCACAGTGTTCAGCTAAACCTACAAGTTAGTGGGGTGCGTCCTGCTCACAGTGTTCAGCTAAACCTACAAGTTAGTGCAGTGCGTCCTGCTCACAGTGTTCAGCTAGATCCGTTCCTGTTATCTTCTTACTGACAGGCAGGCTTGTCTTGTTACAGTATTTACAGCTACCTGAAGAAAATTACTGGTGTTCTTTTGATCCTATTAGTACCACAGTCAGCCAGCTAGACTATTTACAGTTAGTGCAGTGCGTCCTGCTCACAGTGTTCAGCTAAACCTACAAGTTAGTGGGGTGCGTCCTGCTCACAGTGTTCAGCTAAACCTACAAGTTAGTGGGGTGCGTCCTGCTCACAGTGTTCAGCTAAACCTACAAGTTTAGTGCAGTGCGTCCTGCTCACAGTGTTCAGCTAGATCCGTTCCTGTTATCTTCTTACTGACAGGCAGGCTTGTCTTGTTACAATATATACAGCTACCTGAAGAAAATTACTGGTGTTTTTTTGATCCTATTAGTACCACAGTCAGGCAGCTAGACTATTTACAGTTAGTGCAGTGCGTCCTGCTCACAGTGTTCAGCTAAACCTACAAGTTAGTGGGGTGCGTCCACCTCACAGTGTTCAGCTAAACCTACAAGTTAGTGCAGTGCGTCCTGCTCACAGTGTTCAGCTAGATCCGTTCCTGTTATCTTCTTACTGACAGGCAGGCTTGTCTTGTTACAGTATATACAGCTACCTGAAGAAAATTACTGGTGTTCTTTTGATCCTATTAGTACCACAGTCAGGCAGCTAGACTATTTACAGTAAGTGCAGTGTGTCCTGCTCACAGTGTTCAGCTAAACCTACAAGTTAGTGGGGTGCGTCCTGCTCACAGTGTTCAGCTAAACCTACAAGTTAGTGTGGTGCGTCCACCTCACAGTGTTCAGCTAAACCTACAAGTTAGTGGGGTGCGTCCTGCTCACAGTGTTCAGCTAAACCTACAAGTTAGTGGGGTGCGTCCTGCTCACAGTGTTCAGCTAAACCTACAAGTTTAGTGCAGTGCGTCCTGCTCACAGTGTTCAGCTAGATCCGTTCCTGTTATCTTCTTACTGACAGGCAGGCTTGTCTTGTTATAGTATATACAGCTACCTGAAGAAAATTACTGGTGTTCTTTTGATCCTATTAGTACCACAGTCAGGCAGCTAGACTATTTACAGTTAGTGCAGTGTGTCCTGCTCACAGTGTTCAGCGAAACCTACAAGTTAGTGGGGTGCGTCCTGCTCACAGTGTTCAGCGAAACCTACAAGTTAGTGGGGTGCGTCGTCCACCTCACAGTGTTCAGCTAAAGCTACCTGTAGAAGGTTGGTGGTGTTCTCATACTACAGGCAGGCAGTTGATTTTGCTAGCTGCAGTATCAGTACATATATATATATATATATATATATATATATATCCCAGCTTAGTGCAGCTACAGGCCATTAGTATGTCTGGAAGGCCAAGAAGGAGAGGCAGACAGTCACAAGCCAATAAGAGAGGGCAAGCAGGCTCTGTGTCTAGTGCTGGTCGTGGAGACGGTGCATCCTCATCAGCACTTGGCCGTGGGACACGCTTGGCCTTTTTTTCGGCAGCTGGCCGTGTTGAGCCGCAACATGCGGAAGACTTGGTCGAGTGGATGACCAAGCCGTCTTCATCCTCCTCATCCTCTCTCACCCATGCCCAGGGTACTTTGTCTGGCAAAGCAGCGGCCTCTTCCCTCAGCTCAATGTCATCAGTGACTCCTTCCCTAGCCCCACCGTGTCCTCCTGAGGAGTCACTCGAACTGTTTGACCACAGTGTTGGGTACATGCTCCAGGAGGATGCCCAGCGTTTGGAAGGCTCTGATGATTATACTGAGCTCGATGAAGGCAGTAACATGAGCACGGACAGAGGGGGTGCCCAAGAAGGACAGCAATCTGGCAGTCATGCTCCCTCTGCTGCAGCATACTGCCAGGTTTGCTCCAGTGATGAGGAGGGAGGGGATGATGAGGTCACTGACTCAACGTGGGTGCCTGATAGGAGAGAGGAGGAGGAGGAGGAGGAGGCGGCACATCACCAACGAGGCAGGATGCCCTCCAGGGGCCAGCCTAAGGGCAGCACATTGACTGCATCACACCCCAAAGCTCCACATGTGCAGGGCGCTGCAGTCTCTGCGCGTTATTCAAAAAGTTCTTTGGTGTGGGCCTTTTTTGAGACGACTGCATCAGATCGCACCGCTGCTATTTGCAACATATGTCTTAAGCGTATCTCGCGTGGCCAAAACATCTCCCGCTTGGGTACCACATGCTTGACCAGACATATGTTAACCTGCCATGCAGTTCGTTGGCAAGCGTATCTAAAAGACCCACACCAAAGAACAAAGAGGACCTCTCCTTGCTCCTCATCAGCTGAGATTTCCAACCCCACTATACCTTCAGTCCTCTCTGAGACCTGCACTGAGAGGAATGAAGGTGTAGAATTAGGTGTGTCACAGCCAAGTACTTGTGGGCAATCTGCTTTTGGTACACCGACGTCAGATTGTACCAGGCAAATTTCCCTGCCCTAGCTGCTGAACCGCCGAAAGAGGTTTGCTCCCAGCCATCCACATGCCCAGCGGTTGAATGCTAGCTTATCAAAATTGCTAGCACTTCAACTGCTGCCTTTTCAGTTGGTAGACTCTGCCCCCTTCTGTGAGTTTGTGGAATGTGCGGTTTCTCAGTGGCAGGTACCAAAACGCCACTTTTTTCTCACGGAAGGCGATTCCGGCCCTCTACCGGCATCTGGAAGGCAATGTCCATGCCTCACTGGACAGGGCGGTCAGCGATAAGGTGCATATTACCGCTGACTCATGGTCCAGCAGGCATGGACAGGGACATTACCTAAGTTTCACGGCGCATTGGGTGACTCTGCTGGCAGCTGGGAAGGATGCAGGACAAGGTGCAGTAGTGTTGGAGGTTGTTCCGCCACCACGCCTCCAAAATGCTAATGATTGTGACACACCTCTCTCCTCCACCCCCTCCTCTTCTTCTTCCTCCATGGCCTCTTCCTGTGCTTTGTCCTCGGAACCAGCGGTGCTCCGTAGCCGTTCAAGGGGCTACGCAAGTACACAGGCCAAAAGATGCCATGCGGTGCTTGAGCTGGTGTGCTTGGGGGATAGGAGCCACACTGGGGCAGAGGTTCTGTCAGCTCTGCAGGGGCAGGTTCAGAGGTGGTTGATGCCACGCCAACTTAAGGCAGGAATGGTGGTTTGCAACAATGGCACCAACCTCCTCTCTGCCCTCCGACAGGGACAAATGACCCATGTGCCCTGTTTCGCTCACGTCCTTAACTTGGTGGTGCAGCGGTTCTTGGGCAGGTACCCGAGCTTACAGGATGTCCTGAGGCAGGCCAGGAAAGTCTGTGTGCATTTCCACCGGTCATATAATGCCAGTGCTCGGCTGACGGACCTCCAAAAGGAGTTTAACCTGCCCAAGAACCGCCTAATCTGTGACATGCCCACCAGGTGGAACTCAACGTTGGCCATGCTGCAGCGGGTGCACACGCAGCAAAGGGCCATCAATGAGTACCTGTGCGACTATGGCACCAGGACAGGGTCAGGGGAGCTTGGTTTTTTTTCCCCACGCCAGTGGGCCATGATCAGGGATGCATGCACTGTCCTGTCACCATTTGAGGAGGCCACGAGGATGGTGAGCAGTGACAGTGCATGCATCAGTGACACTGTCCCCCTTGTCCACCTGTTGGAGCACATGCTGCGTGGAATAATGGACAGGGCATTTGAGGCAGAACAGAGGCAGGAAGAGGAGGACTTCCTTAGCTCTCAAGGCCCCCTTTATCCAGACAGTGTTCCTGCGTGCCCGCCGATCACACAGGAAGAGGACGAGGAGGAGGAGGAAGATTGTGTCAGTATGGAGGTGGAGCCTGGCACTCAGCATCAGCAGCAGTCTTTAAGGGATCAGTCCCAAGAAACACATGGACTTGTACGTGGCTGGGAGGAGGTGGCTGCGGACCATGTCGTCCTTAGTGACCCAGAGGACTCCGGACCGAATGCCTCAGCAAACCTACGCTGCATGGCCTCCCTGATCCTGCAAAGCCTGCGTAAGGATCCTCGTATTCGTGGTATCAAGGAGAAGGACCAATACTGGCTGGCAACCCTCCTTGATCCACGTTACAAGGGTAAGGTTGCGGACCTTATCTTGCCATCGCAGAGGGAGCAGAGGATGAAACATCTTCGGGAGGCCTTGCAGAAAGGTCTGTGCAACGTGTTCCCAGAGACTGGGAGGTTACAAACTCCTGTTTCTGGACAACATGGCTTCGGTCAGTCAAAGAAGGAGCGGTGGAGAAGGTGGCCGTCTGACCGATGCGTTCAGACAATTTTTTGGTCTGCAGCCCCAAGGTATGATCGGTTCCAGCAACCATCGCCAGCGTCTGTTTTACATGGTGCAGGAATACCTAGGGGCAAGATCAGACTTGGACACCTTTCCCACCGAAAATCCTCTGGGTTACTGGGTCTTGAGGATGGATCACTGGCCAGAGCTTGCACAGTATGCAATTGAGCTACTGGCCTGTCCTGCATCCAGCGTTCTTTCAGAACGCACATTCAGTGCTGCTGGAGGCGTGGTAACCGATCACAGGGTGCGTCTGTCCACCGACTCGGTCGATCGACTGACCTTCCTAAAAATGAATCAGTCTTGGATCACCACCAGCTACCAAGCACCTGATGCTGATGTAACCAAATATTTTTTTTTGAAATCTCAGATTCCTTCAAAGACTGCCTATGCTAATGCTGAGTGACTATCCCTGAGTAATTATCCTCTTCCTCCTCAATCATCACGCTGATAGCTTGTAAGAACATTTTTGGTTCTGGGCGCCACCACTAGTGCCTAAGGCACAATTTTTCAGCCCCTGTTTAACAGGGGCGTGTAATTACAATTTTTGATGCAATACTTTGCAGCAGGGCTCGTTCCTGCGTTCCAACTAGAGTGTCTGTGAGGGGTTGCAGTGTTGTGGCACCAGCACCAGTGCCTAAGGCCCAATTTTTCTGCCCCTGTTTAACAGGGGCATGTAATTACAATTTTTGATGCAATACTTTGCAGCAGGGCTCGTTCCTGCGTTCCAACTAGAGTGTCTGTGAGGGGTTGCAGTGTTGTGGCACCAGCACCACCACCACCACCACCAAAGGCCCAGTTTTTCTGCCCCTGTTCAACAGGGGCATGTAATTACAATTCTTGATCTAATATTTCACAGCAGGGCCCTGTGAGGGCTTACGTTGTTGTGGCCACAACAACACCTAAGGCCCAAATTTCTGTTGAGTATATAGGGCAGGCCCCTACTTTCAAACATCTAACTTACAAACAACTCCTACTTGCAAACGGAAGGAGACAACAGGAAGTGAGATGAAATCTACCCCTAGGAAGGGAAATTCTCTCCTGTAAGAGTTAATATGGGAAAAACATTTCTCTATTCCACTGATGCTTTCCAATCCTTGTTCTACAAAAAACCCCAACTTCTCAAAAAACATTTGTCATTGGGACAAAAAGTGAGGTGAAATCTTCTAAAGAGGAGGAAAGACAGCAAAACAAATGTCACAGGGGTGATAACCCTTCCCTATGTTTTCCAAAAAGCTTAAAAAAGATTTTTTGGCTGGAGCTAAACACGTTAAAAATGTACCCGTTCAAAATGACAAACAGATTCTACTTAACAACAAACCTACAGTCCCTGTCTTGTTTGCACCGCCTGTATACTGCTGTTCAGAGTATATAGGGCCTGGTGGCCCCACACCTTTCCTTATTTTAATTTGGGTGCGGGTTTCCCCTTAATATCCATACAAGACCCAAAGGGCCTGGTAATGGACTGGGGGGTACCCATGCCGTTTGTCTCACTGATTTTCATCCATATTGCCAGGACTCGACATTACATTAAACCCGCAAGCAGTTTTAAATGGGATTTTTTCCTTTAAAAATGACATTTGGTGCAGGGACTGTTCTAAACACGGGAAACACGCGCCACTTTTTAGAGGCATACTATAGACACCCCCCAGGTACGATATTTAAAGGAATATTTCACCTTTTTTTTTTTTTTTTTACTTTAAGCATCATTAAAATCACTGCTCCCAAAAAAACGGCCGTTTTTAAAAGTTTTTTTTGCATTGATACATGTCCCCTGGGGTAGGACCCGGGTCCCCAAACCCTTTTTAGGACAATACCATGCAAATTAGCCTTTAAAATGAGCACTTTTGATTTCGAATGTTCGAGTCCCATAGACGTCAATGGGGTTCTAACGTTCGTGCGAACTTTCGGTCTGTTTGCAGGTTCTGGTGCGAACCGAACCGGGGGATGTTCGGCTCATCCCTACTGGATAGGTTGGGCGCATCACAGCACTCATACAAACCTGTCCTGAGGGGTCACAATACTTATAGCCAAGTCCGACCCATTTGAGCTAAAATCTGTGGAAACAGACCGGCAGGGTAGATACATCTTTATGCAAGCACTTATAGGGGGAGTTCCCATACTACTCCTAGCCTGCTATATGCCCCCCTCCATATGGAGCTGACGTGGTAACTGAGTGTCTAGCATTTATAGCACAACATCCGACTGTGCCGGCAATATGGATGGGGGATTTTAACAATACTATGTCTCCAAAACTAGACCGCCCGACACAGACCATAGTCCAAACGGGAGAACCCATGCAGACCAGACTTTCTCGTACCATGACGGAATTTGCCCTTGTGGATGTGTGGAGGCACAACAACCCTGCAACCAGAGCATACACATGCCACTCCACAAGCCATAACACCATGTCTAGAATAGACTTCATACTGGTATCCAAGGCCTTACTACCTAAGGTCACGAGGTCGGGGATTGCACCTAGGACCCTATCTGACCACTCCCCTTGCTGGATGACAGGCTCCCTGAGAATCGTCCCCCCTGTACGCACGTGGAGATTAAACCCCCACTGGCTCTCAGCCATTACAGACCACAAATCCATTGCAAGAGAACTACTGTACAATACTTTTTAGACAGACATAGAGACTCACCCTTGCCTAATTCCTACTGGGATGCATTCAAAATACAGGCTCGTTGGATTTTATCCACTACAATAAATAGGCTCAAACAGTCATCTAATCTAATATTACAACTAACAACCAATAAGCTGCAAGAATTAGAATCTGCCTATAAGTCAAACCCCACCCCTGAAAATCTTAACAAGGTAAAAATACAATCCCACATGGTAACATAACTATATACTGAGAAGGAAGAAAAACCATGTATATTTTTTGTAAACAAAGAGAATATGAAAAGGGGGAAAGAGCAGGTAGGCTTTTGGCTTATTTGGCCCACATAGACGATAGACCACCTGTAGTGGTCTCCGTAAGAGACACCCAGGGAAACAGTATCACAGACCCATCCCAAGTTGCCTCCCAGTTTCAGCAATTCTATGAAAGCCTATATAAATCCCAAAGTGTACACACGCAAAGGTAAATACAATCATATTTAAACACAATACAATTCCCCAGGCTAAACCCGGAACAAGTGAAATTAATGGATGCTCCTATTACTATACAGAACGTCACTGATGCGATCGCCCAATTAGCCAAGTCCAAAGTGCCTGGGCTAGATGGATTGCCCCTCGAGTTCTATGCAACATACTCTGAGATGCTTATCCCTAAGCTTAATGCACTCTACCAATCCATTTTAGACACTAACTCACTCCCCCAATCCATGCAGGAGGCTCAAATAATAGTTCTTCCCAAACCGGGTAAGGATCCACACTACCCTGCGTCATACGACCCATCTCCCTATTGCAGGTAGACATTAAGATACTAGCTGAAATACTGGACAATCGCCTAAATACAGCCATACTCACGCTAATACATCCAGACCAAACCGGATTTATTCCAGGGAAGAACACTGCCATGAATATTAGACGGTTATATATGAATATACAGACCCAACATGACAACTCTGGCACTAGGGTTGTAGTAGCACTACATACAGCCAAAGCCTTCGATTCGGTAGAATAGTCATATGGGGGTGTTTACAGAACTATGGCTTCGGTCCACAATTTATAAAATGGGTTAAACTCCTCTATAAAACACCGAAATCAAGGGTATTCGTGAATGGATGGTTGTCAGAACAGTTTCCATTGGATGCCCCCTTTCACCCCTACTATGTGCGTTGTCCACTGAGCGGCAAGCAATTGCTATCAGAGCAGACCCCAACATTATAGGATTGAGGAGAGGACTCATGGTAGACAAAATAGGTCTATATGCTGATGACACTATTCTATATTTAGCGGATCAGGGACCATCACTACAAGCAGCTCTTGAAATAAATTGGGACAAATTCAAAAATTCTCCCCATAGAGGTCTTCCCACCCCCCAAAACATACCCATCACTACCACTACCCAGAGTATCACAAATTAAGTACTTGGGGGTGGAAGTTACTAGATCCCTGGTGGACTATATCCCCCTCAATGTCACACCCATATTTGAGCTTATCGGGTCCAAAACCCAGACATGGTCTAGACTGGCGTTAGGGGTCATGGGACGCATAAACATTATAAAAATGATCCTATTACCTAAAGTACTTTACATGGTGTGACATGCTCCGCTTTATATCCCCTTGAAAATCCATAAGCAAATGGAGGCCATCCTAAATTCATTTGTATGGGGGAATGGTAGACACAAACTGGCATGGAATATCTTAAAGAATCCAACGGATATGGGGGGAGCATCTCTACCTGACTTACAAGACTATTACTTGGTGGCTCAACTATCTCACTTTTACCACTTTAATACTGTAGAATTGCAAAGATACAGGTCCTTATTATGTAACAAACCAGGTCACCCAGCGTTTACCTTGCTCCAGGCTATCCTCCGAGAGAAACAAACAATTAAAAACCCCCTAGATATAATATGGGAATGTTACTTCATCATCAGAGAGTATGGGAAATTGCGCTGAAAAAATATAACCTAGGGATTATCCACTCCCACACCTCACTATGGCATAATAATCACCTTCACGAACTGGAATCCATTCCGGACTCGACAGTTTAGGCCTCACATGGTATAATATATCTGCATCAGGTGGTGTCCAACGCCAGGCTTAAACCGTTCCATACACTTAAGGAGGAATACACACTTCCTAATTCACTAGCCTTCAAATACCTACAACTCCAACATGCAATAAGAACACAATTACCTAGTTTAGAGGAAGTGGCTGACTCTCCGCCTGTATTAAGTGTAATAATGGGTGAGGACCCCTCTAAACTCATATTGAACTTGTACTTTCCTCTCAGAAAACAAAGGTCGGCAACCATTGCACAGAAGGCAAAAGTAAAATGAGAGCAGGATACGGGCCAAATAGGAGATGAGGACTGTGATGAAATACTGAGTGGAATTAAAACAGCATCCCCCAAGCTTTCAGACAGATTGACGCAACTATATATTGTACATAAAGCATACTTGACCCCGGTGAAAAAGACAAAGTTCATACGCACTCACGACCCAACATGCTATTTGTGTCATGCTGCTCCAGGCACTTTCTACCATCTAATAAGGACTACTTCCTGACGTAGAGAGATTGACAAATACCAAGCTATATTTTTATACAAAACTTTGTTCATGGCACGCAAGGTAATTGCTAAGGTGTGGATGCAGACTCCACCCCCAATGATAAGTCAATGGAAGAAGGACGTTAATGATGCACTACCATGTAAAAAACTAGTCTATGCCCATAGAGGTTGTGCCCATAAGTTTTCAAAAGTATGGGATAGATGGCTCAAGGACGGGGAAACCTGCACATGATACTTCCTATACCTTGGTGCAAGGCTCCCCCTGACAATAGCAGAGAACTAATGTTTTATGATGGTACAAAATTTGATAACCATACCCAGGTATTCTATCTGTTTCTTCTGAGACAGGAGAAGTCTCCTTTGTACATAATTGACATATATACATGAACCTTTGTCATATACTGTAAGTACAATGAAACTCACACAATATGATTGTAAACTATCCTTTTATATTCCTATGTATATAATTACTTTGTAAAATGAACCTTATCCAAAATAAAGTTGTTTTTTTCCAATTAAAAAAAAAAAAGCATGTGGTAACCAAATGGTTGGTGTTTTTGCCACATTTGATGTGCCTGAGACACAGTTTGCAGATAGCAACAGTGCAATCTGCTTCAGATGTGCTGAAAAAAAGGCCTAGACAGCTGATCTTTGAGGAGTGGGCTGGGAGATAACAAGGTTTAGTAAGCCAGTCCCCCACCTTCTTTGCATGCTGTGGCTGGATAGCCTGGGCAAGCTCACTAAACAGAGGAAATGATGCCCTGCCTGAAGACTGACCACCACGTACACCCTTGCCTGTGTACACATTTGTTGCTGGCCCCCTTATAGTGCCAAGATAATGTCTGCCTCTACTTGTCCTCCCAGAAATTATTGGGAGGGGGCAGTGCTTATAAGCAAATGTAAAAGAAGAAGTTGAAATCTGTATGTAGATGCACTTTATTGGCGCACTTTAATTTGAGTACTCACACTACACAGACACACTCCACATATAGACTATAATATACTGCAATATAATGTGCCAAACGTATAGTGATGCACAGAACTATATGGCGTTAAACTGGCAGTAATGCACACAAAAGTAAATGGCGTTAAACTGGCAGTAACGCACAAAACTATATGGCATTAAACTGGCAGTAATGCACACAGAACTATATGGTGTTAAACTGGCAGTAACGCACACAGAACTATATGGTGTTAAACTGGCAGTAACGCACACGGAACTATATGGCATTAAACTGGCAGTAACGCACAAAAAAACGATATGGCGTTAAACTGGCAGTAACACACATAGAAGTAAATGGCGTTAAACTGGCAGTAACGCAATCAAATAGACAGTGTTCAACCGTCCCTACACTGATGCTATCTGAACTGTCCCTACATTAGCTATACACTAATGTAAAGATTACTGACATGGTCTCACTACACTATACTGAAACTATTTAGATTGTCCCTACTCTACGCTAATGTATGTATGAATGACACGGTCTCACTACACTACAGTGAAACTATCTGAGCTGTCCCTACTCTAGCTGCACACTATGCAAAGCTGAATGATGGTCCTCCGCACTACACTCACACTATCCCTAGACTGACACTAAACTAATATTCTACACTGACAATTGAAGCAAAATAGCACAGTAGAGCACAACTAATAGCACTGAACAGAGCCCTGTTCTATCTCTCTCCATGCCAAAATCACACTGAAAATGGCTGCCATTGAAAGAATACTTTTATACTGTGGGGCGGGAATGAGCCATGATTGTGTCCAATCATGACTCTGACAGTGCTCTGTGCCGTGATTGGCTGAAGCTTTCACTGCTTCAACCAATCAGGGCTTGCAATGCGCTGTTCAGTGCCACAATGCATTATGGTCGGTTCGGGGGGGGCGAACAAATGGTCGAACAACCCGTTTGTTCAGCTGTTCATCGAACGTCCGAACAGTGAAAGTTCAGCCCAAACTTATGCTTTGGCCAAACCATTCGCCCATCCCTACTTGTGATAGGGCAGACATCATTTTTCCACTTACAACTTCACTTATACCTATAGAACAGTGGATATAGCCGCCATCAGAAAATGCAACAAAGAGCTTCTTTGCCATACATCCTCAAAGGGGGCTACTTTGGCCTTCCTCTTGGATAGTAACAGAGGATCCTCACATGATTCTCCTCTTGGATCAAGGAGAGGTAGAATGCTCCCCTTGGAGCCTCCACAGATTTCCTCTTGCTTTCCACCACCAGCATCCTAATCCTCCTCCCCCTTTTTACTGCCAGCATGCCAACCCTTCTTCTTGTATTACTCTGCCTCCTGTTGCCTCTGCCTCACAGGATTGGGGCAGTAGGCAGGTCCTGAGGAAAGCACTCCTTATTCTTTTGCTGCCTTTCCATGAAGTGTATGCTCCACCAAGAATACCAGATGGATTGTGTTGGTGGTGTAATACCCACCTTTCTATTGTTTATCTTTCTGGCTTCTTTCAGCGGGAAAAGTTCACACATATAACTTACCTGTGACATGTCCTAAACCTGGTAGCACAGTTGTTTAAGATATATTGGATACCCTGGATTTTAGAATGTCCTGTGGAAAGTGATGAAAGAGGAGAAGGAGGTATGTGGGCCTTATGCTGCTGAGCAGTATCGTCGAGCTGTTGCTCTAACTAAGCTCTTTGGTGCATAGTCATGCCTCTCCTTATACATGTGGTACCCAAAAGGCTGGTACTTTTACCATGGTTGATACACTTCACTCAGAAGCTACAAACACCAACATTTCTGTTGGCAGCAGATGTGGAAATAAAAGGCCAACACAGCAGAGCTCTTTCAATTTGCTGCCTTTACAAGTGGTCACATATTGTCCTGACAATAGACAATTTCTAACAAACACATACATAAATTATATATTTTAAATATTTTGGGAATAGTTGGGGATACAGGAAATGGCAGGGGTTGGAAAATGTGGCATTGTGGTTTTGAAAAGTTGTTTTTGAAGTGCACTTTTAGGGCAATACAGTGTGGTACTGTTTACAAGGTTGAGGGCTTTTGCTTTATTACTTTAAGACTATTATTTCATATAGTTTTTTAGATCTCTAGTGATTACTACTTCCAAAGGTCAATTAAGGCCTATTACCACTGGATAAAAAAAATCAAGTGGTGCAGCCGAAAACTATTTAAAAACTTTGCTGTGTATGCCGTAAAGTGCTGTCTAAGCTGTATTTAACCCCTTTGAGTTTTTGCATTTTTTGCACATAATATATTTCCTTATTTGTCTATTTTTTCATAGTGCTTCTGAATCAGGTCAGTGGAGATCTGCGCCAGACAGCCCATGCAGCTATGCAGCAATAGCTCACTTCTAATAGTTATCTATTTGCTGGCTGCCATCAGCTAGCACATAGATCACTTTAGCAGTGATCTATTACTGCAGGGAGGGGCTGGAATAAGCTGCAAAAGCTTTACCTGAGCTTCCATACTGAGAGGTAGTGCTGTGATGTCACTTGTGATGTCACTATAATCCTGATGTAAAAACACAATCACAGCTCATTAAACCACTAAAACATGGTTGGATTTATATGTATGTAGTTGCAAAACATATAAGACCAAAGTGTTAGTTATACAACAGAATCAATATTACACAGTAATTGGCAAAGTAATATAATTGATTTAAAAAACATGTTTCTATTTCATTTTATTAGCTACCTATTTTATCATGGGAAAAGTGCACAGATGTTAAGTACTTCTTTCCCAAGGCTTCTCCTGTGAAAAGAAATTACTTACTGTATTAATACAATACAATATATTGATCCACTGCATGGAACAAAACAAAACTCATTTATTTTGTCATTGCCAGGATCCACTTTTTCTCTAGTGTTATAAAAATATGTTTTTTTTCCTGCTATATTTGTTGCCTCTGAAAAACATGATGCAAACATGCCATAAAGAAGTACTCTATTTGCAGAATCCAATAATCAATGGGTAAAAGGGGTTTTGTCATACTTGTTATCAAATATTAGCATAATCTTTCACACATTGGAAAAAGGCTAAAGATTTATGTGACTATAAAATATTTCAACTTGGCTTCCGGGATTATATGATATTGCTCGCTAAATTCTGTGTCTAGAATACACAATAACCAGAATATATTCCTAAGATGATAAACTATAAAAATATCAATATAAATAAATACTTGACCTGTTTTGTTTCCTTAGAGACACAACATTTCTCACTAAAGTATACCACACTGTCTTGTGAAGCAAATAAGTCATTTTTATAAAAATAATGTTATTAGAGGCATACATGTTGGTATATATTATAATAATACTAGTATATCAGACTGCATTCTTTTTTAGCACTTAGGTATTTCAAGAGAGGACTACAAATAATAGACTACACCTTTCAAAATATACTGGACTCAAATTATGGTGTGGAAATTTTGGAGAGGCAGCAGGAGTAGAACTCTTTGCTCACCTTGAAATAAATTAAAAGTACTGACCCCCACCTAAAATAAATAAAAATACATTTTAAAGTACAGCCAAAGCTTGTTTGACTGTACTTCTCCTATGAATCACAAGAGTGCAGTTCAGTCTGCACTCCTGTGACCCGTTTTCAGCAGACAGCGGGCTGAAGCCTTCTGTCAGCTGACAACACAGAGCCGATCCAGGCTCGGGAAAGATAGCGACCATACAGTCAAGATCCACCCACATGTCTAGACAGGCACCCGGCACAGCCTCTCAGTGAGCCCCTGAGAGCCTGAGCCTGTCGCTTCCCGCCCCCTTCCACAGCCCAGCGCTCCAGTCCAGGCAGGGCAAAGCAGAGAGCTGCTGACTGACAGTTAACATTGTTAACATGTTAAAGCTTTTAAAGAAATTTTATTAATTGGGTTTAAATATACTTCATGTAGTGCTCATAACAGATGAGTAATAGGAAGAATTAGATGGTTATTAAAGTATATTTAAGCCCAATAACAAAAATGTAATATGTTCTAGTTTACCAGTCCATAGATATGGTGGCTGCATTTTTTCAGGCTAACTACATTTTCTAGAAGTACAGAACACACCTGGTGATCCTAATATAAATTCATTATCCTTGCACTTTTGTATACTGAACTGAAGTCTCAAACAATAGTATCTTACTTTTCAATCTAACTTCTGTAAACTAAACAATATCCCCCCTATCTAATTCAAAAGAGGAAAGGGGAGGTGTTGCAATCCAATTTAGGTGGTTTATATAACTATGTTGCTCCTCCACAGCTATATTGAGTGAGTGTTGTCACCCTCTGACAGGAAGTGTGTTACTGGCAAGATCACCAGGTGAACATAAAGGGAAAGAGTATTGAATTAAACTAATGCACCCATCTCATCTGAGCTGGTAAGCTGAAATATATTAAAGTGGTTGTAACCCTTGCATATACCCAGTGGAGTAAACAGCCTCAGATGATACACAGAGAGGAAACAAATCTCCCTACATAAGTTTTACTTGTCTATCTACTGTCTTCCCCTTTCTAAACTCTTTTGAATGTGCAGATAATGTTTCTTCCTATTCCAGCTGTAGGAGGGGAGTCTGGGCTTACACTGGGTGACAGGCGATTGGAGGAAAGGCACACACACCCTATCCACATAGGCAGAGGAATGAAGGAACATGCAGAGCTGTATTCTGAATAGACAAGCTCTCTGCTTATCTACCTCTTAGCGCCTTCTCCTAAAAAAATTTTCAGCTGCTGTTATCTCATGTATCAGAGAACTTGTCAGAAGTGACTCTACTGATAACAGAGAGAGAAACGTAAGCACTACATATATATGTGCCTATGTCAAATTTCATGAATGGGGTTTACAACCACTTTAAGTTATTGTTTTGGGGTTTAGATATATTTAAAAGAAGAACTTCAGGAATTACGTCTGTCTTTAAACTTACTATGGGTCAGCTTGGATTAAACGAAAACATGAGAGAGTCACTTGTGTGGCACCTTGGCCAAGCGCTATGTATTTTTACCAATGAATACAAGGCATTCTCTAAATGGCCGTGGCAAAGATGAGGGGGCAGATGATGTCACCATCTCCACCGTGGCCAATCATAGAATGCCTTGTATTCATTTATAAAAATACAAGGCTCTTCCAGAATGGCCAAACTGCAGTACAAGTGACTCTCCTATGTTTCCAATGGTGTGAAATCAGTCCTAACACTGCAGAAGGTACACAGATTACTGTATGTAGTGAATACAGCTATGTCAGTGTATTGTATTGGGATATGCAGAAACTGTTTAATCCAAGCTGGCCCACAGTAAGTTTTAACACTGTTCCTGGAGTTCTTTAGGATGTTGGTATTTTATTGTACTATTTGATTTTTCTAACTGTAATTCATAAATAGAAATACTGATGTTGGGTTAAAATGCCAACTAAAAAGGAAGTTAGATATATCTTTTGTTAGTTATGACAGCTTGGTTCAGTCATTTAAAACCACTTGTTGCAAATTCTTTGACACTCAATTTTCTTTTGTATTTTCCTTTTGTTCACACAGATAGCGACACAATTATTTAGAAAGCATAATATCATTACTGCAATTCCATAGATATGCAAAAAATGAAATTGGCTTGTTGATCAGTCAATCCAATCTGTTGCATAAAAGCATCACAGCAATGATAAATGGGAGGATTGTGTGCTGTAGCAGGTATTAGTGGCAGTAAATATTAAAGACTAGGGAAACTAATGAAAAAGTAAACCCTAATGGCAAAGAAGCTTGAAATTTGAAATCTTTCATCCTGAACATACAGACAGGCTTCCATGAGTATAAAGATTTATAAATATTTACCAGGGATAGGAAAAGGAGAGAGATTATTTTCACCGGGAGCTTCTAGGTAATGCATTTTGCACAATGTGACTTAAGACACGTTTTGACTCAAAGCTGCAGTAAGTTATTCTGAGAATACATAAAAAATATTTTGTGGATGTACTGGGTTGGTGTCAAATAATATATAGTCAGTAGTAAATATGTAATGTGTGTTAGGCTTGTTGTTGCCAAGCATAATGACTTGGTTCAAGGGAGGACTTCAAATTAATTGATAAAATACCTGCACCTATTCCTGGGACTACAGAGAGGATAATATTAGGAAAGAATTGTTTTATATTATACTATTTATAAGTATTTTTAAAACTTTAAAGCTAAAAGGAGTACTGTATGAATGCATATGCATATTTCTTTTTGTGTTTTCTATATCCAATTCTAATTACAGTACATTGTTAGGTATCTCCATGTCCATGAAATGGACACCTCCAGGCGCCTGTTTGCCATTTCACTTTACCATTAAAATGTGTGTGGGTTACCAAATCAGCAGAATTCTATTATCAACAGTACACTTTCTTCGTTGAAAACCGACCTGTCAATCACATTCATATTTTCTCCTGTCAAATGCAATAATTGGCCTCAGTGGCCAATAGAAATGTGTGAAGTGGAAGGAAGGAGCAGTTTCCGATTAGGAAGCTATGTAGCTGATCATTTTTAGAAAAAAAGCAGGCCAGTGACCAAGTACCTTGAGATGCCTATTTTATGGAGTTGGGAGCAGTTGACAAAGTTATTAAATTATGCTGTTGGAAAAAAAAAAAAAATTGTGCTGTTGGATGTCATCACCTCCTTGGGTAAAGAACTCAATAATTTCACCAGCTTTTCAAGGATGTGTTTGACTTTTCAGTCAAATGGTTTATATTCAGTTCTGTGTAGATGTACTCTTCAATATTTGGTTGAAAGAGAAAGCTGCTAGGACCTCTCCAATTGAGTCCTGCCTCTTTCAAAGAAAGGAAATTGGGACTATTGTGGTACCAAAGGGATATAAACAGAAGTATATTTAAAATCTTATTAGTTTATTAAAGAATGAAACATTAAAAAATCCACAAGGACACAATTATGAGTGAACAATAACATACTACAAAGAATGTTTACAGCAATGTTGACAAGGGAATTTATGTTGATAATGCCCGCACAGGTAAGTGAAGGCAGATTATTTAGTACTTGCGGACGTAACCTCTACAGTTTCGCGGTCAAGCCGCTTCTTCAGGAGGCGTCTTAGTACATTTTCTACAGGATAAAAAAATCAACATTACAAGAAATAATTACATATTTAAGTGAAAAATATAAATGTGTATAAACATACAAAATATTGACATTGGAGAAGGTAATTATTAATTAATATTGCACTCACCAACCTTAGCCCACAGAGGGCTCGAACGACACTGTGAGACGCCCACAATGGGCGTTCCCCCGGGGGTCGGCAAGGGGGGCACTTAGGCAATACTAATGTAAAATAAGAGGATAAATTATTATAAACTAGGGGTTCTTTAAATAAGAGAACCACCTCGGTGCATGGAGTGAAAATGAGTGTGGTGGGAAAGGAGAAGGAAGAGGGAAGGGAGGTGGGAAAGAAGGGAGGGGAGGAACGGGAGAGGATAAGAGGGGAGAAAACAGGAGGACTGGGAAGGGGAAAGAATGGGAGGAGGGGGGGAAGGGGGGGTGAAAGGGGGGGGAGAGGGGGAAGGGGAAAGAAAGCAAGAGAGAAAGGATAAAGAAAAGAGGAAAACAGAGGGAAGGGAAGGGAAGGGAGTGAGATAGGGGGGAAGCAAAGGAAGAAGAAGAAAGAAAGATAGGAGAGGAAGAAAAGAAAAGGGAAGGGAAAGGGAGAGGGGGGGAGGAAAAAAGGGGGAGGAAAAAGGGGGGTTTGGGAACAAACGAGGGGAAGGAAGAAAAAGGGGAGAAAAAGAGAAAGGAAAGGGGAGGGAAAGGGGGAGAAAAGGAAAGAGGGGAAGGGAGAAAAAAAGGAAGAGAACAGGGGGAAGAAGGAGGAGGGAGGGGGGAGGGGAAAAGAGGGGGGGAAAGAAGGGGGGATAGGAAGGGGGAAGAGGGAGGGAGGAAAAAGAGGGGAGGAGAACAAGAGGGGGGGAAGGAGGGGGGAAGGAGAGGGGGGGAGGGGGGGAAAGAGGGAAAGGAAGGGGGGAGGGATAAGGGAATGATGGGAGGGGAGACAAGGAGGGACAAACGAGGGGAATTCGCCACATTGATGTAGATAGTGTTTATAGGAAAGCTTGGGGAATATATACCCACCGTTGCTGTAATGTTAGACTTTTACAGGCTCAGTGGTTATCCACACCCTGAGATCATGATAGAAAAACAGCAGCCGCTTTAGCCAAGGATATATGCCATCCCAGGAAGCCTTTAAGATTAAACATATGGCATTGTATTTATGGAAAAGAAAATTTTCAAAAAGGAAAATGCTTCCAGACATGTAAGTAAAATATGGCTAGGTAAAAAAATATATAGAGGGGGAAGGAACGTGATAATGTCCCCCCCGGGGTATGGTGATTACTTACGGGCTTCCAAATAGACTGATGGTCAGCTGGGTGTGCGCCTCTCATGGCAGCCCAAAGAGTCTGCTGCCTTAAATGCCCCCTCTACTGGGAGTGATCCCGCGCAAGCGCGTAGCTCCACAGCTAATGACGCTGCAGCGTCATTATGGAGAAGCAGTTGCCGGGCTCCGAGGGGCCCCGCCCACTGCTGGAGAGTTGCAAGCCCGCAGTACGGGGGAGAATAAACTCCTCACGTCGCTCAAGAAGGGAAGCGAGTGCAAAAACAAAGCGTCAATAGTAATGTTTAAGAAAAACCAAATAGATGACAGGAATGCACTCCAACTACCCAGGGAGCAATCTTACTCGCCGGTAGGGATGTGCACAAGCCTGCCAAACGGAAAAGCAAAAATAAATATGAAATGAACAAGATAATGATTACAATGCATATACTGTGACGTACTTATGGTATTTCTTATGGTATGCCAGCTAAATAAATATAGGGGAAATTGTATACATTGTACATAGGACAGTGTATCAAAATCAAACTAATCACAAACAGTCATTAATGAGACCCCGCTTAACAAATAGAGGAAAGTTGTAAAAACAAAAGCAAAGCAAACATTTAAAGAGAGCTACAGCAGAGACTGGTAGACGTGTATTAAAGTCATTCAAGGAAATGTTTATAAGTATGTGCCTTATTGATACCGGGTGGGATCAAGGCGTTGAGTCGCTCTATCCAGAGCGATTCTCGTTTTAAAATTTGACGATCCCAGTTACCCCCTCTGGGGTCTTCAGGGACGACTTCCAGTACAATAAATCTGATGTCCTCAGAATTAAAGCGGTGGTGAATGCCAATGTGGTGGCCCACCGTAGTGAGCTTGCCATTAGTGGAGGCATATAAATGATCCCCCAGTCTCTGCCGTAGCTCTCTGATAGTTTTACCTACGTAAAAAGCGCTGCACGCGCAGGTCATAAGATATATAACACCTCGTGTACCGCAATGGGCTGAGTGTTTCGGGGGAACATCTCACCATTTGGGAGTGTGATCTGCTGTCCCTCTAGGATCCAGGGGCAGTGTGGACAATTGCCACACTTAAAGGTGCCTCTGGGTTCTCTTGGGCGGGGTGTGGGGGTTTTGTAGTGGCTATGAGTGAGCCTATCTCTCAAGGACGTGGCCCTCCTAAAAACCAAATCAGGGGTTGGTTTAATGTATTTCCTAAGCGTGTGGTGATCAGTCAAAATGTGCCAATGACGGGATAGTATATTATGTAACTGATGGTGGTGGGTGAAGAATTTGGTGATTATTTTGGTCATATAAAGTTTTTTGGGACGTGGAGGACCAAAAAGTAATGTTTGGCGATCCTGGGCTGAAGCCCTGTTAAAGGCTTTCCTCAGAGTGGTACGGCTATAACCTCTGGTCAGAAGACGTGTGCGTAGAGCGTTGGCTTGTCTATGGAAGTCCCCGTCCTCTGTGCAGTTCCTTCTTAGTCTCAGATACTGAGCATAAGGGATACTGCGAATCAGAGGACGGGGATGAGAGCTGGACGCATGCAACAGCGTATTGCCCACTGTGGGTTTATGGTATAGATCTGTAATTAATTGTCCCGCGGAATTTTTGATAATCTGTACATCTAGAAAAGAAATGCTCTGGGTGTCATAAGTAAAGGTGAAATGAAGATTGAAATTATTAGTATTTAACCTTTCAATGAATGCTTTTAAGTGTTGCTCTGTACCTGTCCAAATGACCAGTAGGTCGTCAATGAACCTGTACCAGCCCAGGACATGGTTCAAGAAGGGTTCCATTAGTTCGTCAGCAAAGACAGACCGCTCCCAACCACCCAAAAATAATTTAGCATAAGAAGGGGCACAAGATGTGCCCATTGCCACGCCTTGGGTTTGAAGGTACATTTGATCCATAAACAAAAAATAGTTTTTAGTAAGAATAAATTCTAAAAGTTTTAGGATGAAAGTATTGGTAGGCCAGGTGTGGTGGTCCTGTTCCATGAGGAAGGAGCCAGCCATCCGCACGCCCTGCTCATGAGGGATGCTTGAGTACATCCTGTTTTATCCTGTAGAAAATGTACTAAGACGCCTCCTGAAGAAGCGGCTTGACCGCGAAACTGTAGAGGTTACGTCCGCAAGTACTAAATAATCTGCCTTCACTTACCTGTGCGGGCATTATCAACATAAATTCCCTTGTCAACATTGCTGTAAACATTCTTTGTATTATGTTATTGTTCACTCATAATTGTGTCCTTATGTGGATTTTTTAATGTTTCATTCTTTAATAAACTAATAAGATTTTAAATATACTTCTGTTTATATCTCTTTGGTACCGCAATAGTCCCAATTTCCTTTCTTTGAAAGAGGCAGGACTCAATTGGAGAGGTCCTAGCAGCTTTCTCTTTCAACGAAATATTGCTTTATACACTCAAAGGATGATGGTAGCCATTAACGATACAATACTCCTTTATTCCAATCTGGTGGCACTCATTTGATTATTGTAGATGTACTCTTGTACTCTTGTACTATGTACTATACACTATTTAATGGTGGTCTGTGGTAGCCTACATTTCCTAACTGTTTTTTTACATATCTCATGTACTCCCTACCAGAGCCCTCACTGACAACAACATCTAAAAAGGTAAGGTTTCTTGATACCCCTAGTGCAATTTTTAATCAATGTAAAATACATTGAAAGACTCATAATGACCTTGGTCTGAAATGGAAACTGAGGTGCTGAAATTTCATTATTTGGGTGGGAATTATAAGAAACTGGTAAATAATTCAGCCCATCGGTATTCTGCATTTAAAACACTTTATTTAGTTGTATTCTTTAATAACTGCTGTAATTTTAAAGATGATTGGACTTAAAATCATTATAATTATGTTGTTTTATTTAGAGCTGTCCTTAGCTATATGGACCATATGCAGGAAGCCATTCTTTGAGGTTCATCCAGGCCTAGATGAAAGGCATAGCTTTCATTATTGCCAAAATTCAGTATACATCTTCTACCATTTAAAGCCCAACTCTAACTAAACAAAAAGTGTAGTTGAGCTTTAAGTGAAGATAGGCAAACATAATTTTCCTTTAAACCTGGTTGAGTATTTTAAAGCAGAACTAAAGTCTGCAATACTTGCCGTGGCACCTCCACAGCTTCTTTCGGGTACTAGCCTTTGGCCATTGGCTGGCATGAAATGACATCATCTCAGTCATCCTAGCATATGTGTGAGCATGTGCAGTTCAGTGTACATGTTAAAAAAGAATGCAAGCAGGCAGGTAGGTTTATTTTATTTTAGAAGAAACATTGAATGCCTCTTCTGTAAAAAAAAAAAAAAAAAAAAACTTTGCTCACATTTGTTTTAGACTTTAGTTCTGCTTTTGGTAAACATAGACCAGAATGGAAATTGCTACTTTTTGTAAATGAGCTCCATTGGTTCTTGTGAAATCTGCTTCAGATGAGCTGGAGGTGAAAAGATTCTTGTTACCTTCTACACATCTGATGACACAATAAAAAATACAACAGTGGTCCAAGAGGTGCTTTGGTCTGTCTAACATATTACCAGTTTCTTAAGTGTAAGTAAACCCTAACAATGAAGTTGTTATATTTGCTTCTTTTGGTCTGTTAAATACGCTATTGAACCTACTTTGGTATATCTATTAAGTACCTAGTAGTTCATAAGTAATCTAAATGGTGTTCTATACTGTATGACAATAGTGTATGGAAACCATCGCCAACACCCGATCACACTTATGCCCCGTACACACGGTCGGATTTTCCGATGGAAAATGTCCGATCGGAGCGTGTTGTCGGAAATTCCGACCGTGTGTGGGCTCCATCGGACATTTTCCATCGGATTTTCCGACACACAAAGTTGGAGAGCAGGAGATAAAATTTTCCGACAACAAAATCCGTTGTCAGAAATTCCTATCGTGTGTACACAAATCCGACGGACAAAGTGCCACGCATGCTCAGAATAAATAAAGAGATGAAAGCTATTGGCCACTGCCCCGTTTATAGTCCCGACGTACGTGTTTTACGTCACCGCGTATAGAACGATCGGATTTTCCGACAACTTTGTGTGACCGTGTGTATGCAAGACAAGTTTGAGCCAACATCCGTCGGAAAAAATCCTAGGATTTTGTTGTCAGAATGTCCGAACAAAGTCCGACCGTGTGTACGGGGCATTACACTTACCCTCAGGCAAGGACATATAGGAATTAAGTATCATCTGATGGCAAACTCAGCAATCCTCCACTTTAAAGACATCACCTCCACCAGAGCAAGATTTCATTAGCACCGATCAGCAGGTAATGGATGCCAATTCAAGAGTATAATCCACCAACAGCCTGCACGAATGTCAGTTAATGCTTCCACCATGACAATGATTCTCTCAATATAAAAAATATAACACACTCCTCATTGTGCAGACATCCCAGTTAAAGGTTTATTGTAAAAAAGAGGAATGTAACTCCTGACGACCATTACCACATAATACTGTTTTATTGTTTCCAACAATACTGTGCTAACTGCTGTATGTGGGATCTTTGTGCTAACCCTAGCATAATAGATGTGTTTGTTTTGGGGGCGGCAAACAAACCTGAGATATCTACCCCCCCAGTTCACTTTAGCCCGCCACCCCACACCAACCCTCCCCTGAGGCCTGGTCGCCGGCTTGCTTGCCTGATCGATTGGCACGTACCCCATCCAGGTCATGGCTACAGCTTCCCCCCTCTATCCCCTCCATGTCCTGGCGGTCTCTGCTTCTCTTCTTTTCCTGGTCAAATGGGTCTTCATACTTCCGGCCAATGGGGTCTTAGGACTCCCGGCCAATCAGGTCTTTGGACCCACTTCCTGGGAGGAGAAACAGGAAGACATGAGCGAATGTTAATTTGCTAATGTCACACAACTGGGTGGGCTCAGGGTGCACCCTTTTTTTTATATAATCTTTATTTATCAAAACATTTTTACAGAATTTTATAATTACATTCTACATATAAAATCCAACCCTTAACAATGGAATGGAATTATCATTCATTTGTTTAAACTTATGGGTCCCACTTCAATCAATTTCTAATTTATATAGGAACACTTAACCACCCATTAATAAGGGTCCTATCATCTAATCATTCATACCTCACATACGCCCCCCACCCAAAAAAAAAAAAAAACAACCCCCTTCATTTCCCTTTTCCCTCCCAATTTGCTCATGATGTCAATGAAGCTCTATACTCTCCCCATATCTGCCAAGAGGTTATAATCTGTTTTTTTAGCCCGGTTTCCAATACCATTCTCTCTTCTAATGAACACATTTCACCCAGCTCACACTCCCATTCCGCTATAGAAGGTTCTATACTACTTTTCCATTTCCTGGCTATAATTGTGCGTGCTGCTGTTAAGAAATGTTTAAGAATACCCTTCTTTATACTTTTTACCGAACCTGGGATCATTGAAAGTACTGTAATAAATATATCAGGCTGTAAGTTAACTCCTATTACTGCCCTATATACTTCAAAAATCTTTTTCCAAAAAGTCTGGACCCCCGGGCAGAAATACCATATATGCGACATTGTTCCCTTTGCCCCCCGACATCTCCAACAGATGTCTTATGCCGCGTACACACGGTCGGACTTTTCGTCTACAAAAGTCCAACGGACGCCGACGGACTAAAGCTGGCTGGTAATCCGATCGTGTGTGGGCTTCACCGGACTTTCAGCAGACTTTTTCAGCCTCAAATCCGACGGACTTTAGATTTGAAACATGCTTCAAATCTTTACGTCGTAACTACGACGGACCCCGAAATCCGCTCATCTGTGTGCTAGTCCGACGGACAAAAACCCATGCTAGGGCAGCTATTGGCTACTGGCTATGAACTTCCTTATTTTAGTCCGGTGTACGTCATCACGTACGAATCCGTCAGACTTTTGTGTGGTCGTGTGTAGGCAAGTCCGTTCGTTAGAAAGTCTGCTGCAAGTCCGCCGAAAGTCCGCCGGAAATCTGTCGGACAGGCTGTCGGACTTTTGTAGACGAAAAGTCCGACCGTGTGTACGCGGCATGAGTTATCTGATTTTATCTTATGCATGTCCACAGGGCATCTATACCATCTTGCTAGAATCTTAAAATTTCTCTCTTGATGTCTATAGGAGATTGATAGCTTATGTGTTAGCTTGATTGCCTTTACCCATTTTACTTTAGGGATAGCTATCCTCAGTTCTGCCTTCCATTTTTTGACATATGTTACCTCATGTATCGTATTATTTGAAATTAAGTATCTATAAATCATGAAGAGTGTATGCAATGGCTTTTGTTCTTGTAAAAGCAATTTTTCCAAATCTGTAAGTGGTCTATCCAATATTGCCTCTTTCGCCAAAGAGAAGATGTACATCTGAAGCTGTCGATACTGCATCCAATTTGTTCTATATTCCATACCCAAAGCCTCTATCGGAAGAAGTCTATTCCCTTCCATTGTCTCTACTATCCTAGTGTCCTAATTTCTTTGCCATTTAAGATAATTCCTAACATCCCATGCTGGAGGGAATTCAGGATTATCAAATAAGGGGGTCATTGGACCTTTACAAGTAGACCCTATTCCCCGTTTCAATAATCCGTCCCACACTTTCAGTGTGGAAGCGACCAAGAAGGGTAACTCCCCTTCAGGAGTTCACTTTTCCTTTACTATCCATGGTAATGCTTTCAATTTAGTGGCTGCAACTTCTTCCTCCAACCTCGCCCATTGCTTACTATCAGCATTATGAAACCAATCCACAATCCTGGTAATAAATACAGATTTAAGATAAGTTGATAAATCTGGGAGGGCCAACCCTCCATCCTGTTTTAAGTTAATTAATACTTCTCTACTAATTCTGGCGGTTTTACCTGCCCAAATGAAGCTCCCGATGGCTCTCTGTAGTTGATTCAGGATTTTTGTTGAAGGGAAAATTGGGATAGTCTGAAATATATAAAGTATCTTAGGCAAAATATCCATTTTTATAATACTTATCCTACCCATACAAGAAAATATTCCTTTGTTGTATTGTTGAAGTAGTTTTATATTTTTTTACTAACGGGAGGTAGTTATATTCCTGGATCTTACGCACATCCCTCAGGATGTATGTTCCGAGGTATTTGAGCGCATTTACTTGCCATTTAAACGAAAAGTTTTGTTTTAAGTAATTCAACAGTATCACTTGATAAAGTGACACTGAGCGCTTCTGACTTATCGAAGTTCACCTTGAAGTTACTCACTTCCCCAAAGCGCTTGAATTCCCTAATTAGATTTGGTAGGGTTACCAATGGGTTTGTGATATAAAGTAGCAGATCGTCCGCATAAACTGACATTTTGTATTCGGTGTCACCTATTTTTATACCTAGTATATCCCTGTTATTCCGAATAGCTATTGCTAAATGCTCCATAACTAATACGTATAGCAAAGGGGACAACGGACATCTCTGTCGGGTACCGTTCGCTATAGTGATTGTGTCAGATACATCCCCATTCGTTCGTATTTTAGCAGTTGGATTATGATATAACACCATTATTTTTTCTAGAATCATCGGGCCCAACCCCCATTGTCTTAATGTCTCCCGGAGAAAGCACTATCCCACCCTATCAAACACCTTCTTGGCATCTATTGCCAGGAGGCAGGATGGGATGGTGTGTCTCTCTGGGCGTACTCCACCAGTGTCAAAATCTTTAAGGTGTTATCTCTTGCCTCACGTCCTTTTATAAATTCCACTTTATCTAAGTGCATGTATGTCGGTATTATTGGGGTAATTCTATTTGCAATAATTTTAGAATATATTCTAAGGTCAATATTTGTCAATGAGATAGGTCGATAATTACCGCATAAAGTATGGTCATTTTCGGGTTTAGGTATCAATGAAATAAAAGCCTGCATAACCTGAGAAACAAAAGGCTGCAAAACAGATACAGAGTTAAATGTCCGCTTCATAATAGGGACCAATAAATCCTTTAAAGATTTATAGAATCGCGGGGTAAAGCCATCGGGTCCAGGGCTTTTACCTGGCACCAGTGAATCTATTACACTCTGTATTTCCATCTCAGAGAACTCCTGTTCTAACTGTTCTATTTCTGTTGCCGATAAAGTTGGTAAGGCCGTATCTTTTATATATTGATATATTCTCTGCTGGAATTTCTCCGGGTCCTGCTCTGCTATGTTAATTGATTTGGAATATTATATAGTCTAGCATAAAAAGTATGGAATGCATTCAGAATCCCCTTTGGGTCGTACGTTATGTCGCCTGTTTCTGATTTAATATTTACGATGGATAATGTATTGACCCATTGGCGTAGTGCCCTAGCTAATAATTTGCCAGGTTTATTGCCCTGTTGATAAACAGCATCCGGTTTTTATCTCTAACCCTCAGTGTTTGTTCATTTAACAAGGTTCGCAACACCCTTATGCA
Source organism: Aquarana catesbeiana (assembly GCF_042186555.1). NCBI lineage: Eukaryota > Metazoa > Chordata > Amphibia > Anura > Ranidae > Aquarana > Aquarana catesbeiana. The sequence goes on from NC_133324.1 coordinate 220,766,855, forward strand.
GTGACTCCAATCTCGAAATTTCCTTAAGGAGTTCAGCTGTTCTGCTCTCTTTAACCTTTTTTAATCTAGCTCTGTGTTTAATAAATAGACCCCGCACTACACATTTCAAGGCCTCCCACTGAATAGATAAAGAGGTAGTGTCCCTAATATGGTCTGTTATAAAATTCCTTATTGCTTCTTTAATCTCACTTACACAGGCCTCATCAAAGAATAGGTTATCATTTAATTTCCAAAAACCTCTATTCCTATTCCATTTGGATTCTGCTATCACCAAAAATATAGGCATGTGATCAGACCAAATCTCACTGCCTATATCCGAGGAAGAGGTCGCCGCCGTTGCCAATTGATTAGTCAAAAAGTAATCAAGTCTATAATAAGTATCATGAACTTTTGAGTGGAACGTATATTCCAGCTCCAATGGATGAAAAGCCCGTCATATATCGACCAACTGATGCTTCTCCATCATATCCTTAAATTTCTTTTTATCCCTACTCTTCTGCGACCTTAAAGGTGTGGTAGTATCCATATCTTGATCAAAAACAAAATTAAAATCACCACCTATTATTATTACCCCTTCTGCTCTCACCATTAGATCTATCAACAGGTGTGTTGCTATTTTAATTTGTTCATAGTTAGGAAGATAGACGTTAATAAGAGTGTATTTTTTACCATATATAACAAGTTTTACTAATAATGCTCTCCCGTCTCTATTCCTCCAACTTTCCACTACCTGATGAGGAATTGATTTATGTATTGCTATGGAGACTCCCCTAGATTTTGAGTATGAAAAGGAATCATGATACCAGGTTGTATAGAATCTATTCTGTAAATTAGGTATGTGGTCAGTTCGAAAATGTGTCTCCTGAAATAAGGCAATACCTACTTTTTGCTTATGGAGAGAGTGTAGAATTTGTGATCTTTTAATTGCAGAGTTTAGACCTCTAACGTTATACGAGCAAAGTTTTATTGTCCCCATGAGGGAAAGAGAAAGGAAAAAAGAAAAAAAAAAAAACCCCATTTAAACAGTCACACACACCACACCCACCAATTCTCTCTCTACCTTTCGATTCCTTAGAATCAATCTTACTAAGTAAGTTCGCTGATCAGGGAGATAAGGGGTTTACCCTAGAAAGACGTGTCCCACCCAGGCATATTATTCTATTAAAAACCTTTTATTCCCAACTAACCCCAAAAAGAAAAATTGAGCAAGCAGGAAGGAGAAGAAGAGAAGATGCAAGGGAAAAAAAAAAACTACCAGCCCACCCCCCCACCCCCCCCCCCCCAACATTGCCCAACATGGCCAGTGAAATGACATTATCCTCCAAAATATAATGCATACAATCTCTAGTGCTGTCTAAGACAATTAACAGTTCAAATGTGATATCTTGTTTACCTATACAATTATATACTTTGTGTAATTAACCCCATTATACTTTTCCTTCATTAGACAATAGACAACCAATCCGTTCACAAACAATTGTGAGGGAAAAAAAAAAATTCCCCTCCCCCCAACCTTAACTCCACTTGACCCATTCAACCTATAGACCAAGCATTATCAGCAACAATATGCGTGTGAATTCCCCGGCATGGTAAATATAATAACAATATCTCCTATATAGTGTAATACATACAACAACTACTGCTTACAAAACAAATAAACAATACATGATATGAAAACCTATTCCCCATTTGAGATTTTTAAAATTATATAATTAACCTCTTAGTACCTTTATCACAGTGAACAACATAAATTATTATGAGGTTGGAGAAGGCAAAAAAAAAAAATTTTTCCTTCTCTTTTATCAATGTCCTCACAATCTATTTTCCCTTATAGAACATCCGCACTTTACATAAATATTATAACCTTGTGATAAATTTTCCTCATAAACCATCTAGTTTTTTCTTAAGTGTTATACCAATAACAATGTTTATTCTTATTTGCAAGAAGAAAAAAAAAAAAATTTCTTCTCTTTTATCAATGTCCTCACCATCTATTTTCCATTATAGAACATCCGCACTTTACATAAATATTATAACCTCGTGCTAAATTTTCCTCATAAACCATCTAGTTTTTTCTTAAGTGTTATACCAATAACAATGTTTATACTCATTTGCAAGAGAAAAAAAAAACCCTGTTTTAAACATAAATCTCTCTCATCCCCCCCCCCCCACCAAGCCTCCCCCCTCCCAACCTCGCCCAACCATCAGTCTATCCCCTGTATTGACCTCCCGAGTTGCCATAATATATCTGAGACCATGCAGGCAAATCAACCAAAGGGAGTTGAAGATTTTTCAAAAAATTGGGAAGGTCCCCCATGTCCCGGAAAAAAATATTATGTCCATTTCGATGAACCTTAATTTGAAAAGGAAATCCCCATCTATAAGATATCTCTTTCTGTCGCAGAATATCCAGTAGAGGCTTTACTGCCTTCCTCTTCATCATTGTATCTGGACAGGTCCTGTAGAAGCATAAGCTGGGCACCCTCATATTCTATGGTACGTTGTATCTGGGCCGCTGTCATAATGCTATCTTTAACAAAAAAGAAGTGGATTCTGCATATAACATCTCTTGGAATTCTTATTTCTCTGTCTCTGGGGCCCATTACCCTGTGTGCTCTGTCAATCTCAAGATCTGCTGTCTTTGGCCGTTTTAATAAATTATTAAATATACCTTGAAGAGCCACTTTCAGGCCTTCCATTCCCACCGATTCTGGCAGGCCTCTTATTCTTATATTATTATGCCTACTTCTATTCTCCAAATCATCAGAAACATCGATTAAATGCTTTAACCATTGATTGACTTAATTTTTCTTTTCCTCCAGCAATATTATCTTATGATCGATAATGTCCAGTCTAGAATCTGTGGCTACTATCTTGTTTTGTACATCCACTAAAGAAGACCTCAGTGTCTGCATTTCTTCCTTATATAAGGCTTCCAGTCTATAGACATATTTATCCATATCCTCCCAAGTTGGTAAGGACTTTATGTATGCCTGCATATCCCAAGTAAGATTTTGTTCCAATCTCTCATGGTCCATCGTAACTAGTGGTGTATAGGCCTCTGAGCTGATGTTGGATCTAAGCTCTGTATCCCTAGCAGGAGACTCAGTATTCCTTTCAGCTATTATAGAGCCTTCTAGTTGATCCTGAGACTGGGACTGCTGAAAAAAGCCCTTGATGTCTGTTTTAGGAGTAGATGGAGGTATCGGGGGAATTTTAGTTGTCCCTCCATTGGATCCTCTTTTAGCTTTCTGGGAATGTGCACTGTTAGGAGGCATATTATTATCAGATCTCAATAAAGTAGAGAGTATTGCAAAAATCACACACCCTCAATACTTTAGCACCCTTGTGCCTTTAGATAATAACTTTATTATTTCCGCTTATTGATAGCGTATTTAGTTTACCACAAATCAACAAGGGGATCTCGTGACAACAGCTCCATAATATGGCACAGCTCCAGGACTTTCAGACTTCAAGTTATCTCTTCCTTAAGAGTTTATAACTCCTGGCTCCCCTATAATTACACTAGGAATAGATACATGTCTCTCCAGCCTCACTTTAGGCTTTCTGCCTGCACCAAGGTCCAAGTCCTCTCCTAGTATTAAAGTAGGTTCTCTGTATCCTTTCCAGCTCTAAATACCGAATGTTCAATAAACAGTAATGCTCGCCTGATCCAACTGCATTATACACCAGCTCTCCTTATGCGTTCACAATCACCGTCAAAAGATTAAGCCTTACCCACAGACGGGATCAGCCTCCGATTCCACAGTGGACAGCGGGGACTCGAATCGGCTTGTCTCTGTTATTGGCGATAGGGTATGGTCAGTTCCAGAGGACTCGTGTATCCTCGATCCACTCCGCTCTGCTCGTACGTTCTACATTCTTAGTCCAAGAGGGAGAGTCTTCACCGAGCCTCCTGGGCAAAAGGACGGCTACGTCCACAACTCTGCCAAGAGCAGGAGGGCTTAGAGGAGATTCCGTTCGCTCATCGCAGATCACACCTTCCCCGTGGATGTACCCCAGTCAACGGGACTCACACTCCGCGGCAGGCTTTATTAACCACTTCCCGCCCGCCCTATAGCGGATTGACGTCCGGGAAGTGGTTGTGTTATCCTGACTGGACGTCATATGACGTCCAGCAGGATAACATGCCGCAGCACGCCCCCGGGGGCGCGCATCGCGGCGATCGGTGGAGCGGTGTGTCAGTCTGACACACCGCTACACTGATCTTGGTAAAAAGCCTCCGGCGGAGGCTCTTTACCACGTGATCAGCCGTGTCCAATCACGGCTGATCACGCTGTCAATAGGAAGAGCCGTTGATCGGCTCTTCCTCACTCGCGTCTGACAGACGCAAGTAGAGGAGAGCCGATCGGCGGCTCTCCTGGCAGGGGGGGTCTGCGCTGATTGTTTATCAGCGCAGCCCCCCCTCAGATCACCACACTGGACCACCAGGGATGCCACTAGGACCACCAGGGAAGGGGCAACGTGGATGGCCAGGTATGTACCCCATGGCCATCCACATGTGCCCAATCTGTGCCAATCAGTGCCCACAAATGGGCACTGATTGGCACTATTATATCCATGATCTGCCCAGCAATGCCCAGATCTGCCCAGCAATGCTTTTTTCAGTGCCACCTGTCATTGCCCATCTGTGCCAACTGTCATTGCCCATAGGTGCCACCTGTCAGTGCCCATCTGTGCCCATCAGTGCCCACCTATCAGTGCCACACATCAGTGCCACACATAAGTACCCATTAGTGCCACCCATATATACCAGTCAATGCCACCTACGAGTGCCCATCAGTGCCGCCTATGTGTGCCCATCGGTGCCACCTATGAGTGCCCATCAGTGCCGCATACCAGTGCCACCTATCAGTGCCCATCAGTGCCACCTATCAGTGCCCATCAGTGCCGCCTATCAGTGCCCATCATCAGTGCCCGTTAGTGCCACCTCATCAGTGCCACCTCATTGGTGCCACCTCATCGGTGCCCATCAGTGCTGCCCTATCAGTGCCCATCAGTGCAGCCATATCAGTGCCCATTATTGAAGGAGAAAGCGTACTTATTTACAAAAAAATTTAACAGAAACAAAGAAAAACTTGTTTTTTTTCGAAATTTTCTGTCTTTTTTTATTTGTTGCGCAAAAAATAAAAACCGCAGAGGTGATCAAATACCACCAAAAGAAAGCTCTATTTGTGGGAACAAAATGATAAAAAATTTGTTTGGGTACAGTGTAGCATGATCGCGCAATTGTCATTCAAATTGCAACAGCACTGAAAGGTGAAAATTGGGCTGGGCGGGAAGGTGTCTAAGTGCCTGGTATTGAAGTGGTTAAGATGCACCTCTGTTCCTTGGCTATCAGCGGGAATGGTCGTCAGATCCAGCCAGTGGCTCTCTCCTTTCCAAGCGTATACACTCAGCAGGAATACTTATCCGACCCAACAGGTAAATCAGGTTGCCTCCAAGCCTATTGTGGTTTGCTGCACGCTGCAGGGAGAGAGGACCGGGAGGAGTCCATAATCATCTGGAAGTTAACACAGCTGATGCCTGAGTGAGCAAGAGCAATCTCACTGCACATCCATCTCGGTCAGCCCCCAACCCCCATGACCAGGGTGCACCCTTTTTGAAGCCAATTAGAGCCTCAGGCTCTAATCATGTGCTTAAAAAAAAAAAAAAAAACATTGAAATCCATGTGTCTGGCGCCTGCATGTAGATTAGGGGCCAGACGCTTGGATTAGCCCCTTATGGAGCGGCCGCCACAGCTAATAAGTGAACAAAGATAAAACAATACTTAGCAACTACAGTAGTACTCTAAAATGAAAAACACAGATTGCTTTTTTTATGGCATAAACATAATGTTCAGAATTAGGACATTATGGTATCATTTGTTGGTAACATTATCAATAAATGATTGCTATTTTTGAGAAGTGTTATTGGACCTTTCTTCAGAAAAATCAATTATATACACACCTGAGACAAACATTTAAATCAGCATATTTAAGAATTCAGGTTGACATTGTTGGCAGTATTTGTCACTTGCGAAATGTCCTACTCTTGCAGCAATTGATTGACCCTAGTATAGTGACTTTTGGTTGGCTTGTAATATATCAATGTAGAAAATGATGTTAGATGACATTACCAACTAACAATATTATGTAATTATGTATTTAACATGTTTTAGCTGAATTAACAGCTCGTAACAGTATTTTTGACACCGTGAAAAATGTAATGTGAAAGATAAAATTAAAATCATTGCCAGTCTGCTGAAGCAGGATCACTAGTGTGTTTTTAAAGTTCATAGCAAAGTTTATATTAAATGCAAATGCTATGTGAATGACATTACGTTAGCTAAAACACATATTATTATAAACAACTAGCGTTTAAAAAATATATATATATTATTTTGACCTTTTTTACAACCTTCGATGTGTCTCAGTGCTGCTGATCTACTGCATCCTTATTCAACAGCATCCTCCTGTCTATGTGCATGTGGCTTTATAGCATTTTTCAGTGCCAATTTTCTGATGGTGACAACAGGGGACTACATAATTTGTGTTAAAGACGCCACTTTTTGTCTCTATCAGAAGCCCTTTGAGACAGGGTGACAATGTCATAAAGCAAGAATAAAATTAGGAGATAGCCACTGTCACCCTATAAGAGCGCCTGACCAAGAACCCTAATGGCAGGACTACCTGGTATTAATTTAATGAAAACAGCAGATTTACATATAGTGAAAATAACATTTGAAATTACATTAAAGTGGTTGTAAAGGCTGAAGGTTTTTACCCTTATGCATTCTATGCATGAAGGTAAAAAACCTTCAGTCTGCACCTCTCAGCCCCCCCAATACTTTAGCTAAGCCCGATCTCGATCCAGCAATATGCACGAGACCTGAGGCTATTTCGGGTCTCTCCCTAGTGATTGGCTGAGATGCAGCAGCAGGAGCCATTGGCTACCACTGCTAAAAATCACAGCCAGCGAGGCAGGAGTGGGGGGCAGGGCTGAGCCACGCTCTCTGTGTCTTATGGATGCAAAGAGCCAGTTTGGAAGTGAGCAGGGACAAGTACCCCACAGAAAGCGGCTTGCTATAGGGGCACGCGGGAAGGGGGAGGCGACCAGAGCATCGGCGGGGGACCCGAGAAGAGGAGGGTTGGGTTTGCTATGTGCAAAACCACTGCACAGAGCAGGTAAGTAGGACATGTTTGTTATTTTTTTAAAATAAAAATGTTTCCTTTACAATCACTTTAACACAGGGGTCTCAAACTCAAATTACCTGAGGGCCACAGGACAAATTTTTACATCAAATGGGTGCCTCAAGCAAACTGTCCTTTCCCCCAGCATTGGTGTCAGCGGACACAATATTAACCCCCCAGCACTGGTGTCAGCGGACGCAATATTAACCCCCAGCACTGGTGTCTGTGGACGCAATATTAACCCCCAGCACTGGTGTCAGCAGACGCACTATTAACCCCCAGCATTGGTGTCAGCAGATGCACTATTACCCCCAGCATTGGTATTAGTGGACACAATATTAACCTCCAGCACTGGTGTCAGCGGACACACTATTAACTCCCAGCATTGGTGTCAGTGGACGCACTATTAACCCCCAGCACTGGTGTCAACGGACGCAATATTAAACCCCAGCATTACCCCATACACTCCACAAATACCCCCCCCACACTCCACTTCACAAATATCCCCCCACACACTCCACAAATACCCCCTCTTCACAAGTTTCAACCCCAGTCACGCAACTAAGGACTTTGCTCAGCCTCTGTATGATAGCTCACTTACCTCTCCTCCTGGCAGTCAGCTGGTGGCCTGATCTTCTGCCTCCCGAATCCTCTCCTCCTGTCAGGTCCTGGCTTCATCACAGGCCTAGTGGCAGGGCACTCTGAGAACGCCACAATCTTCTGCCCTGAGGTGGCAGCAGGATCCTGGATCCTGTTCGCTTCGAGAAGTGCCCGCTATCGAGTAGTGCCCAGGCTGAACTGCGCATGCACCGTACGTAATAGCACAACAGCTGAGTTTACGATCAGCTGTTGTGTCGACGAGATGGTGCCTCGCACTGCCAAGGAGTGTTCATGTAGGTGAGGGGTGGAATTTAACATACAGGGCGCGGATGTTTTCAATGATGGCCAGTGCTGCAAAGATGGGGGCAGAATTTTTAATGATGCCCAAACAAATCTGGTAAACAAACCTTTGTTTATCTCTGCTTTTCTTCCTGGAGGGCCTATTTAGCTAGCTAAATGTTTAAAATTCTGCCTCCATCTTTGCAGCAGTGGCCATCCTTGAAAACATCCGCCCCCCTTCATGTTAGATCAGCACTGGCCTTCAATGAAAACATCCGCCCCCTTCATGTTAAATTCCGCCCCTCAGCTACATGAACAGTATGTACAGAATCAGTATGAGTACAGACACAGGAAGACAATTTTTTTTTATTCCAGTACAGAGAACATGTGTGTTTTTTTTTTTTTCTTCCCGTGCTGGGTCCAACATCAGTCACCAGAGCTCCTGTTTTTGTGGTTTAACTGCACTACTGGAGTCCCCCCTCTTTTTCTTTTTGGGATACGTGGCTCATCTCTGCCTGGTCTCCCTGAGAATAAATACCAATCGCCATACAAGAAGCATCCTTGGGACTACATATTCTGGATTGACGCCCTGTTGTTGCTGTGGATCTGCCCAGGAAGGAAGCTGGCGAGATTCCCTACAGAGTCTCTCATGGGACATCCCTTGAAGTCCATCTCACATCTCTCTCTACTAAGCCTGTTTTGACCCCCCTGAATAAGGGCGGTCGCAGGCACTCTGGTAAGCCTTTACTACTTTATCACCAGGTGGTGGGCAGCACTGATGGTGGATTATGGATCAAGATTTCCATATGGAATAATCTCTGGATTTCACCTACACCATATTTAGAACTTTTATTTGCTTTTATAGCATTGGTTTCTTATCACCAATGGACTTTGATTGGATGCTTATCTATTAGTCATGATTATTTATTGTCATTTATTATTGTTGTTTAGTTTATATTTAACTTTTTGAACTAACTTTTTCACAATTCCTTTTCACTTGCCATACTTGTCCAGCGCTGCACTGTTTTTTCTTTAAATCCATTTCTTGTGCCCTTGTATTGGGGTTATAGTGCCCAGCAGCAGGACCTCCTTCACGGTCACTTTATTATAATTAATTTTTCATATATATAATTTTTTTGAGCACCTAGCGCAATTCTTTTTTCTTTTTCCTTTTAGCTACATGAACATGCCTCGGCACAATCTGACTGAAAAATGTCTTCAGTCGGCTATTGTGTGCAAGCGTCGTCTCGCCAACACAACAGCTAATCGTAAAATCAGCTGTTGTGGTATTACGTACGGCGCATATGCAGTTCGTCCAGGTGTTCTGTTGAGAAATGCCCCCCATCGAATAGTGCCCGTGCTGAAGGGCGCATGCTCAATGCATGCGCTGTACGTAACATCACAACAGCTCATTTTACCATCAGCTGTTGTGACGGCGAGACAGCACAGGCACACAATAGCTGACAGAATTTTTTTTTCTGTCAGATTATGCCCAGCGCTCCCCCGGCGAGTTCTAGTCCATGATGGGTGGATTTCTACACGTTGTGGGGGGATTTATGGGCACTTGGGGGCAGAATTACATGTCCAGTGCTGCAAAACAAAACTTTGTTATGGGCGGATTTCTACATTTCTTGTAGATGGATTTCTGGGCACCTTGGGGCGGAATTAGATGGCCAGTGCTGCAAAAAAATAAAACTTTCTAATAGGCGGATTTTTACATTTTTTTTGTTGGCGGATTTATGGGTACTTTGAGGCGGAATATCATAAAGTTTCATCAGAAAGATTTTTTTTTTTGCAGCACTGGACATGTAATTCTGCCCCCCAAGTGCCCATGAATCTGCCCACAACGTGTAGAAATCCGCCCATCATGGACAAACTCTCCTCTGGAGCGTGGGGCACAATCTGACAGAAAGAAAAATTCTGCCAGCTATTGTGCGCCTGCGCTGTCTCGGCGTCACAACATCAGCTGTTGTGATGTTACGTACAGCGCATGCATTGAGCATGCGCCCTTCAGCCCGGGCACTATTCGATGGGGGCATTTCTCGACAGAACAGGTGGGCGGGGCGATGGGCGGATCCTCCCTCCACTCTGCTCTCCTGTGTTGTGAGCTGGGCTGCAGCAGCATGCGGGGGAGAGGAGACAGAGAATGAAAACTACTAGCTGCTGCCACCGGCCTAGGATCGGCCCTGCCTGTGCACCGTTTGTAATTGGTCCACGGGCCACAAAGGGCCCGCAGGCCACTATATTGAGACCCCTGCTTTAACATGTTAAAGCCTATAAGGAGAATTAAATTTGTATTTCAGGAATTTTTATATTATTACACAGTTACACTGGTCCAGCTTGCACCAATGTAACTATGTAGTGTATATACTATTCTTTGCCAATGTCCCTGGAAGCTGAAAATCATTTGAAAGAGGTACTGCTACTTCAGTGATCTCACTTGCTTCAAGGTGATGAACAGCCAGCATGATGCATCATGAATACAAGAGGTCAGCCACTCAGCATGACCGCCATTCAGAGAATACTTTGCTTATACTGAATGAATGCAAAGCGTTATCTTATGAATGAGATGGAGAGCATGATGTCACCACCCAGCCTCTCCACCCCATCAAATCAGAGAACTTTTTGCATTCATTCAGTAAAATTGTAAAAAATCTATCTTCTTTAACCACATCCCACCCAGACACACCGCATCTCCAATCACGGTAAAGAGCCTATGACATAGACTCTTTACCATGTGATCAGCTGTGTCCAATCACAGCTGATCACAGTGTAAATAGGAAGTGCCAGTTATCGGCATTCCTCTACGCTCACTCGACATTGTAAATAGGAAGTGCTGGTTATTGGCATTCCTCTATTTGTGCTGACAGTGTGAGTAGAGGAGAGCTGATAAGTGGCTTTCCTGACAGGGGGGTCTGTGCTGATAATGAGTGCAATGATTATCAGTGCGGCCCCATCAGCGATCCCCGCTAGTGCCCACCAGTGATGCCTACCAGTTCCATCCCTGATGCCCACCAGTACTCACCAGTGATGCCCACCAGTGCCCATCAGTGATGCCTGTTAGTGCCGCCTATCAGTGCCATCTATCAATGCCCATCAGTGCTGCCCATCAGTGCCACCTGTCAATGTACATCAGTGCCGCCTATCCGTGCCCATCATTGCCACCTATCAGTACCCATAAAGGCTGCCCATGAGTGCCTATGAGTGCCCATCAATGCCGCCTATCATTGTCCATCTGTGCTACATACAGAGGCAGCTCTAGGCTTTGTGAGGCCTTAGGCAAAACTTAGACATGAGGCCCCACTCATGCCCATTCAGGGAAAAATAATTAAAGCGATAAAAAATAACGGTGTGCCCCCCCCCACAGCCCTGCCGACTTCCCTCCTCTGCTCTCCAGCTGACTGCTGTGGGGGGATCTTCAGGATGGAGGCTGGGAAAAGGGACTGGTAAATTACATTTACCAGCCCCTACCTTTTCCAAAAGAACACAGTGAGTGGTTGGAACTGATCACTCACTGTGTTCATTCATAGCATACTATGCTTTAGTTTATGAATTAACAGGAGCCTCTGTCTCCTGTTCATTCATCTGCAGTGCAGCTGAGCTATAGAGAAAGGAACTGGGGAATGTGTTTCCTCATTTTCTTTCTCTGTCTCAAAAGTGAGACTTCAGGGGTCCGTTTAGACCCCTGATATCTCACCAAAGAAACCAAAAACTCTCACCAAAAAACGTTAAAAAAAAATAAAAAGATTGTAAAAAAAAATTAAAAATAAAACTGTAAAGAATATTAAAAAAAAAACAGACTAAAATTTCTAATCAAACTAAAAAGCCATGCCCAATAGGTAGCATAATTTATCCACACTCACTGTTTTTTCTGTATGCTACGGGTCACCATCTCCCTGGTAGGGGGCCCTAGTGTACAATGGCGGTAAATTTCAGTAGGAGAGGAAAGTGGAGGGTATGACAGCGGGTAATATGTACATGAGAGGGGTGCAGAGTCTATGGAGGAAAGTAGTATGTAGAGGAGAGGGGTGCGGAGTGTATGGAGGTGGGTAGTATAAACATTAGAGGGGTGCGGAGTGTATGGTGGGGGGTATGTACATGAGAGGGGTGCGGAGTGTATGGTGGGGGGTATGTACATGAGAGGGGTGCGGAGTGTATGGTGGGGGGTATGTACATGAGAGGGGTGCGGAGTGTATGGTGGGGGGTATGTACATGAGAGGGGTGCGGAGTGTATGGTGGGGGGTATGTACATGAGAGGGGTGCGGAGTGAATGGTGGGGGGTAGTATCAAATACACCATTGATGCATTAGTGACCATTGGCAGTTAAATAACCCCTTTGTGCTGCATTAGTGGCAACAGTATCAGTGTTTATGAAGCCTTTCATGCTGCACCATATAGGGGTTAATTAACACTGATACTGTTGCCACTAATGCAGCACAAAGGGGTTAATTAACTTCCACTGGCCACTAATGTATACTAATGCATTAACCCCCTCCATGCTGCATATTACAAATACCATCTTCAAACTTACTTGCACTGTTGCATGGGGCTTCACTGGCTCCTCGCAGGTCTTGGAAGAAGCACTCTCCTCTGCATTTTCATCCCGCCTCCCGGCCTGTGAATGACATCACGCTGGGCGGGACTAGGAAGCTCCTGTCGGGCGGAGATCACTCCGCCTGACAGGGAAGTTAATGCGTCGGTTGGACGGACCCATAGCATACTCGCACCGCTCTGCTGCAGATTTAACACAGTGCAGCGGCGGCCGGCGGCTGTTACGGCTGTCTGCAGCGGTGCAGAGCAAGCGCCATTTTTACGAGGCCCCCCCTGCCCTCCTGGCGGGTTCAGCCTCCTCTACAATTCGTCTGCAGCAGCGCTGTTTACTAAACGCTTTACCATCCCGCCCCGCTCACCCTGCCAATTTGGGGACACTGGCCGGGGACATTCCCTCCCAATCTTCCACACACAGATCAGGCAAATAAGGCAGCCGTGAGGCCCCTTGGAGAGCGGGGCCTTAGGCGACCGCCTTCTTTGCCTAATTAGAGAGCCGCCTCTGGCTACATATCACTGCCATCTATCAGTGCCACCTCATCAGTGTCCATCAGTGCCACCTCATCAGTGCAGCCTCATCAGCGCACATCAGCAGAGGATAAAAATTACTTATTTACAAGATTTTTAACAGAAACTAAGAAAAATGTTTGTTTTTTTTCAAAATGTTAAATATAATAATAATAAAAAACTCAGTGGTGATTAAATACCGCCAAAAGAAATCTCTATCTGTCTCAAAAAGTTCTTAAAAAATGTTGTTTGGGTACAGCATTGCATGAACGCGCAATTGTCATTCAAAATGCAACAGTGCTGAATGCTGAAAATTGGCCTTGGTAGGAAGTAGGTAAAAGTGCCCCGTATTGAAATGGTTAAAGAAGTCTCACTGAATATTTTAAATACTTATGGAATCCCCCAGGAGACCTAGTGCAAGGAGCACTTGGACCTGTTATCATCCGTGACAGCATTTTATTAGTAAAGAACATTTTTTGCTATGTTTATGCTGTCTCTAACTCCACCTGAGGTAAAAGCCCAATTTATAGGCAATCACATTGGAGAGCATACAGCCAGCACACAGCCCCTTTAACTCTCTCTATTCATGCTGGATTCACTGGCTGCAAGAGCCAGGACACAATGCAGAGTTTGCAGACATAGTGCTGGAAGGGCTATGGCTTATCTTTTTACAGGCAGAGTAATAGCCTGATGCTTCTGTTGTTGTGATTGACAATGCTGGTCATATACAACAACAAAATGGCAACAACCCACGAGCTATTACTTTGCCAGTTAAAAAATGAATGGGGAGTCAGTGCAGACACACTGTAGACACAGGGTCTGCATCCAAGAACTAACTCTGTCGGTCCTCTGCTCAGTGCTTTTTTACAATCATAGTAATAGCTAGTGCTGTCTTTATTCTGTTGTGGTGAATGATGAGTGACATTCACCATGACTGTAAGGATGAATCACCTCCCTGTCTGCATGGAGTAGGAGTCAGCAGAGCGGATGGAACCACATATGTACTGAGCCCTGTAGGGGAAAGCAGGCTTCTTAGCCTATTATCCGTGTTCCCCTCACATACAGTCAGCCAGCAACATCCAGCCTGTCAGGAAAATCTCCTGGTCACCTTAGATCAATCAAGACTCCCAGTCTGTAGCAAGGAAGAAGCTTTATTCATAGGTATCGATACATATGGGCAAAATCCTTACATGTATAGATTCAAGCGAGGAATCACACCCAGTGACCACAGACTTAGCCTTTAATAGTAGTAAAAAGAGGAAGTTACAGGAGTCATAAGTCTCTAGGTGTATGCTGGCAGCTCATTGGACTTAACATATATATAGTTACATAGTTACATAGTAGGTGAGGTTGAAAAAAGACACAAGTCCATCAAGTCCAACCTATGTGTGATTATGTGTCAGTATTACATTGTATATCCCTGTATGTTGCAGTCATTCACATCCTCGCCACTCTTACAGTAAAGAACCCTCTACATAGTTTAAGGTTAAACCTCTTTTCTTCTAATTTTAATGAGTGGCCATGAGTCTTGTTAAACTCTCTTCTGCAAAAAAGTTTTATTTCTATTGTGGGGTCACCAGTACAGTATTTGTATATTGAAATCATATGCCCTCTCAAGCATCTCTTCTCCAGAGAGAATAAGTTCAGTGCTCGCAACCTTTCCTCATAACTAAGATCCTCCAGACCCTTTATTAGCTTTGTTGCCCTTCTTTGTACTCGCTCCATTTCCAGTACATCCTTCCTGAGGACTGGTGCCCAGAACTGGACAGCATACTCTAGGTGCGGCCGGACCAGAGTCTTATAGAGTGGGAGAATTATCGCTTTATCTCTGGAGTTGATCCCCTTTTTAACGCATGCCAATATTCTGTTTGCTTTGTTAGCAGCAGCTTGGCATTGCATGCCATTGCTGAGCCTATGATCTACTAGGACCCCCAGGTCCTTTTCCATCCTAGATTCCCCCAGAGGTTCTCCCCCCAGTGTATAGATTGCATTCATATTTTTGCCACTCAAATGCATTATTTTACATTTTTCTACATTGAACCTCGTTTGCCATGTAGTTGCCCACCCCATTAATTTGTTCAGATCTTTTTGCAAGGTTTCCATGTCCTGCAGAGAAATTATTGCCCTGCTTAGCTTAGTATCGTCTGCAAATACAGAGATTGAACTGTTTATCCCATCCTCCAGGTCGTTTATGAACAAATAAAATAGGATTGGTCCCAGCAGAGAACCCTGGGGAACCCCACTACCCACCCCTGACCATTCCGAGTACTCCCCATTTATCACCACCCTCTGAACTCGCCCTTGTAGCCAGTTTTCAATCCATGTACTCACCCTATGGTCCATTCCAAAGGACCTTATTTTGTACAGTAAACGTTTATGGGGAACTGTGTCAAATGCTTTTGCAAAATCCAGATACACCACTTCTACGGGCCTTCCTTTATCTAGATGGCAACTCACCTCCTCATAGAAGGTTAGTAGATTGGTTTGGCAAGAACGATTCTTCATGAATCCATGCTTATTACTGCTAATGATACCATTCTCATTACTAAAATCTTGTATATAGTCCCTTATCATCCTCTCCAAGACTTTACATAATTTTGATATTTCTTCAGTATATGATATAGGGATATATGTCATTTAATGCAAGCGCACATATTCTTTTTACATTTTTGATTTACACCTCACTGATATTTGTGGTAATTGTTGCAGCTGCAGTCCTGGTTTTTCTTTCTTGCTCTTTAGCGCAGGTCCCTCCTGTTTTTTCTTTCATGTGCAAAGAGTCGCCTCTCCACACCCGCCGGGCATTGTACCTATTAAATTTAGTGAGGATTGGGGATTATACCCTGTCCAAATTACCTAACAGCTGGCTTCCTGACACTAATACTCAAGACAATACACAGGTACTCAACAAGACAATACATAGGTACTCACAGACCTACGTGCACTCGCAGAACAGTCGCAGAACTACGTGCACTCACAGACCTACGTGCACTTGCAGACCTACGTGCACTCGCAATACACAAGTATACAGTACAGAATACACAAGTACTAACGATCCACAACTACCACAATTAACTTTATTGTCTGCGTCAGCAAACCTTACAATCTTAGAATATTACCATATATAGTTATAGGAAAGAAAAACAACACTTGTGTTTGTGAAGGATATAATCACCATCTTGCAATACTTCTTAAGTGTCCTTAATTAAGCTTATAAGATGGAGAACAGGCACAAACAGTTCTTTGATAATTCCAACACAGCCCCAATCCATTGTTACTGTTCCTGTAACAATGGTCATGGCGTTTACATATACTTTAAAGGATAACTAAACCCAGTAATAATATATTGCAGCTTATAGTCATTAGATGTGGTGGCTGCATTATATTTCTTTTTTTCAAGCCAAGAACATTTTCAGGAAATAAAGAAAATGCTTGCTGATCTTGCGTAGGACTGCGTTGGGCAGCAGCACAGTGCAATGCAATCCACCACCTCACACTGTAACGCGGCCAGTAGAACTTATTGAAATGCCACTGTACAACATTTTAATTCATTTGTTTAAATAAGAAATAAAACAATGCTATGCACTGCACGGTTTTCATCCTACTACACACCAATGGCTGCATTCTAATGCAGATGCTGGTGTGAACTGGCCCTACTGTAAGTCATATTTGCAATACAGTCATGAGAGGCGGGGTAGACTAGCTACTACAATGACCC
This sequence comes from Aquarana catesbeiana, assembly GCF_042186555.1. Lineage (NCBI taxonomy): Eukaryota > Metazoa > Chordata > Amphibia > Anura > Ranidae > Aquarana > Aquarana catesbeiana. The sequence goes on from NC_133324.1 coordinate 220,783,700, forward strand.
AGCCTAACTACACAAGAGCCATTTCATAGGAAGTGCATTGTAAACAAAGAGGCTGAATTAAAGACTTCCATTGTGAGAAGTAGTCTTAAAATTCAACCATTGGACAACACTCCAAAGGAAGAGGCAGATCCCATGTATGCAATGAGCAAATATAGTTTCCCGCATACATAAATATAATAAACACATAAACAAGGTTTTCTAAAACATATAAAATAATTAGCTTTTGTAAATATGCCATTATTAAAAATGTTAAAAATGTTTATAATTCTGAGATAAAATCATTTGGTTTTTGTTGACAGAATCTAGTATGACAATTGTATTTACATACATTTGTGATCAATAACATTCAGATCTACATTGAACTTGCCAATGCAAGTGTTTAATGCTTATGCAGTTAGTAAATGTCATTTAAAACATTTGACGTATTTGTTGGGACCTAGGGGTAATTAGGGAGAAGGTATTCTTTAAACTGAAGTAATTCCATTCTTTACATTTACTCTTTTTTTTTCCTTGTTGGGAGTCTGAATCGGGGAAAGAGGATTTCTGATCCTGTCCCCAGCCCATGCAGCTCTGAAGCAAAAGATCTGAATTCTACACAAGCACAAGAAGCGCAATAGATTTGGTTTACTAAAGGCAAATAAAAAATATAAAAATACATTTTTTCTTTAATTGTACCTGATGGAATATTCGTTGAAAAATGAATTTCCTGTCGCATCATGGCAGCATACACGTTGGGTTGTGACTCCGCCTCCACAACCTGATAGGACCACATAGCTATAAATTAGAGAGTAGGCACCTGCCCCAGTATTCTCTTATTTTTCCTCACCTGTCAGGACGCACGGATCAGCACCCCCTTACCGCTTCGCCCCAGCCAGGTTCTAGCCTCTCCTGGGTGGAAGTCCTTCTTGTACAGCCTCTAAACGAGCTAAATGGAAGGAGCCCCACTCTGCTGGTCTCAGGGGCACTCATCTCATCTTAAACTGTTGCCAGAAGACAAGCCTTAAACAGGCTTCAAGTGCAAACAGCCCGCAAAAGCCTTAAACAGGCTTGCTGGAGGATTGGCCAGGGAACCATCTATATGGCCTCAAGAAAGTAAGCCTTAAACAGGCTTCATTGTGTGCAGCGGTCTCCATGTTCCCCCCCCTCTCCCCCTCTCCCTTTCCGGCATACCTGGGGTGTCCTGCTGGGCTCTGTGGTCCATGCAGTGCTGTGGGGGACCGCCGAGCGTCCTCGGCGTCCTCGCGCATGCGCAGTACGGCTCTCTGGCCGCTGCTAAGCTGTTTTCCAGTCTCCAAGATGGCGCCGGGCGCCTCGCGGCGCTACTGCGCATGCGCGGGCGTCCGACGCTAATGGCGACAGATTTAAAAACCACAGCATTGCTGTGGAGGCTGCTGATGGTTGCTGCACGCTACAGAAGCCTGCCCCGCGATCCACAGCAAGAGAAAACGCTCTACAAAGGTGGGTCTTACACCCCCCCCCCCACCGTCCAGGCTGGGTCAGCTTCTACATTGCTGCTTATCTTTTCCTTGCAGGTTTCCAACCTATTCACCATGGAGACCGCTGCCCCAGCAGATCACCGCCAGCCGACTAGGTAAGGGGGGGAAGAAGTGGGTAAGTAAGAAGATTGAAAAAGAGAGCACTTCTAACGCTACCTAAATTGGTCAGCCCTACCAGGTCCTCAGGAACGTCTGCGTCAAGACATAGAGAATCCTCACGCAGGAGAAGTCGCTCTAGACACAGACGAAGCCGCTCCTACCATAGGAGGAGTCGCTCAAGAGGAAGTCGCAGAAGAAGCCGCTCCAGATCACGTTCTCGGCATGGTCGATCCCGCCACAGAAGGTCGTCCTCACGTAGGCACCGCTCCCCTGCACGCCATGCCCGTCCCGCTGGAAACGCATGCTGGATCTGTGGTGCGGCGGCTCTTCCGGATAAATTGGTCTGTCAGAGATGCCTAGAAGAGGCCACGAGAGAGAGAGCCTCAGAAGTCGGGGACTGAGCCCCTCAGGCCTCAATACCGGATGTGGATCTTTCCACCATTACCTCTCCAGCCCGGGCCAGCACATCAAAGGAGCAAGACTCCCTATCTGATAATGAAGGCCTGGAGGTGTCGGCAGGATTCGACTTTGGCCTCATAGAACCGTTTGTTAAATCGGTCAAGGAGGCAATAGGATGGGAGGAACCCCAGGAAGTCCAGCCAAAGCAGAGAAAATATTTTCCGCAGCTTAAAAAGGAGCCTGAAACCTTTCCGTTCATCGATGAGCTGGAGGATTTAATCAAAGAAGAGTGGCAGAGGCCAGAGAAAAAATCTAGTCTGAACAACAGACTCCAGAAGCTGTACCCACTCAAGGAGCCTAAAGTGAACCCTCTGGTATCCCCTCCGGTAGTGGACGCATCCTTAATGCGCCTTGCCAGGCATGTTACCCTCCCGCTAGAGGATGCGGTTACGTTTAGAGACGTTCTTGACCGGAAGATCGACACGGATCTCAAGCGGGCTTACCTTTCGGCCGGAGGTGCATGCAGGCCTGCGATAGCACTCGCGGCAGTAGGAAGGGCCATCTCGAGTTGGTCTTCAAACACGGAAAAGCTGGTATTAGAGGGGGCGGACCAAGAGAAAATTGTGAAGGCATTACAAGAGTTAAGCCTGGCTGGTGATTTCGTGGCTGAGGCCTCAGTTGACACTATCAGGTCTGCTTCAAAGTCTATGTTGGCCTCAGTGATGGCCAGAAGAGCTTTGTGGCTTAAGCCCTGGACGGCGGATCCGGCATCCAAGTCCAACTGGTGCCGTATTCCGTTTGACGGTGAGCACCTTTTCGGGACAAAATTAGATACGGCCATCTCCAAGGTAACTGGTGGAAAATCCGGGCTCATTCCCTCAGATAGGAGGCCCAAACAGAGACCCCCTCCTTTTAAGCGGAATCTCCCAGAAAGGTATAGAGACGCGAAAGCGTACACACCAGGGAAGGAGTATAGAAGGAACTGGAAGAACCCTCAAACTTCCTTTATGAAATTCCAAAAACCTAAGACCTCCGCTCCCAGTGACCAGAAGCCTTTTTGAAGGTGCGTCCGTCCGGCCAGCAGTAGTGGGAGCAAGGCTTTTCAGTTTCAGGCTGGTTTGGGCGGAAACCATACACGATACCTGGACCCTGGCCACCGTCATTTTCGGGCACAGATGGGCCTTCAAAAATCGACCCCCAAGAGATCATTTCTACCCAACCCGTATTCCTCCTCCCGTAGAGAAAAGGTTATCCCTTCTAACCTATATCCTAGAGCTGCTTCAAAAGCAAGCGATAACAGAGGTTCCGCCAACACAACGAGGCAGAGGATTCTATTCTCCACTATTCCTCGTCAAGAAGAAGTCAGGGGACTTTCGGCCGGTTCTAGACCTGAAGAAACTCAACAGGTCCATCAAAGTGGAGTCGTTCAGGATGGAAAGCCTGCAGTCTATCCTCCAGGCCATAAACTTGGGAGACTGGATGCTCTCCATAGATCTCCAGGATGCCTACCTACACATTCCAATTCACGTGGCATTCCAAAAGTTCCTGCGGTTCTCGGTGGGCCAGGAACACTTTCAATTTCGAAGCCTCCCTTTCGGGATCTCTACGGCACCCAGAACATTTACAAAGGTTCTGCTGCCAGTAATAGCCTTTTTGAGGGAGAAGGGTCTAAGGGTCCACCATTACCTGGACGACATTCTTCTCCTCTCAAACAGCCAGGAATCACTCGTGCAACATCGCGAGATCTTAGTTTCCACCCTAACGAGTCTGGGTTGGATAATCAACTGGCAGAAGAGCAACATTCAGCCTACCCAAAGGATGGTCTTCCTGGGAGCCGAGCTGGACACCCGGGCCAACACGGTAGAACTACCGAAGGAGAAGTTGTCCCTACTAGTTCAGAAGGTGAAAGATGTGGTTCCAGCATCATACTTACCGGCCAGAGCATACCTCAGCCTGCTGGGGTCCTTATCAGCAACCATTCCAATGGTCAGGTGGGCGCAATGGAATACCAGACCTCTGCAAGCCTCCTTCCTGTGCCAGTGGGACGGATGGTCCATGTCCCAACCGATTCGCATCTCGGAAGAAGCCAGACTATCTCTACGGTGGTGGATCCACCCCGGCAACCTCAGCAGATGCAAACAGATAGTCACTCTCCATCAGGAGGTAGTGACTTCGGACGCCAGTCTGGAGGGATGGGGGGCACACTACCTACATTATGCAGCTCAGGGCCGCTGGCACTTCAGAACCAGAGATGTTGTGTCAAACGTCCTAGAGATGAAGGCAGCCTTCCAAGCCCTCTTGGCATTCAGCTCTCTTCTGAGAGGGAAACAGGTCCTGATCCAAATGGACAACCGAGTGGCTGTGGCCTACATCAACAGGCAGGGGGGTACCAAGAGCATCTCCATGATGCGGGAAGTTGGTCCGGTGATACAGTGGGCTCAACTGAATCTGCAGGACCTGAAGGCGACGTATATTCCGGGAATTCAGAACGAACTGGCGGACTCTCTCAGCAGAACATTCGTTTCCAACAACGAGTGGTGTCTAAGCCCGCAGGCCTTCGCCCTCATATGCCAGACATGGGGTCATCCAGACATAGACCTCGCAGCAACACCAGAGAACAGGAAATGTCGAAGGTTTCTGTCGAGGAACCCCTTCCCCTCAGCGGAGGGAACGGATTGTCTCCAGCATACCTGGAACTTTCGCCTAGGTTATATTTTTCCACCAACGCCACTGATTGCCAAGTTCCTTCTGAGGCTCAAACACTCAGCAGCTCTAGTACTGGCTGCGATTCCCTTCTGGCCACGGAGGCCTTGGTTCACCACCCTCCTGCAACTGAGCACAGCGGATCCAATTCCTCTTCCGGTGACAACGGATCTACTAACCCAGGGCCAGCTGTTGCATCTGAATCCAGAGAGATTGCACCTAGCGGCCTGGAGACTGAAAGGTCTAGGTTCCTAGATCAGGGCTGTTCGCAGAAGGTAGTCGAAACCCTGCTTTTAGCCAGGAAATCTTCCACGAATTACACCTACGAGAGAGTCTGGGGGAAGTTCTCTTCCTTTGCTCAGGAACAAGGTTGGGATCCGTCTTCCCCATCAGCAATACAAGTGCTTGAGTTTCTACAGTCAGGCCTAGACAAAGGCCTTAGATCTAGCACCCTGAAGGTCCAAGTCTCTGCCATCTCTGCTCTGACAGGGGTTAGATGGGCACTCAACCCTCTTGTAGTTCAGTTCCAGAAAGCATGCCTGAAGCTAAGGCCTCCCAGAAAGCCTTCATTTCCAACATGGGACCTATCAACTGTCCTGCAAATTCTATCCGGAGAACCATTCTCCCCTCTTGAAGATACCTCCCTCTGGGACCTGACTCTAAAAGTCTCATTCCTAATTGCCATCACTTCAGCGAAGAGGGTCTCGGAAATGCAAGCCTTACTTATCAAGGAACCATACCTGATGGTTTACCCAGACAGGCTAACCCTAAAACCTTCAGACAAATTTATCCCAAAGGTCTCTTCTGCATTTCACTTTAACCAGGAGATTGACCTCCCGGCTTTGAACACAGATCAGGGCGTTCCTCATCCCCTGGATGTTAGGGGCAACGTTCTGCATTACCTCTCGGTGACCAAGTCGTTCAGGAGATGCGAGAACCTTTTAGTCATCCCACATGGGTTCAGGAAGGGCCAGGCAGCCTCTGCCCGTACCATCGCCTCATGGCTTGTGAAAACTATCAAAAAGACCTACTCCTTAAGCACCTTGCAAATCCCGGAAGACCTTAGAGCACATTCCACCAGGGCAATGGCTACTTCATGGGCAGCTTACTGTAAAGTTTCGGCGGAAACCATTTGTAGAGCGGCCACTTGGTCTTCAAGAAACACCTTCATTTCCCATTACAAAATAGACGCTGCACGCTTAGCAGCAGTGGAATTTGGGAGGGCCGTCATACAGGCCAATTCTTCTGTTCCTTGTCAATAAATTTGATTTTTTTTGCACTCCCACCCAGTTTGGCGAGTTACTCCCCAACGTGTATGCTGCCATGATGCGACAGGAAAACGGAAAATTGTATACTCACCTTTCCGTAATTTTCCTTTCCTGTCGCATCTTCATGGCAGCATACAATCACCCACCCTCTGAGGTAACATGTGTATATATTTACGGAGAATACTGGGGCAGGTGCCTACTCTCTAATTTATAGCTATGTGGTCCTATCAGGTTCTGGAGGCGGAGTCACAACCCAACGTGTATGCTGCCATGAAGATGCGACAGGAAAGGAAAATTACGGAAAGGTGAGTATACAATTTTCCGTTTTTCAACACATTCACCAAATTCCCTAGCAAAGCTAAAATTCCCGTACAAAGTAAACTGCCTCTTTGCCTTTAGTAAGTCAACCTCATTTCCATTTGCTTAGCCTTTACTACTTAGCTCTGCTACAGAGTGCTCCATGAGCAGGAGGAGAGGCTTAGTGCTGGAAAAAACACAATGAGACATGCAAAGAATTTTTTTTACAAAAAAGCTTTACCTGCACTAAACCTAAACTCAGTATTGTAATGTATTTATTTATTTGCAAAATGTGTGCATTTGTGGGATTGTGGGGTATCAATTGTATTTCTTAGGGCCCCTTCACATCTGGCAAGTTCAATATGATGTGTTACCACATGCATGTAAATGTGTGAAATTTTGCAGTACAGGTCCATTAGCACCTACGTGTGCATTGGGTTGCCATTCTAAGTGAATAACAGAATAACAGAATGTTATGCACAACCCTGTGTGAAACCAAACATAAAATGTAACTCAGGCAAACAGGTAAATACTCAGTTGAAATTCTTGTTTATTATTTTATCTGCCATTTATTATTTTATTATTTTATCTGCCATTTATTACTTTAACTGCCAATCCGCACTAATTAGCGCGGTTTAGCACTATTTAGCTCTAATCGTGCTAATTAGCGCTAAAATGGTATGCACTATAGCACTGGTAAAAAAATACTCCCAAAATCAAATATACTATAGTTCCCTGAAAACAAATAGCTCCCAAATCCTTAGGCTGGCCATACATTATACGATTTTCTTATTCAATTTTCCTTTAGAGTTACCAAAACCATATAATATCAGGTCAAACCTAAACACTTTCAATGTGTATGTAGTTAGGCAGGCCCTTGAACTATGTAGTTTAAGGTAAATCTAAAGAAAATTGAATAAGAAAATTATATAGTGTATGGCCAGCCTTATGCCGCATACAGACGATCGGAATTTCCGGCAACCAAACCGTGGATTTATTTCCGATGGTTGTTGGCTGAAACCTGTCTTGAATACACACAGTCGCACAAATGTTTTTGGAAATTCCGATCGGCTAGAATGTGGCGACGTACAACACTTATGACGGGACTAGAAAAAGGAATTTCAATAGCCAGTGTGCCACCTTTTGGGCTCCTTCTGCTAATCTCATATTAGTACAAGTTTGGTGAGAGACGATTCGCGCTTTTCAGTCTCATGCTTTTCCGATCGTTACTGCTCTTCAGTGCTTGTGGGTGCTCTTCTGTGCTTGTGGGTTCATAGGTTTTCAGTGCGTGTAGTCAGTTCGCATCTGGTTTTCAGTGCGTGCTTTTTCTAGTACAAATCTGATTTTCAGTGCGTTCTTATCCGCTCGTTTCTGATTTTCAGCTCGTTCTCAGGTTCTTTCTGATTTTCAGTGCGTTCTGACCAGTCAACTGTTTTTAAGCCATGTTGCAGTTACATACTCATAATAGAGTTCGTACTATGCGGGGGCTTGGTGTTCTTACTTTGACCCAAGCCCAGTCCATGAACAGGAGTTCATGGACGAAGAATTGGTTACTCCAGCGTGACCAATTCTCGCACATGCCTTTGTTGCGGGAGATCTGTGAGAATAATCCTGATGATTTCAGGAATTATCTCTGGATGACGGACCCCGTTTTTCACCGTCTGTTGGCTTTGCTGTCCCCTTATATTACCAAGCAGGACACCTGCATGCGGCCATCACTCCTGAACAGAGGCTAGTCGCCACCTTGCGGTACTTGGGGACGGGGAGAAGTCTGCAGGACATCAAGTTCTTGACTGGCATCTCCCCCCAGGCTCTGGGGATCATTATTCCAGAGACCTGTTCTGCCATCATTCAGGTCCTGCAGAAGGACTATATTAAGGTAAGTTTTCTCCTTTAACATCACATTCTATGTATTTAATGTTTGCTAATGCATTGTATTTATTTCATTATTCCATAATTAGCATGATTGTAATATGCTGTGAATGTCCCCTTTGTCCTCATGCATGCTTGGATTTTTTTATGGTCCTTTTTTGTCCTTCACGCATATTTGCCTTCACTAACCTCCCCAGCATGCTATCCTGGGCCCATACACACCTAGCCTAGTCACTTAAGAATGTATTTTGTCAGCTCCATAGTAGTGTTTTAACCTAAACACCCCCTTAAATGTGTACAAATGTTATTGTTGTCCTTAAATTCAGGCAGAGTGCAAGAGGCTTTTTTTGGGGGCCCAAACTCATTTGGAACCCTCCCTCCCCCCAACCGCTAAGTCAGCCGATACCAATACTCTATCTGCTGACTTTGCCAAACCCATACACACTATACCTACCTCTTTTGTGTTCATATTTATGGATGAATTCACCAAAGCATGTAGTGAAAGATCCTGCCTGAATACTTTCAAATGGTACTGTTTAAAGTTTTGTTATCCTATTATCTTGATAGGTAATTGCAGAATGTAAAAATGTGCTTCAATTTGTACAGTGTGTATTCATTTTTTTGTATTATGACACTTATTACTTGTCCAGTGGGCTGCCAATAGTGTAAGTAAGGAGGGGCTGGCCAAAGTAACACACGTGATGTATGCATTCAGCTCTCAATGAAGTGGAGAGGGTTACCTGTCCAAAACATCTCCCCCCCTAAAATTTTGAAATGGGCCATCAGAGGGGGTGAGGAATCTGATAAGTGGACCTTATATTTTTGTCTTTAAATACTCCTTAAAATAAATGTTTTATACTTATGTTGGCCAAGAATGTTCGTGTTTAATCTGCTTGCAATGTTATGTGCAAAAGTGCTCATCTTTTTTTTCTTGTTTCACTCCACAGTTTCCTTCAATGCCACAGGAATTGCAGACTGTGCCTTCCCAATTTGCCCAGCAGTGGGACTTTCCCAACTGTGGAGGGGCAATTGATGGGAATCATGTCCACATCGTGCCACCCCCAACTCGGGGTCATACTATTATAATTACAAGGGGTTTAATAGTATTGTGATGTTGGCGGTGGTGTCGGCGACATATGAGTTTCTTTATGTGGATGTGGGGAAGAATGGCTGGATGTCGGATCATCGCCCAGACCGAGTTCTACGGACAGCTCCAGAGTGGTGGCTTGGGCTTGCCACCTGCAGAAGACAACGTAGCTGGTTTTCCATTCCTCTTTGTTGCTGATGAAGCATTTGGGCTGGGTGATCACCTGATGTTGCCATTCCCGATGAGGACCCTCACCCCGGACCAGAGGGTTTTTAACTACCGGCTGGCCAGAGCCAGAAGAGTGGTGGAGAATGCTTTTTGGGATAATGGCCAGCCGGTTCCGCCTGTTCCTGATGCCAATCAACATGGCGTAATATAAACTAAACCATATAATACTTGCATGCTGCATTCTACACAACTTTCTCAGGAGAAGTGCTACAAACTATGTGGCCTCAGTTGGGCCTGAGGCCAGATTTCCAGAACAAACAACAACCCTAACAGCGCTTGAAGCTGGCCGTCAGAAATATATGGCATACTTTGCGGGTAGGGGGGCCTTTGATATGCCAGCAAATGTTTGATAAACCTTTTTAAAATAAAATTTTTGGTTAAAATTAAAGAATATTTCATTTGATTTACTGCTTGTGTTTCTTTTAGCTATCTCCTAGGTTCTCCAATGGGCTTTTATTTTTGGCCATTTTCTTCAATAGTGCAAATGTAATTTAGTTGATACATAATCTCTTCTTCAGCTATTTTGTTGTGGGTATGCTACACACACACAATGCTTTGTTTGGTAATGTATGTAATGCATTAATGATAAAAAAACACATCCTTTTCAGCACCATGAAGTAATTGTTTTGAGTCCCCAAACTGGCCTGATTGGGGCAAATTTGTAGTGCAAAGTGGATTTGCCTTTAGTAAATAACTCCCATTGCCACTGTAAACACCAAACCACTACAAAAACTGGTATTGAGTATTGAAAGAAGACACACTTTGTTGAGTAGAAAACATTTTACTCAAAGCACATTCACATGTGCATTAGAAAAGGTTTTTTTAACAAACCAAAATATTTGTTGTATAACATTTTTAGGTTTGACAGTACAAATAGCTTTTTCTGGGTTAAACAGGCATGTTTAAAACCATAAACATACACAACTCAGGAACTTACAAAGTTCAACTTTGACAAAGTGAAGGCAATATCCGACATTAGTATGTCCAAACTGTGTTGATATTGCCTTCATCAGATGGGGTGATGTCACCCCTATAAAAGCCAAATTTTGAAGATGCACACAAATTGGGAGTCAAAATATGGATTTCTCTCCTGATCCCATGCCTAATGTCAACATGTACTAGCTCCCATCATGGGGGATCAATGGACGTGTTTTGGGGGTGCAACCCCTTCCTCTCATCTACTTTAGTTGCAAGGAAGGGGTTGCACCCCCAAAACGCGTACCTTGATATGCCGTGATAGCAGATAGCACATGTTGACACACTGTGTGCATCTTCAAAATTTTGCTTTCTAAAAAATATTTAAAATGTGTGAAAATAATCAAAATACAAACAAACTAGAAGAATTTTGGGGTGTTTTAGATTCTGCCTAAAACATCAATGATGTTTTTGAGTCTTTTTTCCACATCATTGATGTCTTCCTTGATCTTCTGTAAATCACGATTGCACACAATAATCTCCCCGATGAGGACGTGTGCACTTGCACTTGTAAAATGAGATTCTTCTTCCACAACATCCACATCACCTAAAATAAAAAACACACCATGTATTATAAATATGCAGGCATACATCTATTACCTGAAGCTGTGGTCTCAGACACTCAACTGTTGTGTTCACTATTTCACCCACTTCATAAACCTCTCCTTCCTTCACATCCTGAGATGGTGTTGTGAGTTCCCCTTCCTTTGGAGATTGGGGGTCCCTTGTGACCTCATACGTCCCGAGTCTTTTCTCCCCTATGTGAATTAAAAAATAGGTATACTTAGCACACAGATATTTGAGGCCAGAAATAGGAATATGAAACATTGCATGAAGTGTCATATAATTGTCTGTTTTGGCAGAGCTCCAAGCTGAAAACATGTTTTTTTTCCTTTAGAAAGCTGGAATAATTACCTTTTTTTGTGCAAGTTTCACAGATGGAGACACCCCTAGTATCCACTGGACCACCTGTGTGGGACACCCTAAAAAGTTTGTTCTGGTGTCCCATACTAGTGCTCCTGCATCCAGATGTGTAAACAGCTGCTGAGTGTCCTCTCCTTACACTGAATCAAGTTTGCATTTCATTCTAGTTACAAACCCAGCTAGACAACAATGTAATAAACTTCTTTTAATACAAATAGGCATGAACAAATGTAGTTAACTTGCATCTGCCAAAAACATTGTATTAGTGGGCGAACAAACGATGTTTACTATGAACGATTACTGTGCCCACGAACCTGAAACTTGCCATTTTAAACTGTACAACAGTAAAGAAAAGTACATGAAGCAGCACGAATGTAATAATAATAATAAGAGGAACACATGACAAAATACTTACTTTTTTGCACAACTCTCTTGATTCTTCTGTACTGATCCTGCTCCCTCAATTTGAGGTTTGACCACCATTTCCTAAGTTGATCCTTGGATCGCCTTACCCCAAAATTCTTCTGCAGACTTTTCACAACTTTAGCCATGATCTTGGCCTTTCTCACATTTGGGTTTTGGTAAGGTCCATGCTTCCCGTCATAGTTGACCCTCTTCAAGAGGTCCACCTTCTCCACCATCTCTACAAAGGACATATTAGAGGCCTTAAATCTCCTGGATCGGGACGTTTGTGGCTCCGGGCTTTCATCATCCTCCTCGCTGGTGCTCTCCTCTGCATGCACTTTCTTCGCCATGTGCTTTCCCACTGCGCCAAAAGAGAAGGGGCAGGGAATAGACTAGAAAGAAGGTCAGGGGTGGGCGGAGTTTCACGCATGGGCAGTGTATATAAAGCGTAACACATGTGCGTCGTATGTAGATCTGTGAGCGGAGTAGCGTAAACGCCAATCGTGATAACGAAGGTACAATTTGAACTTGGGGCATCAGTGGTCTATACTGCTTCTAGATTGAGGCCTATATTGGGACAAGATTAGGAGAGTTTAGCCTGACATTAGGGTTTGTCTTGTGTTGTGTCTTGCAGAGAAAATGGATCGATTCAATGATCATGATTTCCTGCCCCAATTCATTGATATATACAGAGAACTGCCCTGTCTGTGGCAGGTGAAACACCCCTTTTATACTAATAAAAGAAAGAGGCAGGCAGCGCTGGATTAATTGCTGGAATTGGTGAAGCCGCAGATCCCCACGGCAAACATCAACTATTTGAAGGCCAAAATTTGTGGCCTGAGGAGAACATATAATAGGTAGCGCAAGAAGGTCCAGGATTCCATGAGATCAGGAGCAGCAGCAGATAACGTTTATGTCCCCAGGCTGTGGTACTATGACAGACTGCGTTTTTTGTCAGACCAGACTGAAATCGGGCCATCACTCTCAACCATTCCTTACACACTTCCTTCCACTCTTCCTTCCACCTCAGATGAGGCTTCAGAAGTCCAACCTGGGCCTTCCACCCAAGATGTGGAGGAGCCCAGCTTGTGTAAGGTATAGCATTGTTTCACATATTTCTCAAAATTGTGTTTAATTGCTGAACAATAAACTAAAAGTATGTCTCATTTTCATACACAGGAAAGCCTCAGCCAGGAGGAGGCTGTGGAAAGTGGCAGCCAGGAGGTGGCGGGGGAAAGTGGCAGACAGGAGGTGGCTGGACCCAGTAGCCTGACCAAATCCCAGGTTCCTCCCCTCTGCCTTACAACAAAAAGTACCAGGAAGAGGAGGAACGTGCAGGAGTCAGCGCTTTCTTTGATTCGGGAGGCTACTGCGGCCCTCAGAACCACCCCCAATCTTCAAGAGGCCTATGCCTGCATGGTAGCCAGCAAAATGCAGGAAATGGAGGTGAGCCAATGCCTCTTTTGTGAGGAAGTGATCTATCTGGCCCTAGATAAGGGGTTGAGGGGCGAAATCAAAAGCAAAACCCACCTGTGAGTTGAACCATCCTCCTCCTCCACTTCCTGCCACAACTCCAACACCAGAGCCACAGCCTGGAAGCAAGCATGGAAGGAAGCATGGAAGGAAGACAAGAGAGTGATGGCCTGGGTTCAGTCTGGCCTGACAAAAGACGCAGGCTGTTGTAAGACCACAGCCTCAGGACATACATGTCATCTGCTGCTGCTCCTGATCTCTCTGAGTCTAGGACCGTATTGTGCTCCCTATTAAATGGACTCCTCAGGCTACCAATTTTGCCTGTCAAATAATTGATGTGTGACCTGGGGTACAAAGGCTTCGCCAATTTTACCAGTTTATCCAGCCTTGCCTTCCTCTTTATTTTGTTATGACCCCTAATAAATGCCTAGTTTATTTTCACAAATACTTGGCTATGTGTTTTAGTTCAAAAAGGACAGTTTGTTTGTGAGTAGGCAGGTACATATCAAAAAGACAATGTCAAATTAACAAGGGACACCAACACCAACCAATATCTTTGAGGTTAAAAAATACAAGATAATAATGGTGTTGTGGTAACTTGACACACAAATCGAGAAAAATTATTATGGAGATCACTATAAAAAAAAAAGACCAGGAGATCTTGATAAATAAAAAGTAGATCACTATACAAATAAATAAAACATTATTCTGGAGATCTGGCAAAAAAAAAAAGATTATTCGTGAGATCATGAAAAATAATAAAGAAATCAGTTTGTCAGAACTCTGTGTGAATATGAGCAGCAAAACAACTTCATTATTCTAGCATTCTAAAGAAGAAGAGAATGCGCTGCAATAAAAGATTAAAAACTTTGCAGCGTGACGAATGTGCTATCTCCATTACGAACGCTAGTTTTACCAGACCAAGCGCTTCCATCTCGTACTTGATTCAGAGCATGCTTGGAATTTTGTGCATCTGAATTGTGTACACACGCTCGGAATTTATGACAACGGATTTTGTTGTTGGAAAATTTGAGAACCAGCTCTCAAATTTTGTTGGTCGGAAATTCTGACAAAAAATGTCCGATGGAGCACACACGGTTGGAATTTCTGACAACAAGCTCACATCGAACATTTGTTGTTGGAGATTCTGATCGTCTGTAAGCGGCATTACTCTGCTAAAACCTTGAGTAGTGCACATGGAAATAATGTTTAGAGCATGATATAACTGACTAAATGGTACTGAAATATGCAGTATATTGTTTAATGATAATCTGCTTTTAAACTGTGTGAAAAAATTATTTCTACACTGAAATATCTTTAACAGTCTGAAAAGAGATAAATTCCCTATCTCTGTACAACTAAGTGCCAACACAACTGAGCATGCTCAGACCTGCAAACAGCTCTAATTTTTGCTCCCATGGCTTTTTTACAAGGCACTATAGTAAATACCAAAATTAGCGCTTGGGCTAAAATGTGTTTTTGTGAATAAAAATCTGCGCTATTATTGTCCAATGCAAGTTTCAGCCATTGATTCTAATGGTACAATTGTAACTTCCTCAAATAAATACTTTTAATGTTGAGATAAAATGTATCTTTCTCTGACATAAATATTCCTTGCAACAATGTTGCTGCTTCTATTTTGTTTTTTCTCAACTATTTTGTTTTTTAAGAATGCTAGAATGTGAAATGTTTTGATGTTTTGGTAAAATATTTTTTTTCACTGTCACTTTCACTTGTTACTCCATCTCACAAAAATCTTTACCCAAACTCACACAGGTGTCTTCACAAACCACAAACAATACCATTGCTGATGCAAATTTAAAATGGGTCACAATTTTGTGTGTTTTTTATTATTTACAAATAATCATAATTTGAGCCCAAAAACTGTGATATGTGTACCAACATCAGAAATCAAATTGTAATTCCCAAAAATTAGAGGGTAACATCACTATTCTACACTCACCTACCAAATATCACATAATACATCAAGAAGAATAACTCTTGAGTAATGTAATTCTACCACCTATATGTCCAAAGAAGTGCAGTATATGTGTATTTATGTGTCGGAGGTTTCCACATGTGGTGGTTCTGTGGCTTAGAGGTTAGAACTTCTGTCTTAGCAACTCTGAGGGTTTGGGTTTGAACCCCAAGCATGCTGCTTCATGTAGAGATGTTGTCTCATCTCCCTATGTTGTTAAACATAACTCCTGACTCAGGTTCTAAAACTATGTCTAAATGTAGTTTTTATGTGTAGGAGGGTTCCACCACCACTGTAAATCTTGCTAGAAAAGTATTGGAACGCCTGTCTTTACACACACATGAACTTTTATGGCAGCCCAGTCTTAGTCTGTAGGGTTAAAATGTAATTTGGCCCACCCTTTGCAGCTATAACAGCTTCTGGGAAGGCTATCCACAAGGTTTAGTGTGTCTATGGGAATGTTTGACCATTCTTCTAGAAGTGCATTTGTGAGGCCAGGCACTGATGTTGGATGAAAAGGCCTGGCTCACAGTCTCTGCTCTAATTCAGCCAAACGGTGTTCAATCGGGTTGAGGTCACTACTCTGTGCAGGCCAGTCAAGTTCCTCCACCCCAAACTCCCTCACCCTTGTCTTTATGGACCTTGCTTTGTGCACTGGTGTGCATTAATGTTGGAACAGGAAGGGGCCATCCCCAAACTGTTCCCACAAAGTTGGGAGCATGAAATTGTCCAAAATGTCTTGGTATGCTGACACCTTAAGAGCTCCCTTCACTGGAACTAAGAGGCCAAGCCCAACCCCTGAAAAACAACCCCACATTATAATCTCCCATCCACAAAATGATTTGGACCAGTGCACAAAGCAAGGTCCATAAAGACATGGATGAGTGAGTTTGGGGTGGAGGAACTTGACTGGCCTGCACAGAGTCCTGACCTCAACACAACAGAACACCTTGGGGATGAATTAGAGTGGAGACTGTAAGCAATCCACAATCCAAAGACATGCTGGCTCTGTATTTGTCTCCTGTGGAAATAGTCTCTAATTTAAGAAAGTTCATTTTGGACTTTAGATTGGAAGCTCATTACAGCCAGGGACTGATGTTAATGTTTGTTAGCACTAATCATGCCCAGGAACTTGAACATTTAAAATTGTAGGGTTTACACTGCACAGGTACATATGTTTAGAAAACTGTTGCTTTGTTTATGTGCATGCAAATGGCCTTCGATCTTTAGCCTGATAGTTGGAGATTTGATGCACATAGCCAAGGGCTAACACAGTTGCAAATAGTATTATGTGTTCCTGCTCATCAGGTGCAATCACTTTAGACATACATGAAGAGACAGATTGAAAGATACTGGTGGGCGTGTACTTCTATTGGGCGTGTGTCAGTGTGCTAACAAGACAACCTTATATAAAGGACTGCAGTAGGGGGGTTTGTTTGGCTTGAGAAGTGGCCAGGTTTTTCCTGTGATTTGTGGGAAGAGAAGGAACGATATTGTGCATATTGACAAACGTCCAACTAGGACTGTTTGCTGAAATTCTTGTGCATTTTTTCCATCAAAAGTGGGTTTATGTGGCCATGCTGTCAATGTTGTGTGTGTATTCCTGTCTGAACAAGCATTCATGGTTTGTAAGCATCTGCTGACCTTCTACTCTTTGATCTCATTGCTTAATCGTGTACACAGAAATGCAGCTTCCAGCAGAACACATACTCCCCACTGTATGTGTGTGGATTGTGGGGTGGTGGTGGGTGTTATACTTTGAAAATGTGCCTTTTCTAATTTTACGTTGGAATGCTTTGTACGAATGACTGTTAATTATGTTTCTATAATCTTGCAGATAAAAATGCGATGTGTTGCCCGTTATACACTGAAAGTAAAGCTGTGTTCACTCTAATGCCACGTACAGACGATCGGAATTTCCGACAACAAATGTTCGATGTGAGCTTGTTGTCGGAAATTTCGACCATGTGTACGCTCCATCAGACATTTGCTGTCGGAATTTCCGACAACAACTGTTTGAGAGCTGGTTCTCAAATTTTCCGACAAAAAAACTTGTTGTCGGAAATTCCGAGCATGTGTATACAATTCTGACGCACAGAATTCCACGCATGCTCTGAATCAAGTATGAGACGGAAGCTCTCGGTCTGGTAAAACTAGCGTTCATAATGGAGATAGCACATTCGTCACGCTGCAAAGTTTTTAATCTTTTAATGCAGCGCATTCTCTTCTTCTTTATAATGCTAGAATAATGAAATTGTTTTGCTGCTGATATTCACAAAGAGTTCTGACAAACTGATATCTTTATTATTTCTCGCGATCTCCTGAATAATCTTTTTTTTTTTTTTTTCGCCATCTCTCCAGAATAATGTTTATAATTTTTTATTTTTTTTTTTTTTACCAAGATCTCCTGATTTTTTTTTTTCTAGTGATCTCCATAGTCTTTTTTGTCGTTTTGTGTGTCAAGTAACCACAACACCATTATTATCTTTTATTTTTTAACCTCAAAGTCAAGCAAATTGTCCTTTTTGAAGTAAAACACATAGCAAAGGATTTAAAAAAAAAAATTAGAAATTTATTAGGGGTCATAACAAAATAAAGAGGAGGGGCGTGGCCTGGAACCGTTCCAAGATGGACGTGTAGACCTGGAGCTCCCGTCCATGAGGTCCAGCTACTTTAGCTTTTAAGCACTCAAAACTGCCTACAAGATGGAGAGAACATCCCCCAGCACCTCAGTGAGGAGATCCAGCTCACCCAGGAAACAAGAAACACAGTTAGGCAGACAGATTCCAGAGATCTTCCACTCGCGGCCTATAGGGAAGATGCAGACCCCCCTCGCAGCCTCCTCACGTGAGTCCCGCTCCCCGAGCGTTAGCCCCCGCCGCTCGGAGCTCGGCTGGATTGCATACAGATCAGAGGAATCCCCAGGCTGTCACTATTGATGACCTCCGCAGTGTCGCAGCGGACATAAAATCCACCCTTATGGCAGCCATTACGGACATGAGATCTGACCTGCAGGCCATGTCATTCAGGGTAGAGGAAGTATAAATTACCCAGACGCGCCATGACTCCTCGCTATGTCATATACAGCAAGTTACCGAATCCCATGCTGTCCATCTTAGGGACGTAAATCGACACATGGAAGACCTCGATAATCGAGGTAGACACCGCAGTCTAAGGGTGAGAGGGTTCCCAGAATCGATTGATCCCACCCAACTGAACCAGACGATCACTACTTTGTTTAATGAACTCATGGAAAGGCCCCTAGACACTCCGATCACATTTGAAAGAATCCACAGAGCACTGCACCCGAGGGGGAGAGACGCTGACCCCCCCGGGACGTAGTGTGCTGCCTTACAGACTTCCAGCTGAAAGAAAGGATCCTACGCTTAGCCAGAAACCACAACCAAGCGTCCATTCAAGGCTCTGTTGTGAAAATCTACCAGGACCTCTCCAACATCACCCTACAGCGTAGAAGAGAAATATGGCCATTACTAGAAGTCCTTAGGGCCAGAGCCATAATATATAGATGGAAGTTCCCATTTGGGCTCTCAGCCTCTAATCAGGGGCGTACTGCGCTTCTTAGAGTACCTGAAGATTTGGATCACTTCTGCTCTCAACTTGATATCCCACTAATGGAACTACCAGATTGGTATAGCGAATTTCGCCATTCCCCCCTTAAACGTGAAACCTCCATGGATGGAGTCGCAGAGGCGGGAAACTTCAATATTGGCCGTCGCCGACATCATCCGCTACCTTCTCGATCCCCGCTGAGAGACCAGAGCACTCCAAAGAACGGTAGTCCTACAGCATCTCCTGCGCACCGTAGGGCCTGTATCGCCTAATAAGGTACTTATGATCCTCCTCATGCATCCACATCACACAGGGACCCAAGCTACATGATCAAAGCCCCGTTTGCAGTATTCAAGCTATTCATCTTCTCCCTCCCATACATGTCTGAAGCCTTTTTCTGTGCTGACATCTGATCCGACGGTCTCTTGAGACTTAGACCCCAGCCGCTAAATCCAGGCTGACCGCAGAATCGAAATATTCCACTCCGCACCAATGCACTTAACTTACGCTGATACACCACTCGAAAAAGGATACCAGTGGTCAAAATGGATAACAGTTCCACATTATTTAAAGTGCCTAAAATGAACTTCTACACTCTGAAACAGATCCAATGAACATCCGATGGCAATTCCATGTACAAATAGACTTGCTCCTTGCACCCAAACACTCAGCCCTTCCAAGTTGGTAAACAAAGGACATGTTCTAGCTTATTCGGAATCTTCGACACAGATCGGCCCAGAATGACCAAGCAGTGAACATTGTTACTCCTAACTAAAGTTTGTGATAAACGTTCTAACTAACCTCTACACTCACCCCCCTCTTACTTCTTATTTCTCCTTTCCCTTCCCTGATCCTACTAACTAGGTTAGGGCCTACCCTAACCACCCCCTCCCTTCCCTTTCCCCCACCCTCCCCCCCTTCTTCCGCCTAAGGCTCCCTTTTCTGAAACTGCCAGGCATCTGTACTTAGTAACATCGCTTAAGTTTAACCACTTAATAACTTTTATACTAGATAACTGTTTTTTTTTATGTTATTTTATTGTATTATTATCACTATCTTTTGTTTTAAATATAGAATAGTGAACCTCTAGACATAGATCGGTCGCCTGGATCGCGAGGGAGACATGCTCAGGTAAGATATCCACATCTCATCCTTCCAATCCTACTCACATCACATACATAAAAGCAAATTCACACTCTAAATTGGGTTGTGATAAACACTACCTTAACAGCTCTGTCAAAATACATGCACATAATTTCACCCAGCAGATGGGAGGCTGACCATGTCTCCCTCGAACCACGACAAAAGAGTCCATCAATTTCCTTTAGCTTGCCTCACTGATCAATCTCCAATAAGGAGTATGTTAGCTTTCTCTATTGTTGTAGCAATGTCTATAAGCCTTGATCTTGATATGTAGACTCACACTTACCCTGTGTCATGTGGATGATGATCCAACAGTTGAAATTTATAAGTTACGCCGTTCTACAACCTTACTGTTCTAAACTTAGTGTTTCAAGTTATAAGTTACAAGTGATCAAACTGTTTACTTACTGATAAAGGACCTTACACCTGAACACACACAAATAACCAACTACTCCTCTCCCCCCCAAGACTGATATATAAATCTAAATAGTCATGGCAATAGTACATTAAAATGACTACACAGCTTGCCACTATGATAGTACCACCAACCCTTCCTGTATCACTCCCCTTTATAAACTAGATGTATATCCACTCTACTGTCACATCTGCACTCACATTCTGCAGCGCCACCAACATCTACAGATGCGCTCACCATCCTTGTTCGCACCCTAATAACATTACTTGCCACCTCCCTACGCGATTCACATGACCTCATAGGGACACAGTGCTCCCTCCATTGACCGAACGTCACCTACTACCCCCCACAACAGCGGAATCTGGTAGCCCTAGCTGACCTAAACCAGCATCCCCCACTAATTTGAGAGGGATTGCAGGCAATCCCAGCAACCGGTACCATCACCTACCTCCCCATCTGGGAAACCCCTTTCTCTTCTCCCCTTAAAAACCTACACCCACATTCCATCTCCAGTCGCAACCTCCCCTCAGCCCCTCTTCAACTACACCTATAAAGCTAGTCCTCCCCCCTCCCTCTTCGTCTCTGGCTTCCCTTACACGGCAAGATATCATACCCGATAAACCTTGCCGTTCAACCACCATGGCTCATTCTAAAACAACCTCCTCCAATATCTCACTAAAAATCCTTTCCCTCAACACCAGAGGTTTAAACACCCCAGAAAAATGCTCACAACTCTTATCCACATTACGTAGTACAAAAGCGGATGTGGTGTTCCTTCAAGAGACACACTTCTGCTCAAAAAATATCCCAACACTTAAAAATCGCTCTTTCCCTCATAGCTACCATGCAACTTCCCCTACTTCCAAAACTAAAGGAGTATCCATCCTCCTCTCTAAAAATACATCTCTACAAGTGACAGATACCCTTCTAGACGGACAAGGAAGATACATCTTCCTCAAAGGCTCCTTTAATAACAGAAGGATCACGTTAGCCAACATTTACAGTCCCAACACAGCCCAAGTCCCCTTTCTACGATCCGTGACCAAACAACTAACCTCCTTCCAAGAAGGCATCTTAATACTAGGGGGAGACTTTAACGTTCCCCTAGACCCTCTTCTAGATTCCTCCTCGGGCAGATCTCATTTACCCTACAAAGCATTATGACAAATCCGACGATGTCTCCAAGACCTGACACTACATGACTCCTGGAGGACGCTCCAGGAGTGACAAAGACTACACCTATTACTCAGCCCCCCATAATATATATTCACGCATTGATTATCTTTTCCTCACACAACAAGATCTACCCAGCTTGAAGTCAGCAACAATAGACCCGATGACGCTTTCAGACCACCATCCTATTTCAATGACCCTTACATTCCCAAACAAAACAAAACCAATAATACATACATATGGAAACTAGATCCATCCATATTGACAGACGAGACAAATGAAAAAGTGATTGGTGAATGCCTGACCAATTACTTCACAGAGAATGACACACCAGACACATCAAAGTTAACACAGTGGGAGGCACACAAATGTGTTTTAAGAGGCAAACTGATTTCTATAGCAGCAACACTAAAAAAGACTAAAAAAGAAAAACTAGCAGCTTTATTTGCCAAACCGAAAAAGTTGGAAAGGATTCATGAGCATACACTAGCCTAGCAAACGCTCTCCGAATTGACGGAAACCCGTACACTCATTCAGGAAGAACTGAAATATAATCTTAAGAAAAATTACACTCTTTCTCAAAAGCTCTTTTATGAGTACGGGAACAAGAACAGTCATCTCCTTGCACAAGCGCTGCGCAAGAAAAGATCCAACAACACGATCCATCAGTTACACTCTCCCACAGGTACAATCCTCTCTAACAATAACGACATAGCCTTGGAATTTGAAAAATATTATATCTCCCTTTATAACCTTAATAAAACGTCCCCACCAACGACATCCCTTACCATGAGATCCAAAGAACTCACTTCGTTCCTTGGCCAATTTATACCAAATAAGATTTCCAAAGATGAGGCGTCCACCCTAGAAGCCCCAATCACCATCTCAGAATGGGAACTGGCGATCAAGCAACTAAAACCTGGGAAAAGCCCGATTCCAGACGGGCTTTCCGCAGTATACTATAAGACATTTTCCAAAATCCTTCAAACCCCCTTTCTAAAAGCAACTCTCTTTCTCCCACTAATCCACTCACTCGGGGGATGCTCGAAGCTCACATTGTGGTCATCCCCAAAGATGGAAAAGACCCCACCCAAGCAGGGAACTATAGACCAATATCATAATTAAATTCGGACATTAAACTATTCTCCAAAATCCTAGCAAACAGACTACTTCCTCTCCTCCCCTCCATTATCTCACAAGACCAAGTGGGCTTTATCCCTGGACGTGAAGCGAGGGATAACGCCATCAATTTCCATCACCTGATTACCCAAACGAACCAGAAGGGTTTCTTCTTATCCCTAGATGCGGAGAAGGCATTTGACAGAGTATCATGGGAGTATATGATGGAGGTCCTCAGTGCCTTTGGTATAGGCCCCTACATGATTGGTTTAATTCTTTTACTATATGCAAACCCCTCAGCCAGGGTCTGGGTCAACAATACTCTGTCAAATGCCTTCCCCATCAGCAACGGGACGAGACAGGGCTGTCCTCTGTCCCCCATCCTTTTTGTCTTGACCCTTGAGCCCTTTTGCCATAAAAAAAAACTTCATCCAGACATACAGGGATTCCAAACGCAAACAAAGGAATACAAATATGCCACTTTTGCGGATGACATTCTACTATTTCTCACAAACCCTCTGATCACCCTACCAACTATCTTATCGGAATTCAAGAAATTTCTATTCCTCTCCAACCTTAAAATCAACCTCACTAAATCACATGCCCTTAATATCTCACTTCCACAGAATTTAGTAGACCAATGTAAAGTGAACTTCCCCTTCCATTGGAAAATAGACTCAATTACATACCTGGGCATACAACTTACATCCAAATTAGCTGACCTTTATACTAAAAACCATCTCCCCCTTTTAAATACACTGTCCTCCGACCTAAAAAACTGGAACAAACCCCTATTCTCCTGGTTTGGCAGGGCAGCCATCCTAAAAATGAATGCTCTGCCGAGACTTCTATACATGTTACAAATGATCCCCATCCACATCCCACCCTCCTTCTTCAAGACCTACAGACAAATATGCTCCAACTTCCTCTGGAGTGACCGGGCACACAGAATTAGTTACAATCAACTCATTCGACCAAAACACCTAGGGGGTATTGGACTCCCGAACCTGCGAAACTACCACACAGCCACCCTCCTTACCAGGATAGTAGACTGGAATGTACATGCTCCTTACAAAGACTGGATTGCTCTGGAAGAATCCTTCACAAGCCTGCCTTTATGCTCACTCCCATGGATTACCCCTGACACATTCCATTACACACCCGCCTCCATCCTTTGATAGGTCCCACACTACAATGCTTCCACCAGACGTGTAAACATAAGGATTTATCATCCACTCCAGGACCACTGACTCCAATAAAACGAAATCTGGACTTTCCCCCAGGACTGCACCACCAATTCCTTAATGATCACTGGTCTTTAGACCAAATCAGGGCCCACCAATTCTTCTGTCAAGGCAAGTTACTCAATGCAGCCCAGATTTCCACACAACAAGGAAAAACACAGATACCCCCATGGACATACCTACTAATTGCCCATTATCTTAGATCCCTGAACAAAGACCTTAAATGCTCAAGACCACTCTCCCCCTTTGAAGATCTCTGCACCAAGACCTCACCCCAAACTCACCTCATATCCTATATACACAACCTCCTCTTTGCTGATCTTAAAGCCAATGAAACCTGTAAAAAATGGGACTCTGAACTTTCCAAAGCACTCACGGAAGAGAATTGGGAAAACATATTCAAAATCATTCACAAAGGCTCAATGAACGTTACCACCCAAGAGAACGGATTTAAAATTGTTCGTTCGCCCACTAAAATTATGTTTTTGACAGATGCAGCTTAACTACATTTGTTCAGGCCTATTTGTATTAAAAGACGTTTATTACATTGTTGTCTAGATGTGTTTTAACTAGAATGAAATGCAAACCTGATTCAGTGTAGGGAGAGGACACTCATACATCTGGACGTAGGAGCACTAGCGTGGGACACCAGAATACCCTTTTTAGGTGCTCACAGGTGCTCCAGTGGATACTAGGGGTGTCTCCATGTGTGAAACCTTACCAAAAAAGATAAGAATTGAAGAAAGGGAAAAAATCATGTCATGTCAGCTTGGAACTCTACCAAAACAGACTATTGTATGACACTTCCAAGCAATGTTTCATATTACTATTTCTTGCCTCAAATATCTGTGTGCTAAGTATACCTTATGTTTTATTCACATAGGGGAGAAAAGACTCGAGACGTCAGAGGACACCAAGAACACCACACCTCCTAAAGAAGGGGAAATCCCCACACCACAACCTGAAGATGTGGATTCAGAGGTACATGAATTGGGCGAAAGAGTGACCACAACAGGTGAGTGTCTGAGACCACAGCTTCAGGTAATAGATGTATGCCTGCATATTTATAATACATGGTATTTTTTTTATTTTAGGTGGCTGTTGTGGAAGAAGAAACTCATTTCACCAGTGAAAGTGCACACGTCCTCATCGGGGAGCTCATGGGGTGCAATCGTGATTTAGAAAAGATAAAGGAAAATATCAATGATGTTCAACAAAAAATGAAGAACATCACTGATGTTTTAGGCAGAATCTAAAACACACAAACACACATTGTATCGTTTTGTCGTGTAATTTGTTCTTTGTAATCAAGTTTTAAAGTAATTAGAAAGCCAAATTTTGAAGATGCACACAGTGTGTCAACCTATGCTATCTGCCATCACGGGATATCAATGTACGTGTTTTGTGGGTGCAACCCCTTCCTTGCAACTCAAGTAGGTGCGAGGAAGGGGTTGCACCCCCGAAACATGTCTATTAGTCCCCCATGATGGGAGCTAGCACATGTTGACATTAGGCATGGTATCAGGAGGGAAATCCACATTTTGACTCCCAATTTGTGTGCATCTTTAAAATTTGACTTTTACAGGGGTTACTTCATCCCATCTGATGAAGGCAAGATCAACACAGTTTGGACATACTAATGTCTGATATTGCCTTCAATTTTGAACTTTGTAAGTTCCTGAGTTGTGTATGTTGTGTATTATGTTTTTAAACATGCCTGTTTAACCAAAAAAAGGCTATTTCTAATGTCAACCATAAAAATGTTATACACCATAGATGTTGGTTTGTTCAAAAACTCTTTTCTAACGCACATGTGAATGTGCACGGAGTAAAATGTTTTATACTCAACAATGTATGGCTTCTTATTTCAATGCTCAATACCAGTTTTTGGAGTAAGTTGTTGTAGTTTACAGTGACAATGGGGGTATTTACTAAAGGCAAATCCACTTTGCACTACAAGTGCACTTTCAGTGCAGTTTCGATGCACTTTCAAGTGCACTTGCAGTGCACTTGTAGTGCAAGTGGATTTGCCTTTAGTAAATAACCCCCAAAGTGCTCTAAAATTGGCTCCAATCAGGCCATTTTAGGGACTCAAAACAATTAATTCATGGTGTTGAAAAGGATGAATATTTTTATCATTAATGCATTACATACATTAACAACAAAAACAACGTGTGTGTGTGGCAGACCCACAACATAATAGTTAGTATCATGTATCAATAAATAACGTTTGCACTATTGAAGAAAATGGCCAAAAAGAAAAGCCCATTGGAGAACCTAGGAGACAGCTAAAAGAAACACAAGCAGTAAATCAAATGAAATATTAGTTCAGTTTAAAATAAAAATTTATTTTAAAAATGCTTCACACATTTGCTGGCATATCAATGGCTCCCCTAACCACAAAGTACTCCAGATATTTTTGTCTCACTTCGCGGGTGCTTTGGGGGGCAAGCTTCAAGTGCCATCAGGGTTGATGGATCAGTAATGCCGGCCTCAGTACCAACTTAGGCCACATAGTTTGTTAAATTTTCTCATAGATAATTGTGCAGAATGCAGCAGGCAAGCACAATATGGTTCAGTTTATATTCCGCCATGTGGATTGGTGTCAGAAATAAGTGGAACCAGCTGGCCATTATGCCGAAAGCATTCTCCACCACTCTTCTGGCTCTGGCCAGCCGTTAGTTAAAAACCCTCTGGTCCGGGGTGAGGGTCCTCATGGGAAATGGCCTCATCAGATGTTCACCTAGCCCAAATGCTACATCAGAAATGAACACAAACGGAAGACCAGCCATGTTGTCTTCCGCAGGTTGCAAGCACAAGCCACCATTCTGGAGCCGTCTGTAGAACTCGGTCTGGGTGATGACTCCACAATCCGACATCTGGCCATTCTTCCCCACGTCCACATACAAAAACTTGTATGTTGCCGACACCAACGCCAACAACACAATACTATTAAACCCCTTATAAATATAATAGTAGGATCCCGAGTTGGGGGGTGGGACGATTTGGACGCGTTTCCCATCTATTGCCTCTCCGCAGTTAGGAAAGTCCCACCGCTGGGCAAACTAGGAAGCCACAGTCTGCCATTCCTGTGGGTTTGAAGGAAACTGTGGAGTCAAACAAGAAAAAAAAATTTGTACTTTTGCACATAAAATTGCAAGCAGATTAGACACAACCATTCTTGGCCAACATAAGTATAACATTTATTTTAAGGAGTATTTAAAGACAAAAGTATAGGGTCCACTTATCAGATTCCTCCCCCCTCTGATGGCCCATTGTAAAAATTTTAGGGGGAGGGGGGTATGCTTTGGACAGGTAACCCTCTCCACTTCAATGAGAGCTGAATGCATAAATAATGTGTGTTACTTTGGCCAGCCCCTCATTACTTACACTATTGGCAGCCTACTGGACAGGTAAGAAGTGTCATAATACAAAAATATGAGTACAAATTGAACAACATTTTTACATTCTGCAATTACCCATCAAGATAATAGGAGAACAAAACTTTAAACAGTACCATTTGTATTCAGGCAGGCCCTTGCACTACATGCTTTGGTGAATTAATCCATAAATCTGACCACAAAAGAAGTAGGTATAGTGTGTATGGGTTTGGCAAAGTCAGCAGATAGAGGATTGGTATCGTTTGACTTAGTGGTTGGGGGGGAGGGAGGGTTCCAAATGAGTTTGGGCCCAAAAAAAAAGCCTCTTGCACTCTGCCTGAATTTAAGGACAAAAATAACATTTGGACACATTTTAGGGGGTGTTTAGGGTAAGCACTACAATGGAGATGACAAAATACATTGTTAAGTGACTAGGCTAGGTGTGTGTGGGCCCAGGATAGCATGCTGGGGAGGTTAGTGAAGGCAAATATGCATGAAGGACAAAAAAGGAGTTTTAAAAGCTTCCAGCATGCATGAGGACAAAGAGGACATTCACAGCATATTACAATCATGGTAATTATGGAATAATGAAATAAATACAATACATTACCAAACATTAAATACATAGAATGTGATGTTAAAGGAGAAAACTTACCTTAATATAGTCCTTCTGCAGGACCTGAAGGATGACAGAACAGGTCTCTGGAATAATGATCCCCAGAGCCTGGGGGGAGATGCCTGTCGAGAACTTTATGTCCTGCAGTCTTCTCCCCATCGCCAAGTGCCGCAAGGTGGCGACGAGCCTCTGCTCAGGAGTGATGGTTTGCCGCATGCAGGTGTCCTGCTTCGTAATATAAGGGGACAACAAAGTCAACAGACGGTGAAAAACGGGGTCCGTCAACCGGAGATAATTCCTGAAATCATCTGGATCTGGATCAAAGACATGTGCGAGAATTGGACACACTAGAGCAACCAATTCTTCATCCATGAACTCCTCCTCACCCTGTTTGGGCTTGGGTCAAAGTAAGAACCAAAACACCAAGCCCCTGCACATCACGAACTCTACGATGAGTACGTACTCACAGCATGGCTTCAAAACGGTCGGCTGGTCAGAACAAACTAACAGAACGCACTGAAAATCAGAAAGGCCTGAGAAGAGCGAGCCGAAAATCAGAAACGAGCGGACAAGAACGCACTGAAAAACAAATACGAACTGACAACACGCACTGAAAAACAGATACGAACCCACAAGCACAAACTGAAGAGCAGTAACGAACTGGAAAGCACAAGGCTGAAAAGCGCAAATCATCTCTCACCAAACTTCTACTAACATGAGATTAGCAGAAGGAGTTGCACACTTGGTATTGAACTTTTTTATAGTGGCGTCGTACGTGTTGTACATCACCGCGTTCTTGGCGATCGGAATTTCCGACAACATTTGTGCGACCGTGTGTATGCAAGACAAGTTTGAGCCAACATCCGTCAGAAAAAAATCCACGGTTTGGTTGTCAGAATGTCCGATTGTACGCGGCATTAGGTTTAGACAAATTTTAGACTGTAAACTCCTATGAGCAAGGCCCTTAAAACCCAATTGCTAACTGTTTTGCTAAATTTAGCACCATATATCCTGTAGAACATTTATTTTTTTATGCTAGTAAATGTACATAATTTTGTTCATTATTTAGTACATTATTGAGCTTGTTTGTTGTTTTTTCTCTTTTCTTTCTTTTTAATTAACTTTGGGGAAGTGTAATATCTTATACCCATAGAAATTATAAGATATAATTGTGCACCAAAAAACCTAATCTCTTCAACACACCTGCAAGTAAATGATAAAGGTGTTTAGATGGAGTCTTTGTATATAACAGCTGTGGAGAATTGCAGGTAATGAATTCAGCTGGTGGATAGCAGTGTTGTATGTGTCAGCCCTGGTTCACATTGGTGCAATTTGACATTTCAAATCTACGGCAATTGCACTATCTTTATCGGTGCGGAGCTGCAATTTCCAAAAGTAGTTTCTGTACTACTTTTGGCGACTTTGTGGTGCAATTTTTATTGATATCTGTCTCTGAGATTCCCCTGCAGCCGGGACTGACATGCGGGAATGAAACCGTGTGAGTTAAACTGAACTCGCACGATTTCCTCCCGCTGTCAGTGTGAACCGGGGCTCAAACTGGGCCTTTGTCTTTGTAATTCACCTGCTGCAATCCCAGGTCCACCATTTCTTATCAAACTCCCTTAATTTTGCCTTCAAATATCGTTATATGTACAAATACAGATTTGCATATCTGCAAATAAACGGAAAAAAATATATACTAATCGTGGTTGCGATCAAAAGAGCGTGGTTTCACCTTATGACCCGAAAACGAGTCATTGTAAGTGCCTGTGCTGGTCAGGATCTCCATCTAGGTGGACATGATGAGGTCCCTCTTTAGCAAATAGGAGGTGCTGCTCATTTGCCAGGTAAGTGTAGGACATGTACTTGTGCTTTCTCAATGTGGTAGTTAGATTTGGTGTGGGTGGAGTTCATTGATTTGTTTGGCATCTGGCCCATGTGCACACATCACTTCCTGCATTTGTTCAGCTGATGTAAATCGGTAAGGACTATGCAAATACAAATGAGAGCTCCTTTTATTATATATATATATATATATATATATATATATATATATATATATATGACTTGTTTCACACTTGGATGTCTTTTCCAGCAAATTTGGACCTCCGAGTTGTATGACAAGTTGTATCCCATGATTCTCAATGATAACCATTCATATCTGTGCTACTTCAAGTTGCACCACCACTACTTTGGTGTGACTTTAATGTGACTTGAGGTACATAGGTCGCTATATTACACAGGCATTCCCAGAAGTTGGGGCCAAGTTGCAGCGGCACAATAGTGTGACTTTCAGATCACAGCAGTGTGAATGAGATTCATGGATAACACCTTTAAATTTGGCCCTATTGTCACTTGTGCATCCTGAAAGTGGGGCAAATTCATCCCTGCACTACCTTGGTATGACTTTTATGTGAGTTCAGGTCCATACACCACAAGATTACACATACATTGCTTCAAGTCACGGCAAAGCTGTGCAATTTTAAGGTCACACAAGTGCAAATAGGGCCTAATTGAAAGGTGTTATGAATTAGTCTCATTAGGTTACTTTCACACTTGGGTGACTTTTCATGCAGCTTTGGACCTCAGAGTCGCATGAAAAGTTGCCCCCATGATTTCCAGCTCCAGATTTAGCTCTGAATTGACATGTCAAAATGCAGGCCAAATTGGCGCCTATTGAAGGCAATGGAACTGTCAGAATTGATGAGACGCCGCTCCGATTCCCAAAAGTAATTCCTGCACTACTTTGGGGGACTTCAGGGGGTGATTTCTTACCTTCCAACTTTTTGGGATGGGTATAAGGGACACCTATTAGCAAAAAAAAACCCCAGCAGTGATTAAATACCACCAAAAGAAAGCTCTATTTGTGTAAAGAAAATGAGCACGACCGCGCAATTGTCATTCAAATTGCGACAGCGTTGAAAGCTGAAAAATGGCTTGGGCAGAAAGGGGGGGGGGAGTGCCTAGTAGGCAAGTGGTTAAAGGAGAATTATTCAAAAAAAATTATTAGTTAAACCCCCAAGTCCTTTTTTTTAACCAATAATATTCCTTTATATTGGCTTTGGAAATTTACAAACAAAGCAGTTTAGAAATTAGATGGAAGGTTTAGTGCTGGGAAACACTTTTTGAAAGATAAAACGAGCATTGTATATACAACTATATAGATCAGAACAAAATGAGGGACAAATGAGGAGGAAAAAGGGACCGAGGGTCTTTGTTCCAAATCAGGGACAGTTGGGACCTATGCAATTTCACTAGGCATCTGTGCAGGAAAGTGCACTGATGTCTCTGAAATCGCTCACAAAGTCAGGCTGAGGCCCCTTTCACGCTTGTGCAACTTTGGACATCAGAGTCGTAGGATAAGTCATTCCCCATGATTTTCATATCATATCTGTGCAACTTCAAGTCACATCAACTTCAAAGTAGTCCCTGTACTACTTTGGTCCGACTTTGATGCAAGTTGAGGTCCATAGACCTCAAGTTTACACATGCATTCCCTGAAATCACAGCAAATTTGCCGACACAAAATCGTGGGAAAATTGCGTGACTTTCCCTGCGACTCCTGCGTCCACAGACCCCAAGATTACACAGGCATTGCCTAAAGTTGCATCAAATTTGCATGACTTTCAGGTTGCACAAGTGTGAAAGGGGCCTAAGTCACTGTGCTGAGTACTATTATACCTAGAATATAAAATGTCCCACCATCAAACACTACTAAACGTATGTTCTCTATATAATTGTGCTCAAATGGCTGAAAATCACACAGATGGTATCACCCACTGAAAGGTTGCATTGTACTCAGCAGCATATGCTGAAAAGAGGCAAACTCCTATTAGCCAATGCTACATCAGCATGAGCATGGTTGTTACTATAATATTAATGCCTGCAATGCAAAACATTATTGTATAGAATCAAACATTTAGTAAATGTATTTTCTATGTAGGTATGTGCTCAGCTCTGTAGCATAGTGGTATGCTTTGCTACCTTCAAAGGTTCAAGCCATGAGTCCAAAATGATGGTATCACCTCCTGAAAACGTGCATTGTATTCAGCAGCATAATTAGCCAATGCACATCAGTTTGGTTGGTGGAATTCCAAATATCAAGGAAAAAAACGTCATAGGATCCCCCCCAGTACATATCAGGCCCTTCTGGTCTGGTATGGACTTTAAAGGGAAACCCACACCAAAATTGAAAAAAAAATTGACGTGCTCCCCCCAAAATCCAAAATCCATACCAGACACTTATCCGAACATGCAGCCTGGAGGTCAGGATAGGGGGGAGACGAGCGAGCGAGTTCCCCTTCTGAACCGTACCAGGCCTCATGCCCTCAACATGGGGAGGGTGCTTTGGGGTCCCCCCCATAGCACCTTGTCCCCAAGTTGATGGGGACAAGGGTCTCTTCCCGACAACCCTAGCCGGTGATTGTCAGTTGGCAGGCAGGGGATTTATCAGAATCTGGAAGCCCCCTTTAACAAAGGCGCCCTAGATCCTGCCCCCCCTATGTGAAAGGGTATGGGGTATATCGTACCCCTACCCGTTCACCAAAAAAATTCAGTGAAATGTAAAAAAAAAAAAGTTTTTTGACAGGTCTTCTAGAGCTGTCTTCTCCTAGAGCTGTCTCTCCTGACGCCGCCGTCTTCTCCATCTGCTGTGTTCTTCCGCACTGCCGGTTACCCGCTAATAAAAAAAGCTACTCTTCTGTGGTGGTCTTCCTCCGCTGTGTTGTCACCCACTGTGTGGTGTCTCTTAAATAGCCATGGGGCGGGTGACGTCATAGGATGGCCACAGCAGACTGCCACAGAAGAAGAGTGGCTTTTTTTTATTAGCAGGTAACCGGCTGCGCGGAGGAACAAAGCAGCGGGAGAAGACAGCAACGGCTTGGGGAGAAGACAGCTCGGGGAGAAGAAACATCAAACACTAGTAAATGTATTTTCTATGTATGATTGTGCTTTTATCTTGAAAAACTCAGGCTTTGAGTTGACTCATTGGTTCAAATCCCACAGAAAGGTACTAAAAGATTGCATTGGTGAAAAAAGGGTGAATGACAATTAGCCAAAGCAGCATATGCTGAAAATAGGCGAATGCCAATTAGCCAATGCACTTTAATTTGGCTGATTCTATTATATTAACTCTTCAAATGCATGCAATAGTATGTAAGTATTCAATAATATTATGGTGTGGAATTCCAAACACCACACACTAGCTAACGGGCAGTTTACATTTCTTTGTTTGTTTATTTTAATTTGCTTGTGCACTAAAAAAATAAACACAGCTGGTGGATGGTAGGTTGGCTGGGATTTGAACTCATACCATAAGTGCTGTGGAGACATCTGAGCAGACCACCAAGCCATTGTGCTAAGGACGTTGAGACCTGCATAATAGTGTAGTATGATTAAAGAATGAACATAAATAATTACGGCTTTATAGTCACCTAAATTAAAAAAAAAAAAAAATGAAAAAAACAACATACAACAAATAGGTAACCTAAATGTTCAATACATGTAACTTTACATAATAGCAGACATTTCTCTGTAATAATCATTCATAACTGCATTCGTTAGCAAAAGATGGAAAAAAACAAGGAATACTAATTGCAATATACATCAATAGATGCACACGAGGTAGAGCACATCTCACATAAAAGTGTTTCTTTCACATACATGGATCATGGTTGCAGTTCAGTGCTATATAATATAACTTTTAGAAATTGGCATTTGCATATAGCCCCTATTTCCGAATTTACTAACGCATGTTCACCGCTGATAGCGCTCTTTTACATTCGCACGTTTGCCTGTTGAAATCTTAATTGCCTAAAATAGGCGCTATTATATGTAATAGTGCTCAGTACTTCCTGGCGCTATAGTAAATGGCCCCATAGTTTGCACACTGCATAGACGCATAGATAACATCTAAAGTATCTGATTAACCGCTTCAGCCTCGGAAGATTTTACCCCTCTCCTGACCAGAGCACTTTTTGCGATTTGGCACTGCGTCCTTTAACTGACAATTGCGCGGTCGTGCGACATTTCACTCAAACAAAATTGACATGCTTTTTTTCCCATAAATAGAGCTTTCTTTTGGTGGTATTTGATCGCCTCTGCAGTTTTTATTTTTTGCTTTATAAACAAAAAAAAAACGTAAATTTTGAAAAAAATGCAATATTTTTTACTTTTTGCTATAATAAATATCCCCCAAAAATATATAAAAAAATTTTTTTTTCCTCAGTTTAGGCCAATATGTATTCTTCTACATATTTTTGGTAAAAAAAATCTCAATAAGCGTATATTGATTGGTTTGCGCAAAAGTTATAGTGTCTACAAAATAGGGGATAGTTTTATGGCTTTTTTTTACTAGTAATGGCGGCGATCTGCGATTTTTATCATGACTGCAACATTGTGGCGGACACATTGGACAATTTTGACACATTTTTGGGACCATTGGCATTAATACAGCGATCAATGCTATAAAATTGCATTGGTTACTGTAAAAATGTCACTGGCAGTGAAGGGTTTAACCACTAGGGGGCAGTGAAGGGGTTAAGTGTGTCCTAGTGTGTGTTCTAACTGAAGGGGGGATGGGACTGTGCAGGGGAGATGAAAGATCGCTGTTCATACTCTGTGTGAATAGACGTTCTGTCTGTTCTCCCCTCAGGGAACCGGAAACTGTGTGTTTACACACACAGATCACAGTTCTCCGAGTGCCCCGAGCGATTGCGGGAGCGATTGTGATCGCAACCACCGGGCACTCGCAAGGGCTCCCCTAGTGGCCGCCTATGCTACTGACGTAATATGACGGCGATCCGCGCAGCCGAGCCATGTTGCCGCAGTAGAACTGCGGCGGCTGGTCGGCAAGCGGTTAAGTAATTCATGTTTCTGGTTCAGTAATTCAGCTTCCTATATAACCTCTCCACCTTCAGCCTCCATTGGACAGTAAATCACCATTACATTATTACCGCGATCATAGCGCTGACAACACGAAAAAATAAAAAAGTTAAAACTCCACCTCGATGGGAGGCTCCCGCCGTTTGCAGCCTTTTCGGACATCGCGGGACATTTTTTTTTTAATAAAGGACTTGTCCCAAACTGTCTGTCATTTTTCTTTTTTGACATTTTTTTTTTGGTGAATGAGTAGGGGTACAATGTACCCGATACCCATTCACTTGGGGGGGTGGAATCTGGGGGCCCCCTTATTAAAGGGGGCTTCCAGATTCTGATAAGCCCCCTGCCCGCAGACTCCTACAACCACCGGGCAAAAGTTGTGGGAAAGAGGCCCTTGTCCCCATCAATGTGGGGACAAGGTGTTTTGGGGGACTCTCCCCATGTTGAGGGCATGTGGCCTGGTATGATTCAGGAGGGAGGACGTGCTCTCACCCCCCCCTTTTCCTGTGGCCTGCCAGGTTGCATGCTTGGATAAGGGTCTGGTATGGATTTTGGAGGGACCCCATGCCATTTTTTTTTTAAATTGGCACGGGGTTCCCCTTAAAATCCACACCAGACCTAAAGGGCCTGCTATGGATTGGGGGGACCACCGCACCATTTTGTTTTACATTTTGGCACGGGTTTCCCTTTAATATCCATACGAGACCTGAAGGGCCTGGTATTGATTTTATGGGGGGCCCCACGCAATTTTTTTTTTAAATTATGGCGCAGGGTTCCCCTTAATATCCATACCAGACCCAAAGGGCCTGGTAATGGACTGGGGGGGAACTCATGCTGTTTTCTTCAATTATTTTTATGTATAAAGCCGGGATCCGGCAATACATTATAGCCACAAGCAGTTTTGAATTACATTTTTTCCTTTACAAATGTCATTTTGCTGCTCTTATTCATAAAACTATGTACGGCCACTATGTAAGCAGCCTAACATAGTGTGGGGCGTGGACTCAGTCCCCTGAGCTATGATTGGTCAAAGGCACCCTGCCTTTGGCCAATCATGGCTCTCACAGCAGAATGTGCTGTGACTGGCCAAAGCATGCTGTTAATTATGAGGCGTTCTATGGGCACTCGAATTTCCCGCTAATGCCCCATAATGTTCTAAATTCTGCGAACGAGCGAACAACTTATGTTCGACTCGAACATTGGGCTCATCCCTACTGAGCATGCGTGGTTTTGGTCTCCTGATTTTTTTTTCTCCTGAGCCCTGAATAACAGACCTGCCCACAGAAACCAGAGTATTGCAGGGCTCCAAACAGCTAAAGGGGAGATATATTACAGGTAAGGATACATGCAGGAGGCATGTATATCCTTATAGATCAGCACTATGGAAGTAATTTAGAAATGATGAGAGTGGGTTTACATCCACTTTACCAGTGTTTGTTGACCTTTCTTTTTTGAGGTCAACACTAGTTTTGAGGTCAACACTAGAGTAGATTGTTTAACACTAGTCTTAGTGTCGCCACTTGTGTATTTAGTGGCTGAATTGATAGAAATTATGACCATCATCAACTAATAGGACCCTCTACAGAGAGGGGATGGCATTACTCTTCTCTATCATTTTAGCTTGGCAAGAAAATCAGTGCATTGTCATTGATTGTGTCATCCTCTTGGAGCCCATTTGGTAAAAAACAACAATGGGGCCTTATGCAGAAATATATATATAAAAAAATTATATGTCTATAAGAATTGTGTTTTAATTTTTTTCATATATATTTATTCTCCAAATGTAACTTTAGTTCCATTTTTGTTTCTTTTGTTCCAACCACAGCTCTTGTGATGAAATTTTTGGTAACATTTGTTGTTTTGATGTTAGTTGTATTAGAGAGTCTGTGAGTACAGTGAAACCTCGGATTGCAAGTAACACGGTATATGAGTATTTCGCAATACGAGCTATTTTAAAAAAAAAATCCTGACTCGTTTTGCGAGCGTTCTCTCGCAAGACGAGCAGGATTCAAGCTGCTGGGGTGTGCAGTACCTCATTTGGCCAGAGGTGCGGGGTCGCTGGTGACACTTGGAGATGCTCGGAATACACTTGAAGATGCTCTGACACTCTGTTCTCAAGTGTCTCCGAGTGTCTCTGGCGCCCCCGCACCTCTGGCCACATGTGATACTGCATACACCGGCACCCCCACACTTCTGGCCACATACAGTACTGCATACACCAGCAGTGACTGTGGAACCAATTATCTGAGTTTCCATGCTGATGCTTATGGGGAAACTCGCTTTGATATATGAGTGCATTGGATTACAAGCATGCTTCTGGAATGGATTATGCTCGTAATCCAAGATGCTACTGTACAAGTAGGTTAATAAGCCACTGTCCATGTGGGTTTGAATAATTTATTTCTTTTGGGCGTAAAGAGATAATATTTTTTAGAATGTTTTAATGTTTTAAAAACGATGGAAGATGACAGACCTTAGTTATATGTCATCAGTGTGCCAGAAAGACTAACCTATAGAAAGTGCCTGGGGTCACATATCTAAATAGACCAACTGGCCCCTAGTCAGGTGTTGTTATCTTTGTCTCTTCAGCATCACAGGCTTTTTACATTTTCACATTTACGCTAAACATTGATTTGAATGTCACAAATTTTGTGCAACATTCTTACTAGGTTTGGGCAAACGGTTTGGCCCACGCATGAGTTTGGGCCGAACATTGGCTGGTCGGCCCGTTCGTCCAACACACGAAATTGCCCCGCCCACCGCCCTGCAATGCACTGTGCTGCTGCACGGTGCATTTTGTGCCCTGATTGGGCAAAGCTTTGCCCAATCAGGGCGCATTATAAGCTGGTTGTTAAGCAGTGGGGCCGGGAAGCTGGCCGCGGAGTCCTTAACAACCGATGAGTAATCAGCTGTCAATGGGTTTCCCTGCTGACAGCTGAATAAAAAAAATAATAAAGTACCAGTTAAAAAAATAATGAAAAAAATGGCGTAGGGTCCCCCCAGTCTATACGAGGCCCTTCAGGTCTGGTATGGATTTTAAAAAAATGGCGTGGCCCCCCAAATCTATAACAGACCCTTATCTGGGCATGCAGTCTGGCAGGTCAGGACAGTGGGGGATGGGACGAGCGAGTGCCCCTCTCCCCGGAACCATACCAGGCCCTCAACATGGGGGGTGGGTGCTTTTGGGCAGGGGGGCCCCCCCACCCCAAAGCACTTTGTCCCCATGTTGATGGGGACAAGGGTCTCATCCCCACAATCTTGGCTGGTGGTTGTAGGGGTCTGCGG
Source organism: Aquarana catesbeiana (assembly GCF_042186555.1). Taxonomy (NCBI): domain Eukaryota; kingdom Metazoa; phylum Chordata; class Amphibia; order Anura; family Ranidae; genus Aquarana; species Aquarana catesbeiana. The sequence continues at coordinate 220,821,728 of NC_133324.1, forward strand.
GCAGGGGGTTTAGTGGAACAAGGGGGCCCCCAGATCCCGGCCCCCCTCTATGTGAATGAGTATTGGGTATATAGTACACCAGCCCGAGATATCAGAATAGGGTGGTGCTACCAGGTGACGTAGCCAGGTGGCCTTACCCCTTACCTATATAAGAACTGTCAAATGGCCAGCCTTCATGTTTGTGGGAGTGTTTTTTATTTAATTTTTTTCGGGTGCGGCGGGCGGCATGATCGATGATCTATTTACTTTTAGGCACACTATATATATATATATATTTTTTTTTAATAAAGTAATTTTCAAAAACTGTGTGTATTTTTATTACTTTTTGACCCTTTTTTGGTGAATGGATAGGGGTACTATGTACCCGATATTCATTCACATGGGATTCTGATAAACCCCCCGCCTACAGACCCCCAAAACTACTGGCCAAGGTTGGCAGGATGAGGCCTTGTCCCCATCAACATGGGGAAAAGGTGCTTTGGGGTGGGGGAGCAGATCTCCCCACACCCCAAAGCACCCACCCACCCATGTTGAGGGCATGTGGCCTGGTTAGGTTCATGAGTGGGAGCCGCCCACCCACCCTCCCCCTTTTCTGACCTTCCAGGCTGCATGCCCAGATCTGGTATAAATTTTGGGGTGGACCCCACGCCGTTTTATTTTCTTTTATTATTTTTTTTTAATAGCCGGGTGCTAGCAATTGCAACCACAAGCCATTTTTAATGTGATGTGACTTTTTTCTTTAGAAATGTAATTTTTGCTGCAGCATTTTCTATACATGATACAGATGCACCAAAGACTAAGACTAAGGGGACCACCCGGGCACTATATTTAAAGGAATTTTTCATTTTTAATGTTGCACTTTAAGCATCATCAAAATAACTGCTCCTGAAAAAACTATTGTTTTTAAAAAGTTTTTTGCATTGATACATGTCCCCCAGGGCACCCCAGTACCCCTTTTATGGCCAATTACTTGCATATAAACCTTCAAAATGGGCACTTTTAATTTTTCCTGTTTGGCTCCCATAGACTTCAATGGGGTTCGCAGTTCGGGTTATAACTTTTCCCCTGTTCAGATGTTCTGCTGCAAATCGGGGTGTTCGGCACATCTTTAATTCTTTTTTTTTAAATTGTTTATTTGTAAGTTTTCAAGATATACAAATAAAGGCAAAATTTCAAACATTAAGGATTTTGTCGTAGTAAATGAGCTGAGTTACAATCATTATAAAGTGTAGAATATTGGGAGTATTCAAAATGCTTAAAACGTCTAAATAAAATTAGAAAGAATAAAGAAAAAGAAGTAACGATAATACATCATGGTGCTGCAAATAAGCTTATTGTATAGAAACTTAGCATCAGAACGATTAATGACCATTTCACATAGATCTGCAAAGACAGCAGCGGTATACATTTATCATGGCGAGGTGAAATGCGCTTCCGTGTTATATTCAGATGAATCCCATTTGCCACAGATAATGTTAAATTTGGGCTGAGATTCATCTATAACAGCTGTAAGGTGTTCCATTCTGCGAATATCTGCTATGGCTGAAAGAAATTGTGCAAAGGTAGGAGGGGCGATAGCTAACCAGCATTGTGGTATAACACGTTTGGCCGCCAGTAAAATAAATGCCATCAATCTGTTTAGAAGTTTAGTGATTTTCGGGAGAGGTAAGCCCAATAGGAGACGTATGGGTTGGAGGGGAATGGGAATTTCCAGCACTTTTTCCAAGAGGCCATGTACTTGTGGCCAAAAAGAGGTAATTATAGAACATTCCCAAAATATGTGGTAATGGGTGCCCAGAGAGGAACCGCATCTCCAGCAATGACTGTGGGGTGACAGTTTGCGAGCTGCTAGGAATTCCGGAGTCCTGTACCAAAACATAAGTATTTTATAGGCAGTCTATCTCTGGGCTACACATCTAGAAACCTTGGAAGTGGCATCCCAAATCGTCCCCCATTCACCCAGGGAGATAGGCCTATGTAGAATCTGGGACCACCTCTTCATATACCAGTGACTATGTTCGGAGGTAGGAGAGGCCATATGGAGAATTTTATATATAGTGGAGATCTGGTGGGGTTCATGGGGACCTCTGGAACACAACATTTCAAATTCGGTAGGTACGTCTAGAGTTATTTGTGGGGTTTTAGTAATGAAAAAATGTTTAATCTATAGAAAAAAGTAAAAGAGCATCTTTGGGATCTTATGTTTAGATTGCAGGTCAGAGAAGGAAAGTAGTTTCCGTGTCACTGGGTGTACAAAGTGTCATTACTGGAATATGCCTGCTTGGGTCCACGGCAACATGGAATCATAAGATAGGCTATCAGGAATTTTTGGGTTAAAGAGGATGTTTACTAAGGGTGAGCACGGGGAGGATAAAGAGTATTTACTGGAACATCGTTTCCAAATTAAAAGCGTAAATAACATTGGATTTAGACAGATTTTACGCAGTTGGGGATAAATTTGTCCAAGGAAGGCCATAGCATGCAGCATGGATGAACAGGGACCGTTATTCCCATCTCTATTTCTGACCATTTGTTCGGGGCCTACCGGGACGTCCAGGAAGAGATAGCTCTTAGATGGGTAGCATAAAAGTATTTTATTAAATCTGGTGCCCCTAGTCCCCCACTCGAACGGGGGGCCAGGAGAACTGAGCTGGCTATCCTGTGGGACGCATTGTTCCACACAAAATGTAAGAAATTTCTGTGAAGCATTTTAAGTTGGGCCACTGGGATCAGTACTGGGAGAGTCTCAAAAAGATACAGCAATTTGGGGAGTATAGACATTTTAAGGACATTGATCCTTCCAATTAGAGACAGGGGGAGCTTTGTCCAAGATTTTAATAGTCTGTTGATTTCTGCAAAGAGAGGAGGGAAATTTACCTGGTAGAGTGTGGGATATAATTATTTATCTTCATATTTTCTGATTTCAGAGTGTGGGATATGAAGGGGATAGACGGACACCAAGATATTTGAGTGAATGGGAGCACTAGCAGTATTTAAAATTGTTTTGCAAGGTCACAAATGTGTCAGTCAGGACATTTATAGGAAGGGCTTCAGTTTTGGTCGGGTTGATTTTAAAACCTGAAAGGTTGCCAAATGATTTAAGAGTTGTATGAAGTGATGGAAGTGAAATATGCGGGTGTGTAACCATTAATAGTATGTCATCCGCAAAAAGGGACAGTTTATACCCCTGATGTCTCAACGCCACTCCCCGAATATCCGGATGAGAACGTATGGCTGCAGCAAGAGGTTCAAGACTAAGGATAAAAAGCAAGGGCAACAGGGGGCAACCCTGTCTGGTGCCGTTGCTGAGGGGGAATGACGTTGAGACATGGGAGGCCATCTGTACCTGGGATGTGGGGGTCAAATACAGTGCCTTTAAGGCCTGTATAAATGGGCCCGAAAAACCATATCTTGATAATGTGGCAAACATAAATGACCATTTTAAGCGATGAAATGCTTTCTGAGCATCTAAACTCAGCACTATAGCAGGTCTTTTAGTTTTGGTCAAAAGGTCTATAAGGTCTATGGTACGCCTAGTCTTGTCCCCTGCATGTCTAGTGGGAACAAACCCCACTTGGTCTTTATGTAGTAGCGAAGGGAGTAGTAGAGAGAGTCTATTTGCTAGTATTTTAGTGAAAGTTTTGTAATCAGAATTTAGAAGACCTATGGGGCGATAATTGTTGGGTAGTGATGAGTCCTTTTCTGGTTTCCGAATGACTGTTATGAAGGCATGTAGGAACTGAGCGTGGGGGATCTTCCCTTTCATCAGTGAAGCAAACAAAGCCTCCATATGAGGTAATAAAATTGGAAGGAACTTTTTATAGAAAGAATAGGGGCCTTAAGGGGCCTTAAGGTTTGGGGGATGGGAGTTGATTAATGACCATAGTGATTTCTTCAGCAGTAATATAAGCTTTAAGTCCCGAGCGGTCGTCAGGAGATAGGGTGGGAAGATTTAGGGAATCAACAAATGCATCGAATTTACCTTGAGTAAACTGAGATTCTGGGTCCGTGGGTAGGCAGTTATACGGTTTCTGATAGAAGTCTCCAAATACCTTAGTCATAGCCTGGGGGCAATACATGGGGTTGTCATCGGGCTGTATCAAAAAATCAGGCATGGAAGCATGGGGTCTTGGCTTCAGTTTATTGACTAACATTCTGTGAGGCTTGTTAGCAAACTCATATAATTTCTGTTTAGACCAAAGCATGGATTTAGTGATCCTGCCTAAGTCCAAGGCTTTAATGCAACTCGTAAAGCTGTTACAGTGCGGAGATGGTCCATTGTGGGGGATTTGAGTAGGCCCTTTTCGGGTTTAGATAATTGAGTCAATAGAGATGAGCATTGAAGGCCTCGATCTTTTTTAAGGCGAGATCCAGAGGCAATGCACTGAAGAAGGCCTTGTGGGCTTCCCACAAAGTGGAGGTCTCCGACACCGAACCCTTATTGAGTTGAAAGAATTCAGTCAGTTTTTGTTGCAGATGTACATGGGTTGCAGGTGTGTTGAGGAGAGATTTGTTAAGACGCCAATGACATTTCCTAGGAGTCGGTGCAGATAGGAGAAGATCTAGAGTTATGGGTGCATGATCTGACCACATGATCGTGTGTATGTTTGAATCAACCATGTATGTCAATAGTGGTGCCGAGATAAAGAAATAGTCCAGTCTTGTGTATAGTTTATGGGGTGGGGAGAAGAACAAGAATTGTTTGGCAGTTGGGTGTTTCACCCTCCAAGTGTCAAACAAACTATGTGCTTGGATCGTTCTACGGAATGAAGAGGATGTTTTTTGTACTTGGAGAGAAGGGGTGTTTTGAAACAGGGCAATCTGTCTTTGTATGGGGACATACAAAGATTAAAATCCACCCCAATGATCATAATGGGTTGGGAAAAGGGGTGGAATTTCTCAAAGAATTCCTCTAGGAACCCGATCTGCTCCGAGTTGGGTGCGTATATATATGAGCGAGGGTGAAAGAAGTACCAACTTTAATCCTTACTACATAAAATCTCTATAAGAGTCCAGCGTATAAAGAACTATTCCTAAAGAGAATTGCAGAGTTTAAACACTTTTAATGGTTCATAGGACACCAACAAGCTTTAAATCAAGTCTGTTATAGTGTAACAACCACCTAGGAATTTCAAATAAAATTAAATTGCTTATATGTCACTTTGAAAATGTATGTACGCATACACAGTATATGTGTGTGTGTAATGTGTATAATGTATATATACTGTATCTAGTTTCAGAATGATAGAGGACAAAAAAAGTAAAACAAAAGTAAAAAAGGGGATTTTTGTTGATATAGAGGCAGGTGTTTTTATTGGAGGCCAGCGCCCAGCATGGCATTTTAAAATCCAACATCAAGAAAAAGAAACTTAGCTTCAAACATGCTACTAAGGTTTAGCAAACTGATAATTTTAATAACAACCCAAGACAGCGAGGATTTAGAAAACAAAACAAGACCTGATTTATTTCCATCTCCTTAAGGAAAACATACATTATTTATAACTTTTTAGAAAAGGAACATTAATGTAACCCAAACAGTTTTAAACTGGAATTAATCCAGCTGATAATACGACATAAAAAGATTGTCTCTTCCATACACAGTAAAGACTGTTGCTATCTTTTGCTACTGCCTGTGAAACAAAGATTGGAAATGGAAGAATGCTACAGAATATTGTGAGCTATTGAAGAAGACATTTAGGACAAAGATTTAAATGCAAAGCGGATTCTGTGCTAGAGCCATTGACAAATAATGCCTCCCTTTGTGAATCTTAATTTAACTTTATTATCATTTTCAATGATTAGAAAACTTTTTAGAATCAGTCTTAATAACACATGAGGTCTTATTTATTAAAGGTAGGCATATCTAGATTCACACACAATGCCAGCTTAATTGGCTTCTGTCTAAATTGGCCCTAGTATATGAATGTGAGTTAGGGACCTTAGATTGTAAGCTCCTTGAGGGTAGGGACCGATGTGAATGTACAATGTATATGTAAAGAGCTGCGTAAATTGACGGCGCTATATAAGTACCTTAAATAATAATAATAATAATAATAATAATAATAATATATCCAGCATGTGTCTTGCACATTTAGGAAGCTTTTTCATGGCACTGAGTGATGAGGGTGACAAGATTGTGCAGAGTGGTAATGCAGGTGACAAGAGTGTGCAGAGCAGTAATAAAGGTGACAAGAATGCACAGAGCAAAACTGCAGGTGACAAGAATGTGCAGAGCAGGAAATGCAGGTGACAAGAATGTGCAGAGTGGTAATGCAGGTGGCAAGAATGTGCAGAGCAAGCATGGTGGTAAAAAGAAAGTGCAGAGCGGTAATGAAGGTGACAAGACTGTTCACAGCAGGAATTGTAAGAATAAGGTTTGAAGAAAATAACCATTGAGCCGAAAAAGGAAATTGTAGAAAAGCATGACCGTGCTTCCCTGCTCTGACATGTGGTCATGACCTCCTGTAGGCGAAGACACTTACAGTATTGAGAAGCTTTTTGGTGTGCTTTTTAGCACATACTGTACAGTACTGTACTGTACATCCCTGTGCACACTTGCTGTAAAGCTTTTTTGTGTGCTTTTTATCATATTCTGTACTGTACCGGACATCCAGTATGGCTCCAAAGAAAATTCAAGCAAGCATGGTGATAAGAAGAAAGTGCGGAGCAGTAATGAAGGTGACAAGAAAGTGCGGGGCAGTAATGAAGGTGACAGGAATGTGCAGAGCAGTAATGAAGGTGACAAGAATGTGCAGAACGGTAATGCAGGTGACAAGAATGTGCAGAGCAATAATGAAGGTGACCAGAATGTGCAGAGCAGAAATGCAGGTGACAAGAATGTGAGGAGTGGAAATGTAGGTGGCAAGAATGTTCAAAGCGGAAATGCAAATGACAAGAATGTACAAAGCAAGCATGGTGGTAAACAGAAAGTGCAGAGCGTTAATGAAGGTGACAAGACTGTTCACAGCAGGAATTGTACGAATAGGGTTTGAAGAAAATAAACATTGAGCTGAAGAAGGAAATTGTAGAAAAGAATGACTGTGCTATTTGTGTGACTGATCTGGCCTCGGGATACAAGATGGCGAAGTCAACAATCTTGACTATTTTGAAGAAGAAAGCTGCCATCAAAGGAGCTGATGTGGCAAAAGGAGTAATAATGTTAACCAAGCAGAGGACACAAATGCTGGAAGAGGTGGAAAAACTTTTGTTAGTATGATTGAATGAGAAACAGCTGGCAGGCGATAGCGTTAGTAAAGCTATGATCTGAGAAAAAGCCAGGAAATTGCACAGTGATTTACTGCAAAAAAAAAAAAAACCTCTACAAGTGCAGCAAGTGAAGAATTTAAAGTCAGTAGAGAATGGTTTGAAAAATTCCGCAAGAGAAGTGGCATCCATAGTGTGACAAGACATGGTGAGGCTTCCAGTTCTGAAAAGGCCCCTGCAGAAGCCTGTAAGAACGATTTTGCGGAATTCATGAAGAGAGAAGGATACATTGCTCAACAAGTGTTCAACTGTGATAAAACAGGGCTCTTCTGGAAAAAGATTCCGAACAGAACCTATAATACGCAGGAGAAAAAGGCACTGCCGGGGCACAAGCCCATGTAGGACAGATTGACCCTTTTGCTGTGTGCGAATGCAAGCAATCTGAAGATTAAGCCACTACTGGTGTACCATTCCCAGACCCCTCCTGTATTTAGGGAACAGAATGTGAACAAGGCCAGACTGCCTGTCATGTGGAGGGCTAATGCAAAATCTTGGATCACAAGGCAATTGTTCATGGAATGGCTGCACGAGGTGTTTGCACCCAGCGTAAGAAAATATCTTTCTGACAACCAATTGCCTGAAAGGTGCCTTCTTCTGATGGACAATGCCCCGGCACACCCTCCAGCCTTGGTGGATGATATGGACGCTGAGTATGACTTCAGAAAGGTCAAGTCCCCCCCCCAACATGACACCTCTGCTGCAGCCCATGGACCAGCAATGATCTGCAACTTCAAGAAGCTGTACACAAAGGCGCTCTTCACTAGGTGTTTTAATGTCACTGAAGAGATGTCCTTGAGTCTGAAAGAATTCTGGAGGAAACATTTTAATGTTCTCCACTGCACTAACCTCATTGACAAAGCCTGGGAAGATGTCACTCACCGAACCTGAAACTCAGGAGGAAACTGTGGCCAGAATGTGTCACTGAACGTGACTGGGAAGGGTCTGATCCAAAGGTAGCGGAGGAGATTGTGTCCATTGGCAACAGTATGGGTCTGGGCGTCAATGGTGCAGACATAGAGGAGCTTGTTGAGGAACATAAGAAGGAGCTGACCATGGAAGAACTTTCTGAACTCCACAGTGAGCAGCAGAAGGCGCTTATTGAGGAGCATTCCACTGAGGAAGAGGAAGACAGGAAGGAGGTTAGGAGTGATGCCATAAAATTCATTATGGAAAAGGAATGAGTGCCATGATTTTTTTGAGACGTACCACCCCAACATAACTGTAATGAACAGAGTGTTAAATCTGATCAACGATAACGTGGTCTCTCCTTACCGGAGGATTATGCAGCGCAGGAAAAGACAAGTGACATTGGACAAATTTTTTACTAATACTAATTCTGCGGCTAAGAGACAAAGAATAGAGGAAACCCCTGAAGGAGATCACCCCAATGTCCTTATGGAGGGGGACTCTCCCTCCAAACAATAACCGCCACCCACTCGCCTTCCTCCACGCCAGAAATCGTCCCAAGGAGGTTTAGTTTTCTATCTCTTCATACTAAATATATAAGTGTCACCGGCGCAAAAAAGTGTGTATTGTTTATAAATATTAGTGTTATCTTAAAAAGATTTTTTTGAGTTGCTGCATTCAAAGAAAAAAACACCCTTGGGTGAAAAAATGAAATTGTATATGTTGAGTGCGCTACTCCCCTTGCAATACACCTCCCTGTTCAGTGTTTATCCTGCATGAATATCCTAACTACTACCATGTGTACCAATACCTTCAATAACCAAATATTCCAAAATATCAGCATGTGAACAGCATACAAAAAAGCATATATAAAATTTTCCCCAAAAATAAAATAAAAATAATTAATCCAAATGTGCAAAGTGCAATGTGCAATGCAACCTTCCGTTTGCAAATATCAGCGTGTAAACAGCATACAAAAGACATATATAATATTTTCCCCAAAAAGTCCAAATTCGTGTGCAAAGTGCAATGTGCAATGCAGCCTTCCTTTAGATCAGTGATATACGTGACAATTCCACCACTGTTGTGACAAAAACCACCACCGTCTAGATTGGCCACTCACCAGCGGTCAGTGGACAATGCACCTTTGGTTCATTAGTAGGGATAACCACTCCACCTGGATCGTGCTTATGCTGACCCCAATGAGTATTATATGAGCCTTGTTATCCTCATAAAAAACAAACAGCGATCATTGCGCAATATATAAAAGCTGTTTATTGTAGCCAAGTTTAAAAATAAGTTATTCACTCACATTTGGAAGTGCCCATGAGCTGGCACCAAGCTGTTCCAGCAGCTAATGATGGGTGTGGGTATGGTGTCGTTCGATTCCCGTGCCGGCGTGCAATACAAGCCTTGTTCGCAACCAGCTTGCGCTCCACCCCTCACTTTCGCCCGGTCCGGAAGTGACATATTGACGTGACAAAAGAATCTCCCAGCAGCCTCTACGCGTTTCGCATCTTAGTATGCGTCATCAGGAAGCTTCCTGAAAAACAATTCTCTTATGGCAGAGCCAGTAAGAGGGAGATCTTTCCCATGTTCCTGCTGCTACACAGAAGGATAACACTAATGCGCATGGGGGGATTAGGGTGTGCCTGGGCACACCCGGCACACCCTGTGCGCACGCCTATGATCATAGATGTGAAGTTCTGCAGATGGCTGCATGAATATTGTTACAGCCTTGGTCAATCCCAGAGAGGCAGGCTCTGAAGGCATGCTGGGAGACTGTATATATTCTTGGGTCTTTTCCTGGAGAGGATCAGACCAGTCTGGAAGGGCTCGTGGGCAACCTGAGGGCCTGGATGCCTGGAGGGCCTGAAGCTAGTGGGAGAGCTGACTGAGGGGGGCTGTCTGCTGAAGATCTAGTCTGGAATCACCAGAGTAAGGTGTCGCTTGGAAGTTGGAAGGAGGCAACCAGCTGTCCTTGGACCTTGTGTGAGTACAGATGCTTCTGAGAGATCTTGGGGACCTTTGAACACTGGCTGGTGTTTTGACGTGCTTAGTCCATCTAATCCTTTGTAAATGGGACTCTGCCCTTCTGGCTAAATGAAGGAGCTTGCATTTAACTACGACTACTACTTCAAAGTCCATTGTTTGTTGCAAGCACAGATTTTATAACAGCTTTTCCAGAAAGAATACATAGTCCTCAAGTTGTATATAGTTCCTGTTTGGAGTATCCCACTCAATTCCCTCAACCCTATCCAAGTTCTCCACAAATATAGCAACAAAAACCAGCACCCTAAAATTTTCCAATGGGCTGGTTGCACAGAAGTCAATTGAGAGATCAGCTTCTGTACAACCAACCTGCCCATAGATGGCTTGAAATTTTTCCTGTTCCTGCTGAACAGGCTGATTTTCGATTTATCTATAGGCGGCATTATTTGTAAATGCCTTTGCCATTTCAAATCCACCACACAAATATATCTACCCAGCAAAAAATATTACCTTTTGCTATTAAGAAGGTGACTTCAAGTGACAAGCCACTGATTAAACTGCAGCCAGCAGAAGCCTTAAAGTGTATGTTTAGTCAGAAAATTACATCTTAATAGACCACTTCATGTTGGCCCCTTTTGCAGATTTAGCTATGTAAAACGTTAAAAATAAGTGCCTATGGGGGGCGGAGCTTGTGCACAGACCGAGCTGGATGCCTAATGCAGCGTACACACGAGCGGACTTTCCGGCTGGACTGGTCCGACGGACCGAATCCGGCAGACAATCCGACCTTGTGTGGGCTGCATCGGACTTCTGGCGGACCGTTCCGGGCAGAAATCCAACCAACTTTAGATTTGAAACCTACTTCAAATCTTTATGTCGTAACTCTGGCGGACTCAGTTCCTAACGGAAAGCTCGTTCGTCTGTATGTTGGTCCGGCGGACCAGATACGACGCAAGGGCAGGGTACTACATCTCGCGCTCGCTGCAATAGGAAAAACAAATTTTCCTATTGCGTCGAGTGCGAGGCGACGATGGCCCTTAGTCTGGTATGGATTTTAAGGGGAACCCCCTACGCCGAAAAAACGGCGTGAGGTCCCCCCAAAATTTATACCAGAACCCTATCCGAGCACACAGCCCGGCCGGTCAGGAAAGGGGGTGGGGACGAGCGAGCGCCCCCCCTTCTGAACCGTACCAGGACGCATGCCCTCAACAGGGGGGTGGGTGCTTTGGGGGAGGAGGGCTCCCCACCCCAAAGCACCTTGTCCCCATGTTGATGAGGATAAGGGCCTCTTCCCAACAGCTTATCAACTTTGAGGGTCTTCTTCCAACTTCGCCGCTTTCCCGGCCTTTTCTCCCGGTGTCCAGTTCTTCTCCTGCTCTCCGACCTCTTCTCCCGGTGTTCGACATCTTCTCCCGCTGTCCAGTTCTTCTGCCAGCTCCTCCACTATCTTCTGCCGCTCTTTTGCTAGTGGTGGCCCGGACTTCTGCGTCGTCTTCTTCCCTCTTCTCTTCTTCCGATGTTGACATGATGCTCTCTCCCGCTGTAATGGTGCGTGAGTGCTCCGCAATGACTTATATAGGCGGTGACCCCGCCCCCTTATGATGTCACAGTCCCCGGGCATGCTGGGACTGTGACTTCATAAGGGGATGTGTTCACTGGGTGATGTTGACCAGGTCAGTGCAGGTCTCAGAGAGGACTGAAGGTATAGTGGGGTTGGAGATCTCAGCTGATGAGGAGCAAGGAGAGGTCCTCTTTGTTCTTTGGTGTGGGTCTTTTAGGTATGCTTGCCAATGAACTGCATGGCAGATCAACATATGTCTGGTCAAGCATGTGGTGCCCAAGCGGGAGATGTTGTGGCCACGCGAGATACGCTTGAGACATATGTTGCAAATAGCAGCAGTGTGATCTGATGCACTCGTCTCAAAAAAGGCCCACACCAAAGAACTTTTGGAATAACGCGCAGAGACAGCAGTGCCCTGCACATGCGGAGCTTTGCGGTGTGATGCAGTCAGTGTGCTGCCCTTAGGCTGGTCCCTGGAGGGCATCCTGCCTCGTTGGTGATGTGCCTCCTCCTCCTCTCTCCTATCAAGCACCCACGTTGAGTCAGTGACCTCATCATCCCCTCCCTCCTCATCACTGGAGCAAACCTGGCATTATGCTGCAGCAGGGGGAGCATGACTGCCAGATTGCTGTCCTTCTTGGGCACCCCCTCTATCCGTGCTCATGTTACTGCCTTCATCTAGCTCAGTATCATCATCAGAGCCTTCTAAACGCTGGGCATCCTCCTGGAGCATGTACCCAACACTGTGGTCAAACAGTTCGAGGGACTCCTCAGGAGGACATGGTGGGGCTAGGGAAGGAGTCACTGATCCCATTGAGCCGAGGGAAGAGGCCGTGTTGGCAGCTGCTTTGCCAGACAAAGTACCCTGAGCATGGGTGAGGGAGGATGAGGAGGATGAGGACGATTTGGTCATTCACTCGACCAAGTCTTCCGCAGGTTGCGGCTCAACACGGCCAACTGCCGAAAAAAAGACCAAGGGTGTCCCATGGCCACGTGCTGATGAGGATGCACCGTCTCCACGACCATCACCGTTGCCTCTAGACACAGAGCCTGCTTGCCCTCTTTTATTGGCTTGTGACTGCCTGCCTCTCCATGTTGGCCTTCCAGACATACTAATGGCCTGTAGCTGCACTAAGCTGGGATATATATATATATATATATATATATATATATATATACTGATACTGCAGCTAGCAAAATCAACTGCCTGCCATCAGTATGAGAACACCACCAACCTTCTACAGGTAGCTTTAGCTGAACACTGTGCAGAGGTCGCACTACACTAATGTGTAAATAATTTAGCTGCCTGCAGTAGTGATAGGATCAGGAAAACACCACCAACCTTCTACAGGTAGCTTTAGCTGAACAGTGCAGAGGTCGCACTACACTAACGTGTAAATAATTTAGCTGCCTGCAGTAGTGATAGGATCAGGAAAACACAACCAACCTTCTACAGGTAGCTTTAGCTGAACAGTGCAGAGGTCGCACTACACTAACGTGTAAATACTTTAGCTGCCTGCGGTAGTGATAGGATCAGGAAAACACCACCAACCTTCTACAGGTAGCTTTAGCTGAACACTGTGCAGAGGTTACACTACACTAAAGTATAAATACTTTAGCTGCCTGCGGTAGTGATAGGATCAGGAAAACACCACCAACCTTCTACAGGTAGCTTTAGCTGAACACTGTGCAGAGGTCGCACTACACTAACTTGTAGTTTTAGCTGAACACTGTTCAGAGCACGCACTACACTAACTTGTAGCTTTAGCTGAACACTGTGCAGAGATCGCACTAAAATAACTTGTAGCTTTAGCTGAACACTGTGCAGAGGTTGCACTACACTAACTTGTAGTTTTATCTGAACACTGTGCAGAGGTCACACTAAACTTACCTGTAGCTTTAGCTGAACACTGTGAGGAGGACGCACTACACTAACTTGTAGCTTTAGCTGAACACTGTGAGGAGGACGCACTACACTAAATTGTAGCTTTAGCTGAACACTGTAAGGAGGACACACTACACTAACTTGTAGTTTTAGCTGAACACTGTTCAGAGCACGCACTACACTAACTTGTAGCTTTAGCTGAACACTGTTCAGAGCACGCACTACACTAACTTGTAGCTTTAGCTGAACACTGTGCAGAGGTCTCACTAAAATAACATGTAGCTTTAGCTGAACACTGTGCAGAGGTCGCACTACACTAACTTGTAGTTTTAGCTGAACACTGTGAGGAGGACGCACTACACTAACTTGTAGCTTTAGCTGAACTGAACACTGTGAGGAGGATGCACTACACTAACTTGTAGCTTTAGCTGAACACTGTGCAGAGGTCACACTAAACTAACCTGTAGCTTTAGCTGAACGCTGTGAGGAGGACGCACTACACTAACTTGTAGCTTTAGCTGAACACTGTGCAGAGCACGCACTACACTAACTTGTAGCTTTAGCTGAACACTGTGCAGAGGTCGCACTTAAATAACTTGTAGCTTTAGCTGAACACTGTGCAGAGGTCACACTACACTAACTTGTAGTTTTAGCTGAACACTGTGAGGAGGACGCACTACACTAACTTGTAGCTTTAGCTAACACTGTGAGGAGGACGCACTACACTAACTTGTAGCTTTAGCTGAACACTGTGCAGAGGTCACACTAAACTAACTTGTAGCTTTAGCTGAACACTGTAAGGAGGACGCACTACACTAACTGTAAATAGTCTAGCTGCCTGACTGTGGTACTAATAGGATCAAAAGAACACCAGCAATTTTCTTCAGGTAGCTGTATATACTGTAACAAGACAAGCCTGCCTGTCAGTAGGAAGATAACAGGAACTGATCTAGCTAAACTGAATACAGTGTATATATATATATATATTTATATATATATATATATATATATATATATATATATATATATATATATATATATATACACACACAACACCTGGGATGCATATATATACACAATACACTGTAAGTGCAGCTAACTCACTGACTGTCCTGCCTAATCTATCTAACTTAAATCAAATGACACTGTCTCTCTGTCTATCTCTTTCAACACCGGAACACACACTACACAGGGCCACCGTACAGGCGGCCTTATATATTGTGGGGCGTGTACTAAATCTCCTTAGCCATAATTGGCCAAAGCCTCCTTGGCTTTGACCAATTACGGCTCTCTGTTCAGACGGCGCTGTGATTGGCCAAGCATGCGGGTCATGCTTGGCCAATCATCAGCCAGCAATGCACTGCGATGCCGCAGTGAATTATGGGCCATCACGCGCTACACGAATTTGGCGTGAACGGCCCATATCGTTCGCAATTCGAAGAACGGTCGAACAGGCGATGTTCGAGTCGAACATGGGTTCGACTCGAACACGAAGCTCATCCCTACTCCCTGGCTTTAGTACACCAAACATTACAATTATTCAACACTATATTGTACTATAAGGTCATATATTCTGGGTCTGGATTATTCAGCATAGTTAAACAAGATATCAGTCATAGATTCCCATATAAATAACAAAACAGTGCTGCGCTGCCTAAATAACAAACTGAAATTGCTGAATGTTAATGCTCACGGGAATAAGTGATCAACTTGCAAAAAATAGCAAGATACAAGGTGTACAATCAATTATTTGGATAAAGGGGATTATAAACCCTCCCCCCTAAAAGTGTTCCCTGTGTTGGAATAATACACAATAGAAAACATTCAAATAATAACACAAATAAAGTAACATGAAAATTCAATGTGATATAAAGTCCATAGCAGTCATCTATATCTTCCAAACGAAAATACACCCAGTGCAAATAATTCTAAAGTGCTGGTGCTCTCCTCCACCTCAGTGTCCTAGCGGCTCACCTCAAATTCTGACCTCTGTTTCACCAGTAGGTCAGAAATAGCAGATTCCCTCTCAGGGATACAAAAGGATCAGTCGGACGTGAAGCTCCTATTTCATCCGTGCAGCCAAAGGCTGATTGCCTGGCTACCAACCAGTGGGATAATCCCTCAATCGGATCCGATGAACATAGGAGTCAAAAAAACAAATCTAGCGCTCTCTGTATACCCAAGGGTTTACTTCATCAATAAAACATTAAAACAAATGGGCGTGACTTCTTCAGTAAGGGGCGGAGACTAGACGTCTCACCGCTGTTTAAATATACTAGTATTCTCTGGTCAGGTGCATCGTCTCTTCCCTCTCCACTCGGGCTCATTAGGCATTGCTAGATTGCATGATACGCCCTACTTAACTGACACCGGATGTGGGAAGTAATTTTTCGGCACCAACACACACGGGGACACCCAACAAGGGAAGACCAATTCCTCCCCAATTGGGCAAAAAAACGTAAATGTAAATAAAAATACACTGATAAAAATAACGCTGGTGACTCCATCGTACAAGCATCTTAAATACAATAAAAGTGACACTAATTAATTGTCCACGGAAATAAATGAATAAAATAAAATAAATTAATATTTAAAATATAAAATTCAAAATTCATATAAATTAATCCCTCAACTCATAAATTACTAATAAAACAGTTTAAATCAAAGTCCACATTCAAACCCCTCGGCCAAAGTACCTTACTCTCATAAATCCAGAAGGATTCCCTTTTGCTGAGTTGTCTGATGTAATGACCCCCCCTCCAGTTTTTGTCTACGTGTTCAATACCCCAAAATTGTAATGAACTAGGGTCCTTATTATGCACTACTTTAAAATGCTTTGGAACACTGTGGATGGTTGTACCTTTTTTAATGTTAGCAATATGCTCACCCACTCTAATTTTCAGGGTTCTAGATGTACGACCTATATACTGTAACCCGCATCCACATTGGAGCATATAAATAACACCTGATTCCCATATGCCTGGAAGGAAAAAGGGATTTCATATTTGGACATCATTCTTACTCCTACAGAGTTGGACCTTGGTAAAGAAAACTATACTCCTTTCTTACAGTCCTTGCCCTCCAAGCTAGACAACCTGGGAAAATGCAAGCTATCTTGGTCAAGCAGGCTAGGGGCCTTTAAAATGCAAGTGCTCCCACAACTTCTGTATCTGTTTAGGTCACTGCCCATCCCTGTACCTAATTCTTTTTTCTCATACGTGTAATCCAATTTAAATAGATATTTATGGATAGAGAAGAAAGCACAATGTGCATTCAGCAAGCTTATCAAGCTCAGAAGAGCAGGAGGCGTGGGGCACACTCACTGAGACTACCACACCGCCTCTATATTAGCACAACTAAAAGAATGGTTTGCACCAAATCCCAATACACTTTGGGCTGAACTTGAACACCACCAAGTTAGGGGAGGTAACTTTTACAACTATCTTATAGCTAGCCCTTTCCTCCCACATACACCTTTCACAGTGGCCCCTACAATACAAGCTTCTATAGAAGCATGGTATTGTTGCGTAAAATCTCGCCCACCGCGGGTAGCTTAACTTCATTAAGAATTCCAATATCAGTTATCTGACTCCTAATCACTGATATCTCCCTCACTAACTGGTGCTCTAAAAAGGATCTTATAATAGAAGATCTTTTTATAGGTCCTGTGCTCAAAACTTTTAGGACAATCCAGCTAGAGTACTCCATCCCCCAGACAGAGTACTATAAGTATATCCAAATCTCTCATATGCTAAAACACTCTAAGAAACTGAACATCTATTTACCTTGGCAAGTTGCCCAATATTACTTAACCAATGGCACAAAAACTAAAGGTATCTCCTTAATATATAAACACCTACAGAACAAACAGGAATTTACCAAATCCTCCAATATACAAGCCTGGAGTTTTGGAGAGAATACTCAGAGGACCAATGGCAAAAAAGCCTTGAATGTAGCATATACATCAACCAAATGTGCCAATTTATGGGAACTTTACCAAAAGATTTTGTTACGCTGGTACTTCACTCCGTACTGTATTTCTAAATTTGCCCCTGGGGTATCCCCAGAATGCTGGAAAAACTGTGGAGGACCTGGGACACTGATGCATCTTATGTGGTCCTGTCCAAAGATTAATAATTATTGGTCTCTTATATTCAACCTTATTGAACAAGTTTTAGGAATCCATATACATTTGTGCTCATAAGTTTACATACTCTGGCAGAATTGATGATATTTTTGGCTATTTTTCACACAATATGAATGATAACACAAACATTTTTCTTTCACTCATGGTTAGTGTTTGGCTGAAGCCATTTATTATCAATCAACTGTGTTTACTCTTTTAAATCATAATGGCAACAGAAACTAGCCAAATTACCTTGATCAAAAGTTTACATACCCCAGTTCTTAATACTGTGTATTTCCCCCTTTAACATCAATGACAGCTTGAAGTCTTTTGTGGTATTTGTGGATGAGGCTCTTTATCTTCTCAGATGGTAAAGATGCCCATTCCTCTTGGCAAAAAGCCTCCAGGTCCTGTAAATTCTTGGGCTGTCTTACATTAACTGCACGTTTGAGATCTCCCCAGAGTGGCTCAATGATATTGAGGTCAGGAGACTGAGATGGCCACTCCAGAACATTCACTTTATTCTGCTGTAGCCAATGACAGGTCTATTGGCCTTGTGTTTTGGATCATTGTCTTGTTGGAATGTCCAAATACGTCCCATGCGCAGTTTCCTTGCTGATGATTGCAAATGTTCTTCCAGTATTTTTTGATAACATACTGCATTCATCTTGCCATCAATTTTGACCAAAATTCCCGTGCCTTTGTAGCTCACACATCCCCAAAACATCATCGATCCACCTCAGTGTTTCACAGTAGGAATAGTGTACCTTTCATCATAGGCAAGGAGAGGTTGACTCTTCTCCAAATGAAGCATTTATGGTTGTGGCCAAAAAGCTCAATTTTGGTCTCATCACTCCAAATGACTTTGTGCCAGAAGGTTTGAGGCTTGTCTCTGTTCTGTTTGGCATGTTATAAGCGGGATACTTTGTGGTATTTGCGTAGTAATGGCTTTCTTCTGGCGACTCGACCATGCAGCCCATCTTTCTTCAAGTGCCTCCTTATTGTGCATCTTGAAACAGCCACACTACATGTTTTCAGAGATTCCTGTATATTACCTGAAGTTATTTGTGGGTTTTTCCTTGTATTCCAAACAATTTTCCTAGCAGTTGTGGCTGAAATTTTAGTTGGTCTACCTGACCATGGTTTGGTTTCAACAGAACCCCTCATTTTCCACTTTTTGATTAGAGTTTGAACACTGATGATTGGTATTCTCAATTCCTTGGATATCTTGTTATATCCTTTTCCTGTTTTATACAGTTCAACTACCTTTTCCCACAGATCCTTTGACAATTCTTTTGCTTTCCCCATGACTCATAATCCAGAAATGTCAGTGCAGCACTGGATGAAAGATGCAAGAGTCTATCCGGAGTCCAGAAACTCAATGACCTTTTATACAAACATACTAATTACAAGCAAACAGCTCACAGGTGAGGATGGTTACCTTTAATAGCCATTCAAACCCCTTTGTGTCAACTTGTGTGCATGTTATCAGACCAAAATCACCAGGGTATGTAAACTTTTGATCAGGGTCATTTGGGTAGTTTCTGTTGCCATTTTGATTTAAAAAGAGTAAACGCAGTTGATTGATAATAAATTGCTTCAGCCAAACACTAACCATGAGTGAAAGAAATGTTTTTGTGTCATCATTCATATTCTCTGAAAAATGGCCAAGCAATCATAAATTCTGCCAAGATATGTAAACTCATGAGCACAATTACCCTCTCCTGGTATGGCATTGCTGTCACTAGACATTGATACTATTCTGCTTGATCTGAGGATAGTAACTTCCCATATCTTAACAGCAGCACAATTTAACTTGGTCCGGGACTGGCCCCAGGACTGTCAGAAACCTTGTTAACAATAAACATACACATATATAGTACATATGAAATACTTTTTGCATATAGTACAGGTAACCATCAAAAGGTAGTTGAGCATTGGCATACCTGGCAGAGATGGTACTCTTATGCCCCGTACACACGGTCGGATTTTCCGATGGAAAATGTCCGATCGGAGCGTGTTGTCGGAAATTCCTACTGTGTGTGGGCTCCATCGGACATTTTCAATCGGATTTTCCGACACACAAAGTTGGAGAGCAGGAGATAAAATTTTCCGACAACAAAATCCGTTGTCGGAAATTCCGATCGTGTGTACACAAATCCGACGGACAAAGTGCCACGCATGCTCAGAATAAATAAAGAGATGAAAGCTATTGGCCACTGCCCCGTTTATAGTCCCAACGTACGTGTTTTACGTCACCGCGTTTAGAACAATCGGATTTTCCGACAACTTTGTGTGACCGTGTGTATGCAAGACAAGTTTGAGCCAACATCCGCCTGAAAAAATCCTAGGATTTTGTTGTCGGAATGTCCGAACAAAGTCCGACCGTGTGTACGGGGCAATAGTGCTCAAGGCTCCCTAAACCATAACTTGACTGATTTATTCAAGTGCGATATCTGATTGTGACTATAGACATACATGTTGTTAATTTTTGTTAGTTAATTGTTCCTTTACTTTCCTCTTGTTAAGTAAATGTAGTGTAATTGCTGACACTAAACATTCTGGTATGGTTCACGCAATGTATACTTCGAGTCTGATGTTCAAATTATTCTTATAATTACCTTCTGCCGATGGCAGGTTCTGCCATAGAAACAATTATCATTATCTTTTTACTATGTGCCTTACCAGCAATGTGATCTCAACTAATAACTGCTAATATGAAACCAATGTGTCATGTACTTCCTACCTTTGTATTTCTTCAAAAACAATAAAAACTTAATGAACAAAAAAAAAAAAAGTGCCCATACTGTTTAAAATCCAATAAAGCACCGTCTCACCCTGCTCTGCACAACCTCAGCTGTTCTCTATTCTTGACACTGTGCTGATAATCATTGAGTCAAAAGAGGCCAATCTGCTGACAGCCTCAAGATTTATTGCTGCTAAGGGGGGAGGAAGCATCAGGAATAACACAGACTGTGCTGAGGAAGGACAGACAAAGGAGGAAGAAGATAAAAGCAGGAGAGATGACAGGACAAACTCTCCTACCAGGGAGACAAAAAATAATAAAATAACAAGGATAGCGTTTTATGTCATCTCCCTGATATTCTCTCCTTTCTCCCTTGGCAGGGCAGCATTATGAGAGTGAGCACTGCCCTCCTGTCTAGCTGAACAAAGACATACAATCAAGGCTTGAGATACACAAACTTTATTTGCAGAAAGTGAAATATATTTTTTGAGAATAAGGAGAGAGGGAGAGTTTTCAATAAGGAAGACTTCAGAATGCAAAATGGTGGTCTCCGGCAAGACAGGAGGCAATTTACAGCACACACTAAAGCCTCATACACACACTTACTGTAGATTTTCAGATGACCGAACATCCGTTTTTTGTGGCACGCTATTCTCATGTTGAAAGTGAAGAAGTTACTCACAATACGAAAATTTTCGTACGACAGAATACGTCAGAAGTGACATAATGTGTTGAATAGTTTTGTATTTATTCTTTCGTTTCTGAGTATACATAGTCTTGCTCTTATGGTTTTTTTCATACGAAATCTGTACTAATGAAATGAAAATCGAACGTTGAGTTCACATCCGCCCCAAATTTTATAGTCGGCACATCCAACTTTTGCCTGACAGAAAAGCAAAATCGCCTGTCGAAAGCACCGTACTAATGTTCCGGAAATCGTCAGACAGCTAGTCGTACAAAGTTTCCCATCCGATTTTCATATCATGTGTATGGGCCTTAAATTTGGTAGCATAATTATTAATGTGAAATGTATGCTTTTATTTCTAAAGAACATACATTTTTTTCAAATTGTAATGGTAAAGTTCCACTTTAACCATTTGCCGACCAGCCGCCATCATTATACGGCGACAGGTCGGCACGATCCCACAAACCGTTGTAGCTATAAATCCGGCCCTTTAAGCAGGATAGTAGGCCCACAGCGCACAGCGGGGAGGCTGAAGCTTGTGACCGCTGGTCATGATGACCGCCGACCACGAGCGATTGCGCGCACGAGAGGAAGAACAGGGACGTGTGTGTGTAAACACACACATCCTAGTTCTGTAAGGAGAGGAGAGAGAGATCGCGAGTTCCTACAAGCTGGGAACCACGATCTCCTATAGTCAGTCCCATCCCCCACAGTTAGAACACACACATAGGGAACACAGTTAAACCCTTGATCGCCCCCTAGTGTTAACCCTTTCCCTGACAGTGACATTTATACAGTAATTAGTGCATTTTTATAGCACTAATCGCTGTATAATTGTCAATCGCCCCAAAAATGTGTTAAAAGTGTCCAATGTGTCCGCCATAATGATCACCACCATTACTAGTAAAAAAAGTAATAATAATAAAAATGCCATAAATCTATCCCCTATTTTGTAGATGCTATAAATTTTACGCACACCCATCAATATACGCTTTTTGCAATTTTTATTACCAAAAATATAAAGAAGAATACATATCGCCCTAAACTGAGGAAAAATTTTTTTTTAAAAAAATGGGGCTATTTATTACAGAAAAAAGTACAAAATATTGTGTTTTTTCTAAATTGTCGCTCTTTTTTGTTTATAGCGCAAAAAATTAAAACCGCAGAGTCGATCAAATACCACCAAAAGAAAGCTCTATTGGGGAAAAAAAGGACGTCAATTTTGTTTGTGTACAGTGTCGTACATCTGCGCAATTATCAGTTAAAGCGACACAGTGCTGTATTGCAAAAAATGGCCTGGTCATTGAGCAGCCAATTCTTCCAGGGCTGAAGTGGTTAAAGACTAAACCACAGCTAAATGCTCAACATCAATTTATCCTGGTATACCTCATCTACAATAACTTGCACGCTCAAGGGCTTTAACAAGTTACTTCAGAATAAAAGAGGGGGAACGATTACGTTGCCCCTCATATGGGAGTAAGACAGAGTAGGGATAAAGCTGTTATAATAAAAAAAAAAAGTTAACTTTAAAATGATTGGTTATTATGATTGGCGGGGATGAATGGGTGAATCGCTGTCTGTCTCTCTCTCCTCCATTTCCTTTGGCTGGGCAGGAAGATCCACTGTTGGTGTCTCCTACTATTGTGTTGTTTCCTGCTACAGGTCTGCCTCCGGTCCCCCAGCACATACTTCCTCCTCCACAGGCTTCAGGCTCCCAGCAGTTTCCTCTGCCTCTTGCCATTTCCTCAGCCCGCCCTTCAGTGTCATTGGCTCCCCCTTCTGAAGTGGATGTCAGCTTGGATAGTGTGTGTCCTGCTTGCACATGTATGGAATGGTCAGGCAGTCCTAGGTCTGCTAGGCTGAAGAGGAGCCGCAGGTTCAAATCCCCATCACCACCTAGGACCTGTAGAGAAAGGGTAAGGGTGCAAAACATGTTTCTACCCTGCTTAATAAAACTGCAAAAGCTCCTGCAAAAAAGGTTTGGTTAATGCTGTGTCCAATATACAGTATGTGTGCCTGTGCCTCTGATTTTGCTTCGAATTTCCCTGTTATGTTGATGGGGATGAGGGCCTCATCCCCACAACCCTTTCCCAGTGGTTGTGGGGGTCTGCGGGCTTATCAGAATCTGGAAGCCCCCTTTAACAAGGGGACCCCCAGATCCCATCCTCCCTATGTGAATGGGTATCGGGTACATTGTACCCCTAAACATTCACCAAAAAAAGCTGTGACAAAAGACAATAGCCAGTTTTTGACAATTCCTTTATTAAAAATGTCTTCTTTCCCTGCATCTTCCTCTGGTCTTCTCCATCTTCCTCTAGCTTCCTCTTCCCCCCCGCTTCTTCCTCCATCTTCCTCCGCTTCTTCCTCTGGTCTTCTCCATCTTACTCTGGCTTCTTCTTCCCCCGGTCTTTCTCCTCCTCCGCTCCCGCTGAACATTCAAAAAATAAACCTCCTCCGATGCTGCGATGGGGCAGATGACGTCACTCTGAGACACCGCCCCTTGTGACTTTACCACATGGGACATGATGGGTCAGTGATATCACAAGGGGACGGGGTCTCCTGATGACGTCATCTGGTGGCCATGTCCCATAGTTATATATGATATGTGCGTTATGGAAGCGGACAGATCGGCTGGCCGCAGCGCCGGAGGACATTCATTGTTTTCATGTTGAGCAGGTCAGTGGCAGGAACGGCAGAGGAGAAAGACCGGAGGACAAAGCGGGGGAAGATGGAGGACGAAGCAGGGAAGATGGGGGACAAAGCGGGGGAAGAAGAAGCTGGAAGAAGTAGGAGAAAACCAAAGGAAGACTGGAGGAAGGAGCGGGAAAGAAGAAGATATTTTTAATAAAGGAATTGTCAAAAAAGGCTATTGTCTTGTCTTTTGTCACATTTCACTGCTTTTTTTGGTGAGTGTGTAGGGGTACAATGTACCCGATACCCATTCACATGTGGGGGCGGGATCTGGGGGACCTCTTGTTAAAGGGGCTTCCAGATTCCTATAAGCCCCAGCCCGCAGACCCCCACAACCATCGGGCAAGGGTTGTGGGGATGAGGCCCTTGTCCCCATCAACATGGGGACAAGGTGCTTTGGGGGGGACCCAAAAGCACCCTCCCCATGTTGAGGGCATGTGGCCCCGTACGGTTCAGCTGAGGGGGGCGCTCTGCCATCCGCCTCTCTTTTCCTGTGGCCTGCCAGGTTGCATGATTCCTATAAGCCCCAGCCCGCAGACCCCCACAACCATCGGGCAAGGGTTGTGGGGATGAGGCCCTTGTCCCCATCAACATGGGGACAAGGTGCTTTGGGGGGGGACCCCAAAGCACCCTCCCCATGTTGAGGGCATGTGGCCCCGTACGGTTCAGCTGAGGGGGGCGCTCTGCCATCCCCCTCTCTTTTCCTGTGGCCTTCCAGGTTGCGTGCTCGGATAAGGGCCCCGTATGGATTTTGGGGCGACCCATACGCCATTTTTGTTTTACATTTTGATGTGGAATTCCCAAGTCCATACCAGATCAGAAGGGCCTGGTTTGCACTGGGTGAGGGGACATTACGCCGTTTTTTTCCTTGATTTTTGAATAGCTGGATTTTTTGAATTCCACGCCACAATATTATAGAATAATTACATACCATTGCATGCATTTGAAGAGTTAAAATGATGGAATAAACAAAACTGATGTGCATTCACTAATTATGCTGCCGAGTACAATGTACGTTTTCAGGAGGTGATACTATTGGTGGGATTCAAACCCATTGCTTGAATCTTTGAAGGTAGCAGGGCATACCACTACGCTATGGAGCTGAGCACAACCATACATAGAAAATACTATTACTAATGTTTATTCTTTTCATTGTATACAATAATATTTTGCATTTGAGGCATTAATAGTATGGTACCAACCATGCTCATGTAGCGCTGGTAGATACGGTATATTACAATCTACCGCAGATTAGGTAAATTTAGTAAATTGTGTGTTAGGAAGGTTAAAAGTTCGCCTCTGTTCCAGCTTGGCTGACGTTGTGTGTGCTTCCATGCTGACCGGTGGGTGTCGCTGTTACCATTAGTCAGTGTTGGAAGGGCAACGTGTCGAGGTGTATAGATGCTCCTCTGTCTCGGAGACAAGCTCGGTGGAGGTGGTCCTCCAAGTTGCATTCTGGGAAGGGGGTATTTATGGGACAGACACCATGCTGTAAGGTCGTTTTGCAGCCACCTGCTGGCCCTCCTGGCCGACAGGTATGCGTTAAGGAGCTACCTCGCGGTCCTCCGATCGGGAGGCCCACGATGCTACGGCGCAGGGGTGGGTCCAGAGGCTTGTCTGGGGCCTACCACCGCGGCCGAGGAATAGTCCTAAACTGTCGGTCCTGTGTGATGAAGCTGGACAGCCGAGGAGATCCCAGGGGAGGACCCGTCTTGGAGAGATCACGCAGCGTATCTATAGAGGGGACTGGTGACTCGGCTGGAGGACGTATCCAAAAGAAGTAACCATACAGCATAGTGTCACCGGTTCGGCTTAAAGGTTCAGGCACTGTGACTGACTGTTCACTGCAGAAGATCTGATATATCCTGTGGCAGAGGATCGTGCAGATTTATCCCCCCAAATGAGTCTGTGGCAGAGACTTTAGATTTGTGCTGCGTACTGGCTGCTAGACCCGTGAGAGAGGCCTATCCAGACAGGCAAAGAGTGCGTCCCATGAGGGGAACACATTCCACATAATTATCTGAATTCTACCAGGACATTTGTTGCTAAGATTTTGTAAGAAGATATTTGAGTTTCTCCTGAAGGTTTCCTTTTCCGTCTCTTTCCTGCTACTTCCTAAAGTTTGACTGTTCAATAAAGCATTGAAAACGTACTCCAGTGTTGGTGCGTGTGTCGTCCAGCGGTAAACTCAACGGAACCCCTAGACCCGGTGCCGGTGAAACCAAGGGAAGCAAGGTGAAGGTAACAGACCCGCTTAAACCAGCAGCTCCACCGTGAGTTAGTGCTATTGGATAGGGATGAGCCGAATACACCCCCGGTTCCGGTTCGCACCAGAACTTGGGAACAGGCCAATAATTTGTGCTAACATCGTTAAAGTCTATGGGACACGAACAGGAAAAAGTGCTCATTTTAAAGGCTTATATGCAAGTTATTGCCATAAAAAGTGTATGAGGGCAAAAAAAAGTTTTAAAAACAGCAGTTTTTTCAGGAGCAGTGATTTTAATAATGCTTAAAGGGAAACAATAAAAATGAAATATTACTTTAAATATTGTGCCTGGGGGTGTCCTTAGTATGCCTGTAAAGTAGCGCATCTTTGCCATGTTTAGAACAGTGCCACAGCAAAATGACATTTCTAAAGGAAAAAAATGTCATGTAAACCTGCTCGCGGCTGTAATGTATTATCGGATCCTGGCAATATAGATAAAACTCATTGAAAAAAACAGCGTGAGTCCCCCCCATCCATTACCAGGCTCTTTGGGTCTGGTATGAATATTAAGGGGAACCCCGCATCAAAAAAAAATTGCGCGGGGGTCCCCCCAAAATCCACACCAGGCCCTTCAGGTGTGGTATGAATATTAAGGGAAACCCTACACCAAAATTTGAATAAAAATTGGCGTGGGGTTCCTCCCAAAATCCATACCAGACCCTTATCCGAGCATGCAACCTGGTAGGGTTCAGGAAAAAAGGGGGGACGAGAGAGCAGCCCCCTCCTCCTGAACCATACCATCCACATGTCCTCAACATGGGGAGGATGCTTTGGGGTCCCCCAAAACACCTTGTCCCCATGTTGATGGGGGCAAGGGCCTCATCCCCACAATCCTTGCCCGGTGGTTGTGGGGGTCTGCGGGCAGGGGGCTTATCAGAATCTGGAAGCCCCCTTTAATAAGGGGGCCCCCAGATCCCGGCCCTCCCTATGTAAATGGGTATCGGGTACATTGTATCCCTACCCATTCACCAAAAGAAAGCAGTGAAACGTGACAAAAAACAATAGCCAGTTTTTGACAATTCCTTTATTGTAAAATAGCTCTGAGTGGTCTTCTCCCCCAAGCCGTGTCTCCCACCGTCATCTTCTCCTGGTGCTGTCTCTCTTGCTGCCATCTTCTGTCATTGTCTTCTGTCGCCGTCTCTCCCAGCACCGCCCGCTTCTCCTGCTGCTGTGTTCTTCCTCGCTGCCATGTTCTTCCTCGCCACCATCTTCCTCCGTTGTGTTGTCCCCCACTGTCTGACATCTCTTACACAGCCATGGGGTGTGACCATCCATTGGCGTCACATGAAGAGCTCGCCCCTTTATTTTCTGGAAAAAAGGGACGGGCTTTCTGTGTGGGTAGGGGTACAACATCACACAACCACTGGATTTCTCTTTCACCCCAATCACCACTGACACGACTAAAAACATTTTGAGAAGCCTTCGAGACAGCATATAACCAAACGACATCATTCCCACAAAACTCCTAAAAGAATGTTCTGACATCTTGGCCCCTACCATAACACACCTCATAAATCAGTAGTTCAAAGAAGGGATTGTGCCAACCACCCTCAAGCAAGGCATCGTCAAACCCCTGCTAAAGAAACCCAATCTCGACCCTAAGGACCCTAACTACCGCAGACCGATAACAAGCCTCAACACCATCTCCAAGATTATGGAGAAAGCAGTAGTACAACAGCTACAATGCCACCTGGACACACACCAACTCCTATACCCTCTGCAATCAGGCTTCTGCCCAGGCCATGGCACAGAAACAGCACTTCTCAAAATATGGGACGATGCCCTTGAAGCAGCAGATGACAGAGAATCATGTCTCCTGATACTGTTAGACCTCAGTGCAGCATTTGATACAATGGACCACAATACTCTACTTGTCTGCCTCACAGAAGTAGCAGGAGCCACAGATTCTGGTCTAAAATGGTTTGCATCCTTCTTGGAGAATCGCTCTCAGACAGTGAAACTAGGAGAATTCACCTCTGAAACCCGTGCAATCTTCTGTGGAGTCCCTCAGGGTTCACCCTTGTCACCAGTGCTATTTAATATCTACATCCGCCCACTCCTCAAAATCATCAAAAAATCGGAGCTCTGCTTCCACTCATACGCTGATGACACCCAACTCTACTTTTGCATCACCGGACAAAAAGACCACCATCAGCAATTAGAGAAATGCCTCACTTTGATAGATGACTGGATGACCATTAGCTCCCTCAACTCAATGGTTCAAAAACAGAACTTCTTCTCCTACACGCAAGAGCCTCGGAGTTATCTTTGACTCAGAAATGACAATGGATGCACAAATAGGATCAGTAGTTAGCGGATCTCACCATCTCCTCCGCCTGCTATGTAGACTCATCCCCTTAATTCCAGAACAGGACAAAGCAGCAGTAGTTGGAACAATCATCAATTCCCGACTCGACTACGTAAACTAGCTCTACATAGGATTACCCCAATATCAGCTTGCGCGCCTACAGGTCATCCAAAACGCGGGGGCAAGACTGCTAACAGGTAAAAAACCCTGGGAGTCCATTTCCCCATCACTGAGGAGCCTACATTGCCTAAGCGTAAAGAATCAGATCACATTCAAGACTCTTTGCCTCACCCACAAATGCATACAAGGAAACGCTCCTCAATACCTTCGAGAGAAAATAAAACACTACACATCCAATCTCAATCTTCGATCATCTAACCAAAATCTCCTCCTCATTCCCAAATACCGCTACAAATTCAAATCTGTATTTCTACATATGATATTTGAAGGTAAACTTAAGGGAGTTCGATAAGAAATGATGTCCCACGGATAGCAGCAGGTGAATTACAAAGACAAAGGCCCAGTTTGAGCCCTGGTTCACACGGACGGTGGGCAGAAATCGTACAAGTTCAGCTGAACTCACACAATTTCATTCCCGCATGTCAGTCCTGACTGCGGGGGGAATTTCAGAGACATCTGTGCACCCCGAAGTCGCCAAAAAGTAGTACAGAAACTACTTTTGGAAATTGCGGTGCCGCACCAATTAGAACGGTGCAATTGCCACCAATTTGACATGTCAAATCACACCAATGTGAACCAGGGCTGACACATACAACACTGCCTATCCACCAGCTGAATTCATTACCTGAAATTCTCCACAGCTGATATATATAAAGATTCCACCTTTATCATTTACTTGCAGGTGTGCACAAATACATATAGAAATTATAAGATATAAAAGATATTGCACTTCCCCAAAACCACCCCCCCAAAACTATTTAAAAATAATAAAGAAAAGAAAAAACAAACACAACAAACAAGCTCAATAATGTACTTTTATTTTGCCAGCAGAAACAAAATTATGTACAATCATTTACTAGCTTGACAAAAATGTCTACAGGATACATGGTGCTACATTGAGCAAAACAGTTAGCAATTGGGTTTTAAGGGCCCTGTTCATAGGAGCTTACAATCTAAAATTTGTCTAAACCTTAGAGTGGACACAGTGTTTAACCCCTTCCCGCCGACCGTACACAGATATGCGTACTCGGCTTTCCGGGGGTTATACCAGGATGATGCCCGCAGCTGCAGGCATCATCCCGGTACCGTTGTTTACAGCGGGCGATCGGCTACCCGAGTATAACAACCGATGCGGCTAAAAGCCGATCGGTTGTTATACCGGAGGAGCGGGAGGGGACATCCCCCCTCCCGCCGCCTCCCGCCGCTGTTACCGGGCCTCCCGTGCGATCGGGAGGCCCGGTGTCTAATCATGTACCTTTGGCGGCTGGGGGCGGGCTGGAACAAAGCTGTGGGCGGCTTCGTTCCAGCCTTCTCATTGTAAATGCGGAAGCGACGTCATGACGTCATTTACTCGGCTGCCAATGGTGCCGAATTTAAAAAAGTACACAGTATTCAGAATCGCTGTTTTCAGCGATCTGAATACTTAAAGAGTACCTGTCACCACCTATTACTGTCACAAGGGATGTTTACATTCCTTGTGACAGCAATAAAAGTTAAAAAAAAATTTTTTTTTTAAAACACAATTTATAAAGTAAAAAAATAAATAAAATAAATAAAAAAAAAAAATTTTAAAGTGCCCCTGTCCCCGCGAGCTGACGCAGCGAAGAAAACGCTTACGGAAGTCGCGCCCGCATATGTAAATGGTGTTCAAATCACACATGTGAGGTATCGCCGCGATCGTCAGAGCAAGAGCAATAATTCTAGCCCTAGACCTCCTCTGTAACTCAGACCTGGTAACCGTAAAAAAATTTTAAAGCGTCGCCTATGGAAATTCATAGGTACCGTAGTTTGTCGCCATTCCACGAGTGCGTGCAATTATAAAGGGTGACATGTTTGGTATCTATTTACTCGGCGTAACATCATCTTTCACATTATACAAAAAAATTGGGGTGACTTTACTGTTTGGATTTTTTAAAATTCATGAAAGTGTCCCTTTTCCAAAAATTTGCGTTTAAAACACCGCTGCACAAATACCGTGTGATAAAAAATATTGCAACAATCGCTATTTTATTCTCTAGATTCTCTGCTAAAAAAATATATATAATGTTTGGGAACTCTAAGTAATTTTCTAGCAGAAAATACGGATTTTATCTTGTAAACACCAAATTTCAAAAATAGGCTTAGTCATGAAAGGGATAACTGGCAACACATCACATTTTTATCTGCAAGAATATAGAAACATACTTAACATTCTTACAAAGAATTCCAACATATTATTAAAAAAGGCACATGTTCAAAATATAACACCCACCACCACCCCACAAATCCACACACATACATACATTGGTGACCATGTTCTGCTGGAACCTGCATTTCTGTGTACATGATTAAGCAATGAGATCAAAGAGTAGAAGGTCAGCACAGCACCATGTTTGCATGGTCAGACAGGAACAATACACACATACACACAACATTGACAGTATGGCTACATAAACCCACTTTTGATTAAAACAATGCACAGGAATTTCAGCAAACAGCCCTAGTTGGGCATTTGTCAATAGGCACAATACCATTCCTTCTCTCCCACAAATCACAGCAAAAAACCTGGCCTTCTCAGGCCAAACTAACCCCCCTACTGCAGACCTTTATATAAGGTAGGTTGTATTGTTAGCACACTGACACACAACAGAAGTACACTCCCACCAGTATCTTTCAATCTGTCTCTTCATGTATGTCTAAAGTGATTGCACCTGATGAGCAGGAACACATAATACTATTTGAAACTGTGTTAGCCCTTGGCTATGTGCATCAAATCTCTGACTACAGGCCAAAGATTGAAGTCCATTTGCCTGCACATAAACAAAGCAACAATTTTCTAAGCATATGTACCTGTGCAGTGTAACCTCTACAATTTTAAATGTCCAAGTCCCTGGGCATGATTAGTGTTAACAAACATTAACATCAGTCCCTGGCTGCAATGAGCTTCCAATCTAAAGTCTAAAACGAACTTTCTTATATTAGAGACTATTTCGACAGGAGACAAATAAAATACCAGCATGTCTTTGGATTGTGGTGAGAAACCCACACAGGGAGAACATATAAACTTCAACACAAGAATAAGCACGTTGGGGAATTGAACCAGCAACCCCAGTGCTGCTAGACAGAATTGCTACCCACTTAGCCAGCAGGCAGCCTAACACATGTAGTCTGCATCTCTGTGGTGTGAACCAGCCCTAAGTCCATAACCATGCTCAGTGTCACAAGCAATATACAATATATTAGCATAAGTATTGGGACGCCTGCCTTTAAATGCACATGAACTGTAATGGCATCCCAGTCTTAGTCCGTAGGGTTCAAAATTCATTTGGCCCACCCTTTGCAGCTATAACAGCTTCAACTCTTCTGAGGCTGTCCACAAGGCATTTGTGAAGTCAGGCACTGATGTTGGATGAGAGGGCCTGGCTTACAGTCTCCGCTCTAATTCATCCCCAAGGTTTTCTGTTGAGGTCAGGACTCTGTGCAGGCCAATCAAGTTCCTCCACCCCAAACTCCCTCATCCATGTCTTTATGGACCTTGCCAGATGTGGGGGACTTGAATCACATGACTTGACTTAAGTCAGACTTGAGTCACCTGTTTGAGGACTTGCGACTTGCTTGACAAAATTAAATAAATGACTCGACTTGACTTTGACTTGTCACTAATGACTTGCGACTTGATTTTGACTTGGGCTATTTGACTTGCAATGACTTGGCACCACCCCCCCGAAAATATTACCCACACACTCTGCCCACCACCGCCTCTAAGCCAATCAGCATTTGCCAAATGCCATTGGAGCTGTTCAGGGTAGCGGTAAGAGTTATGTCAGTCCCTGCATCAAGTGCACTTGTTGAACATGTGTTCAGCCATGGTGGGGTGATAATGCGACCCCATCGCTCACAACTGAGCGAGAAAGTACTTTCCAATTCAATTTTTTGCAAATGCAATGCATTTTAAGTGGCTATTCTCATCACCATTCAAGTGTCCAGATGTTGGCATTGTGTCAAGTTCAAACTTTGAGCTTAGTTATTTTCCCCCTCAGCAAGGACTACATTTTTTCAGGCTTGTTGGCCATTTAATTGCTGAGTGTTCTGCTCCTTGTCTGCTGTTTGGGCATTCAAAGTGTTTCTTTAATATGCCAAGAAAAAAGCACTAAGCAGTTTTGTTAATGTTGAAAATAAAACAAAACCTTTCCTGAAAACTGACTTTTAACTCATTTAAAGGTGGAAATGGGGTAGATCAGTATAAATAAATGACTTGACTTGACTTGCTTGACTTCTAGCAGGGACTCGACTTGACTTGCTTGCTTTTCGCCACAGTAACTTGGGACTTGCTTGTGACTTGAAGGTTAAGACTTGAGACTTGCTTGTGACTTGCACATATATGACTTACTCCCATGTGTGGACCTTGCTTTGGGCACTGGTCCAAATTATTTGGTGGAGGGGGGATTATGATGTGGGGTTATTTTTCAGGAGTTGGGCTTGGCCTCTTAGTTCCAGTGAAGGGAACTCTTAAGGCATCAGCATATCAATACTTTTTGGACAATTTCATGCTCCCAACTTTGTGGGAACAGTTTGAGGATAGCCCCTTCCTGTTCCAACATGACTGCACAAAGCAAGGTCCATAAAGACATGGACATACTGCTTATGACAAACACCTGATTTTTTCTTGATTTTTTCATGTCTTCTGCATATTCTTATTCACATGTTGTCAAGGTCCTTGCTGGCGTTTACTTTTTTGTGAAGTGGTGGAACTTGCCGTCCTGCTCGAGTTCTTTTTTCAGTCCAACAGGCTCTGAAGAGATATCGTAGATGTACTTCTTCTATTGACTCAAGAGTTCCAGTCACTATTACTATCCTGTGGGACTTGATTGCTGTGACTGATGCTGTATGTTCTTCAGCCTTTGAAGCTTCCCTCTTTAAGGTTTCCTTTAGTGTATATTTCTTTGGAGCATTCCGGATTTCAGAATTAGTATCAAAATCTTCATCTGCTTCTAATGGTCTTTTTTACTCAGATTTAGTTTTGGAAGATACTTGTCTCTTCTGAGATTCAGTCAAACTGATCAAGTGGGGAAAGGTCGGTGGATTTAAATTTCTAAAATTTATGACAGTTCAATTTGTGCATTCCAGTTGATGCATAAGTATTTGGTAATTCATCCTGATTCTTTTTCTCATTTATTTATTCATGATAATGGCCTTCCGCTTACTCAGTATCAGTTTTCTGCAGTTCTGAAGAAATGTTTGGTCATTTTACAGCTTGGCCACTTGCATATTACCACACATTCGTTTAGAATTGGGGCAGCTACTGAAGCGTCTAGGCTTGGTTTATCTGCCCCTGCAATTAAGGGATTGAGTGGTTGGAAGTCTAATGCCCCGTACACACGGTCGGACATTGATCGGACATTCCGACAACAAAATCCTAGGATTTTTTCCGACAGATGTTGGCTCAAACTTGTCTTGCATACACACGGTCACACAAAGTTCGTACGCGGTGATGTAAAACAGGTATGTCGGGACTATAAACGGGGCAGTAGCCAATAGCTTTCACCTCTTTATTTATTCTGAGCATGCGTGGCACTTTGTGCGTTGGATTTGTGTACACACGATCGGAAATTCCGACAATGGATTTTGTTGTCTGAAAATTTTATAGCCTGCTCTCAAACTTTGTGTGGCGGAAAATCCGATGGAAAATGTGTGATGGAGCCTACACACGGTCGGAATTTACAACAACAAGGTCCTATCACACATTTTCCATTGGAAAATCCGACCGTGTGTATGGGGCATAATAGTTTTAAGACTTATATTTGTCCTAATCTTTGTCCTTTCTGAATTACAGGTACCAAGCATACTATCTGGATACTTGGACATTCCTAATTTTTTTGGGCACAACATTGTGCTTCTGTTCGTATTTATGGTACTAATCTGGGGCTTCAGTGTAATGAGTTTTTTGTTTGTTGGTACGGCAGGCGCGGAATGTCATGGTTTGACTTGCGCCCTGCCCTGAATAGGTTATATTCTTCATGGCCCCAACCTGATGTTATTTTTTTCCATCTTGGGGGTAATGATTTAGGTCATTATAAGACATTAGATTTGCTTAGTCAAATAAAAGTTGATTTATTTCAATTACATTTAGTTCTACCTAATACAGTTCTTGTTTTTTTTAAATAATTCCTAGGCTAGCATGGTTACTGTCCCCGAACCTTAAATTTTTAGCAAAAATTTGTAAAAGGGTGAATAGGGCTGTTGCTAAATTTTTGCCCTTGGTTAATGGTCAGTCATTCTGACATTATCCCATAAAATGGAATGCCCTGTACACACGATAGGATTTTCTGACAACAAAATCCATGTTTTTTTTTTAACGGATGTTGGCTCAAACTTGTTTTGCATACACACGGTCACACAAAGCTTGTCGGAAATTCCGAATGTCAAGAACGCGGCAATGTACAACACGTACCACGAGCCGAGAAAAATGCAATAGCCAGTGCGGCTCTTCTGCTTGATTCTGAGCATGCGTGGAACCTTGTGCATCAGAATTGTGTACACTTGATCGGAATTTACGAGAACGGATTTTGTTGTCGGAAAATTTGAGATCCAGATTTTGTGTGTCGGAAATTCCAATGGAAAATGTCCGATGGAGCCTACACACGGTCGGAATTTCCGACAACAGGCTCCCGTCGAACATTTTCTGTCGGAAAATCCTATTGTGTATACGGGACATAACTGCGCTGATCCTAAAGTGCTTATACAATTTTACCACTAAAACGGTGTCTACAAAATCTCCACAAATAGATGCAATCATCAAAACTATATGACTATATAGTGCAAAGTATCAATATATCAATATGTAGTGCAATTTATCAAGTGCAAGATATCAAACACCAAGGCATACGTTTTTGACAATAATCCCCAAAGGCCTTTTCACAATTTTATCATTTAAATCCCATGTGCATAATGTGCGCCAGTTCACATCCGTGCTTTTAAGACCCTTTTCACTTCGTGAATCACTACCACCATCTGAAATGGGCACTCACCAGAACCTAGAAAAAACTTTGCCTTTGGTTCATATTGGGATAACCACTCCACTTTCCTGGGCTTATCTGGCGTTTCTCCAACTAGGTTGCTACTAGTTACTCCTCATATCTCCATATTAGTCTTGGTATCTCATGGGAAGTAAACATCCATCCTTGCGCAACATGTTTTTATAAAATGTATTTTAAACCAATAAGGTAAACATACAAAATGTATAAAATGTGCACTCACAACTCAGGTGCCTTTAGACAGGCATTGTCTTTCCAGTAGTATATTTTTTGGATTAGCTCCGCCACTTTGTCTCCCAGGATCGGTGTGCGATCCAAGCCTCAATCTGGTACAGGTTAGGGCAGGAAGTGACAGGAAGTGATGTTGGCGATTACCCAGAAGCCTGTATATACATGATGGATGTATGTATACATACATACATGATGGATGTATGTATACATACATACATGCATCATCAGGAAGCTGGGTACGCCATCTTTGTTTTGGTATTTATGCCCTTAATGGCAATTGATCAGCTAATCAGAACGCTAACGAAACCAGAAGTTCGTCACCGTTTTACTATTGTTGTTCCAATGCCAGAAGTATATCTTCCACCATTTCAGCTGCTGGCACTTTTAAAATGTGTTGTTATGTTTACAAATGGGACCGTCCCTTCTCGCTCCCATCAATTCCCGTTTATGTTTCACCTTTGCATAATTTAGACATATTTTGGAACTTTGCATTCTTATATATGTTGCACTTTATAAATCAATCCACTTTTAAAATCCCTCTCCTAACTAATCTCTATGTACCAATACTACAATTATATTAATTCAGCTGCACCAAAAAATATTCTTGTTAATCATAATCTTTATAAAACATTAATTGATTAAGATAAATATATATCAATGTGCTGGCACAAAATAAAAATATTAAAAGTATTGAAAGTGCTAAATAATGAGAATGTGTGAAATAAAAATAAATATGAAAATAAATATAATAATAACAATGAAAATAATAAAAATGAAAATAAAATAAAAATAAAAATGCAAAGTTTTTTCTAGGTTCTGGTGAGTGCCCATTTCAGAAGGTGGTGGTGGTTCACAAAGTGGTGAAAAGGGTCTTAAAAGCACGGATGTGAACTGGCTCACATTATACACATGGGATTTAAATGATAAAATTGTGAAAAGGACTTTGGGGATTATTGTCAAAAACTTACGCCTTGGTGTTTGATATTTTGTACTTGATAAATTGCACTATATATTAATATATTGATACTTTGCAGTATATAGTCATATAGTTTTGATGATTGCATCTATTTGTGCACATTTTGTAGACACCGTTTTAGAGGTAAAATTGTATAAGCACTTTAGGATCAGCGCAGTTACATTTTATTCAATACTGTTTTCCCCCTAAACAGTGGTAGGGGACTCTTAACTGCAGCAGATCTAATTTAAATTTAAATTTTATATATTACTATAATTTATTAACCACTATTTTTTGCGCCTGTGACACACTTTTTTACCTTAAGTCATTCAGACATGTTGATCTCAAGGACGGTCTTCCGGGATTTTACCGTTCAGATAACATTCACTGATGTCGCATTAGATTTATCTAATCTTGACTTACAATCTACTATGGAATTGACCGTGGGCCTGGTGGGGTGCCAGGCTCTTTAACTACTTAAGGACAGAGCCTCGTTTTGAAATTTGGTGTTTACTGGTTTAAAACAGGTTTTTTTGCTAGAAAATTACTTTTTTTTTTTTTGAAAATTTTTGTTTATTAACATTTTAATAGCTCATACAGTACAGTACAACGTGTACCAAAATTTCCCCCCCCCCCCTCCCTCCCTTTCCCTCCCCCCCAACCCTTACCCTTGTGCAGCCTTTCACTATTGCTAAATCTCTTGCACAGCCTTTGAATATTGCTTTCACTATGGCTAAATCACATTCCATACTCATAAAACATTTCGTTTGCTGGAGATCAATGGTACACCCAATCCTCACACAGTCAAATAATTATCTAATCAGGATTACATCATCATTTTACCCAATACTTAGAGTGCTTGCAAAAGCACTCCCCCACCGTAGCAGATCAATTCAAAGTGTCCTTGTCATCCAGCCAACATTGCCATACTTTTTTGAATTTTTTTTGTAAAAAGGTAATGCTTTATTGATTATGCCTTTCCAGTAAGACACTGTGGGCGGTTCAGGTTTTTTCCAACACAATAAAATAGCTTTACGTGCATAAAAAAGGGAGAGAGAGATCATAGTTCTTTTCGCCCTCCGGGGCGCCAACTCCTCCACTAGACCAAGCAAACAGACTGCGACCGTAACAGGAATCGGTATCGAAAGTACCTTCTGTATAGTGCGTGATACCCCCTTCCAGAACTCCCTTATCGGCTGACACTGCCAAAATATGTGGTCAAAATCAGCATGGCTAACCGTGCATCGCCAGCATTCTGTTGCACCTGTACCATATATCCCGGCTATCCTTGCAGGAGTATAATACACCCTGTGAAGTATTTTAAATTGAATGAGCCTATCCTTGGCCGATACCAGAGTCTGGAACGGGTGATCCCACATATCGTCCCAATCTTCCACCCCAAAATCTGTTACTAATGCACTCCATGTATCTTTACATTTGTTAATCATTTTGGGTCTTTCCACAAATAGTTCTTTGTAGACTGTTGATAGCGGTTTTTGTAGGTCCTCAGCCCCGAGCATGTTCTCCAATGGGGATGTGCCCAGCTCTAGTGTGTCAGAACTGAACTGAGTAAGAAAAGCATTTCTCAACTGGAGGTATCTAAATAGATACCAGTTAGGAAGATTATGTTTATCTCTAAGTTGGTCAAATGTGAGTAATTTTTTACCCCCCACTATGTGCTTCAGTTGTTTAATGCCAACCCTGGCCCAATTCACCGGGTCAGGGATCGCACCAAAGTGTGTTAGTCTAGGGTTGAACCATAGGGGGGTGTCCTGTGACCAGCTCCCATCTTCAACTTTCATCAAAACTCGTGCCCTGTCCCATGCACAGACAGTGACACGCATTGAGGCAGTCAGTGATGGGGAGGCTTGGGGTCCCCTGTAAACTAAGTAAGACAGGCTCTCATACGATCCCATGAGATCTGCCTCTAATACTGTTGCTGAGTCCCCATCATCCCTCATCAACCAGTGTCTAGCAATCTCCATCTGTCCCGCTATAAAGTATTTGAAAAGATCTGGCAGCGCTAGTCCACCTTGACCCCATGGCTCCTGTAAAGTACAGAGACCAATTCTGGGGTGTGCAGTGGCCCATATGAAGGAGCTAAATAAGCTGTTTACCCTCCTAAAAAAAGAACAGGGGATCCAAATTGGTGTGTTCCGCAGGAAGTACAAGAAAACTGGGAGAATCTTCATTTTAAGTAGGTTGACCCTACCAATTAGGGACAATGGGAGATGTTTCCAGGCATCAAGCTGCGATTTGACCTTGACCAATGCAGGGAGTAAATTTAGGGACATAAAATCACCAACCCTGGGCGATATATGTATGCCCAGGTACTTAAACTCCGTTACCCATGGAATGGGAACCCGTTTGGTTGCCGAGGCCTGGGTGTCTGCGTCAATAGCCATTGCACTGGATTTCTCCCAGTTAACCTGCAGTCCCGAAAAAATGGCAAATTTATCCAGTATTTCAAACACTGCCTCTAGTGACGGCCCTGCGTCTTTTAGGAAAAGTAGCATGTCATCTGCATAGAGTGCAATGCATTCCCGTGTACCTCCCACCTCCAATGCTCCCACGTCAGGGGATCTCCTCAGTGCTATAGCCAAAGGTTCTATCGCTAGGGCGAATAGAGATGGTGACAACGGGCACCCCTGG
Source organism: Aquarana catesbeiana (assembly GCF_042186555.1). Taxonomy (NCBI): domain Eukaryota; kingdom Metazoa; phylum Chordata; class Amphibia; order Anura; family Ranidae; genus Aquarana; species Aquarana catesbeiana. Next base: position 220,861,188 of record NC_133324.1, read on the forward strand.
CGTGTGCCTCTACCCACTGTAAATTGGGAGGAGACCGAGGTGCCCAGCTTTATGACCGCTTTGGGATTACTATATAATAATGAGATCCAGGTCATAAACACGTCCCCAAACCCCATGTGGCGCAGTACCGCCAGCATATATTTCCAGTCCACAGAGTCAAAAGCTTTGGCCATGTCGAGGGACACTACCACGCTAGTCCCTGCCTTGTCATGATCAATCTGCAAATGAGCAAACAGTCTGCGTAAGTTAGTGTCTGTCGATTTTTGAGGCATGAAACCCGTCTGGTCTATGTCTACTAAGGTAGTAATAACTTGGGACAGTCTTGTAGCTAAGACCTTTGTTAGAATTTTTAGATCCTGATTTAATAGTGCTATGGGTCTGTAGGAGGAGCAAGTCAAAAGGTCCTTGCCTGGTTTTGGCAATAGAATCACCTGTGCTTCTAAGAATGAGTCTGGGAGGCATTTATGTTTAAGACAATGATGAAACAGAGCTCTCAGTCTGGGAACCATGTCCTCTATATGTAGTCTATACCACTCAATACAAAAACCATCTGGTCTGGGTGATTTATGAGGGAAGGCCCTGATAGCCGTTTCAATTTCTTTTTCAGTTATGTCAGCTTCCAAAAAGTCCCTATCCGTCTCAGTCAGTACCGGCACATTCAGGGACGTCAATAATGCATCCAATTCTTGATTATCATAGACTGGTATAGGAGCATACAAGGCCTTGTAGTACTCCACAAACGTATCCATAGTATCAGTTGGGTTTGTGAGAATGTCTCCCCGGTCGTTTTTAATACATGGTATGTTTGTTTGTATTCTCTGTTCTGCCACTAACATTGCCAACAACTTTCCATTGTTATCTCCCTGCTCAAAAATGGATTCAGCTCTTTTTACCCTGGATGTATGTGTTAATTCGGTAAAGTGAAGTGCCAGCACGCGTCTTGCCTCTAGCAGCTCTTCATATGTTATATCAGACTGATCATTTGCGTGAGCAAGTTCACAGACCCTTTTTTCCTGCAATTCCTGTTCTTTTTTATTATGAGACCTGCGGGCCTGCTTAATGGCCGAGATATAATGTCCACGCATACAAGCCTTGAACGCATCCCATACTGTGGTGGGATCTGCCGAGCCTATATTATCTTTCCAGTAGTCAGCGAAATGTGGCGCCACATGGGAGGACACCTCTTCCACCTCCAACCAGCCGGGGTTTAACCTCCATGCCCCCCCCCAAGAGCCGAGGGAATACTAATATGCACCGATAGTGGTGTGTGATCTGAAATGCCCCCAGCTAGGTAACTAGCTCCTCCCACTAATTGTAACATTGGTGCGTTAGCGAATGCCAAATCTATTCTCGAGGAGGACCTGTGTGTTTTTGATAAGTGTGAATAGCTTTTGGTGGTGGGGTTTTTCCATCGCCATAATTCTGTCAGGGAGGCCACAGCCGCCCAGGCAGAAAGGTCGGCAGATGCCACCCTAGCTACATTCGATGAGTCTAGAGTGGCAGAGAGTATGGCATTGAAATCTCCTGCTATAATAAGAGGAAGAAGCATGTAAGGGGCTAATTTACCAAGGAGATCATAGAGAATCTGTACCTGAAAAGGAGGAGGTATATAGACATTAACTAAGACCATCTTGCATGTACTAATGTCAGCTATAACTATCAGGAACCTGCCGCCCGGGTCTGAGATGACATGGTGTATGGTGCAGGGTACCGCCTTGCTAATCAGTACACTAGCATAGGTGGAGTATGTTGCGTGCATCGCCCTCTGTATCCAGGCTCTACGCAATGCCAGTACCCTGCTCCCATCCAGATGTGTCTCCTGTAAAAACACCACGTGCGGTGTGATCGTCTTTAAATATTGAAACATTAAGGCTCTGCGAAATTTGTTGTTTAGGCCTCGGACATTCCAAGATATCACATTAACCTTTGATCCTGCCATATTCACATTTTAACTCAACATATATTATATAGTGTACCTGTATCAAAGAGAAGAAACAAAGTAGATTATGCAAATCATGTGTGTACCACACCATTTGTATAATGAAGGGTCTAAAGTGAAAGGCTGCACCTGCTAGGTAGAAACATCCCAAAACCCCATTAACTCCCTGCTGCTGTGTAGCAAACCAAAACAAAAAGTACACGCAGCTTTTTCCCAAAACTTGTCCAAAAAAAGTCCTGGAAGGCATGACCATAGAAAAAATTAAAACAATACAATAGAAAAAGGAAAAAAAGCAAAAAAAACCACAAAAAAACTGTTCTAAGGTCCATCTTTCTGAAGACAGTGTCTGTGTCTGTAGGGCTCCATGGCTCCGCAAGGATATCCGTCAGTTGTTCACATGGATATGTTGTTGGTTAGCGCCCCTTCCCTACCCCCATGAATGGTAAATGTTCCCAGAAAAAAGGAGGGGGGATACATGGCGCAAACAGAGGCTAGGTTGGAGAAGTCCTGCACTTTACAAAAAAACCAGAACAGTATTAACCAGTGATAGTGAGTAATATGCTAGGTTAATCAAACCGCCACGGAACTAGAACAGATGAGCCTTGGGACAGGAACAGCAGCCAGGATTGCAGACTGGAGAGAGGGCTCAAAAATTACTGTAATGATAGTAACCAGGTGTTGGCCTCGTAGGGGGATTCAAAAAACTTCACCGAATCGCCATGCTGAACTCGTAGGCGGCTTGGATAGAGCATTGAATATTTAATATCACGTTCCCGAAGTCGTCTTCTAATATCGGTAAAAGTTTTGCGACGTCTTTGTAGGTCTGCAGAGAAGTCAGGATAGAGATGCACCACTGTGTGCTCAAAAGGAAGGGTGGGATGTTTACGGGCCTCATGGAGGATGCAGTCACGGTCTCTGAAATTGAGGAATCTCACCAAGAAGGGCCTTGGGGGAGCTCCAGGGATGCTCCGGCCCGTCGGGACTCTATGGGCCCTTTCTACCACATAAGTCGGGGTGACCTCAGTCAAGTTAAGAAGTTTCTTAAAGAATGCTTCCACAAATTCAGCTGGATGGTCCCCCTCCGCCCCCTCTGAGAGACCCAGGACCCTCACATTATTTCTCCGAAGACGATTTTCGGCGGGGTCCGATTTAGCCACCAGGAATTGGACAGTGCGCTGCAATGCGTGTATGGCATCATCATGGCGGGTAGTGAGGTCCTCTGTGGTGGAAATTCGCGACTCAGTCTCAGAAAGTCTGCCCCTGAATTTGTCCAGGTCTGCCCTGATGAGGTTACGTTCCGCAGCCAAGTGGTCAATGCGGACCAGTAAGGAGGTTCTGCTCTGTTCTATGGCTGCAAGGATGACCATGGTATCACTTACTGGTGCAGGTGCTTGAGGAGATGAAGAGGCCGTTGGAATCGTTGCCTGTTCCATGTCCACTAAAAGCACTTTAAATTGATCCAAAATGGCACTGGGACACAGGACGGGCTGGGCAGGCTGTGCTGGCGCCTTTTTAGTTGCTGTTTTGCTCTTTGATGGCATGAGCAAGCAATCTGGAGTTACGCAGGGTAGAAATTCAGGATGGATGGTTTGTTCCCTTTAAGAGTCTGTGGTAGCAGTGAGAGAGACTGTCATGCAGGGGCGATAAACACCTGAGGCTGGTGCAATACTGAGTTCCCCCACTGAGGCCTAATGGTGCTGGCTTAAAGTTCCCAGAAGCAGTCACCACCTGTCCCCCCAGAGGAATTGTCACAGAGGTGGGTGGTGTGTACCGGCCACCCCTCCACTAGTCACGGCACCTGGCTGAGGAGAACAGTGCAGGCCTCGTAGGCCGCAAGATGGCGGCGGTCCGCGGGTGTGTGCTGCTGGATGTGTGGGGTCCCTCGGGCACTTCTGGTGCTGGCTGCCGATCGGGAAGCTGCCGTGGATGTGCTGGCGTGGGGCGATTGCTCGTTCCGCAGATCGCGGCACCCGAGCGCGGAGGATTCAGGAGGCTTTGTAGGCCTCAAGATGGCGGCGGGTCTCTGCTGAAGGGTGTAAGGCCAGAGGCCGTGTATCCACACAACCGGGGCCGCCGGACTCCTAAATAATGGATGATACTGCTGCAGGAGTCAAACTGGGACAGGCAGGGCAGCTGTATATGCTCACCGGGTAGTTCTGTGCAGAGGATGGCGGAGGATTATTTTCAGGATGGACGGAGCTCTACAGGGACACGTCCTCCTCGGCTCACATCTGGACACGCCCCCCGCTAGAAAATTACTTAAAACCCACAAACATTATATATTTTTTTTCTAATACCCTAGAGAATAAATAGGCAGTCGTTACAACACTTTCTGTCACACCGTATTAGTGCAGCGGTCTTACAAGCGCACTTTTTTTTTGGAAAAAATATACTTTTTTTAATTAAAAAATAAGACACCAGTAAAGTTAGCCCAATTTTTTTATATTGTGAAAGATGATGTTACACTGAGTAAATTGATACCCAACATGTCACGCTTCAAAATTGCGCCCGCTCATGGAATGGTGACAAACTTTTACCCCTAAAAATCTCCATAGGCGATGTTTAAAAAATTCTACAGGTTGCGTGTTTTGAGTTACAGAGGAGGTCTAGGGCTAGAATTATTGCTCTCGCTCTAACGATCACGGTGATACCTCACATGTGTGCTTTGAACACTGTTTACATATGCGGGCACTACTCACGTATGCGTTCACTTCTGCACGCAAGCTTGGTGGGACGGGGCGCGTTAAAAAAATATATATATTTCTTATTTTAATTTTTATTCTTTATTTTTACACCATTCTTTAAAAAAAAAAAGTGTCACTTTTATTCCTATTACAAGGAATGTAAACATCCCTTGTAATAGAAAAAAAGCATGACTGTCAGGTTACCTAAAATGATAGGAGATGAAGCCTTAGGTAAGACAAGGAAGGATATCCACTCCTGGTGGAGTGTCACTACCAACATCTTACAGGGAGAGTCTGGAAGCGGAGAGGGCCCCCTGGGAGAACGGTGCCATCAATCGCCAAGACCACCAATGGCATTGTGAGGGGCAAAAGGGTAAGTCTCATGGAAGATGCAGTTCCCCAGTCCATGAAATTGCCAGCAGCTCCGGAATCCAGATATGCCGATACCAAATGAAAGGAAGCGCTGACATGAAGAAACACAGAAAGGAGAAGACGAGAAGGTGAAGGTGATATTTCAGGGTCCAATACTCCACTTTCCAGATGTATTAGCCCCGAGTGGTTTTCCGGACGAAGAGAGCAAGTGTCACGAAAATGACCTTTGACCCCACAATAGAGGCACAGGCTCAGAGTTCTGCGCCTAGCGCGTTCTTCGGGAAATAACTTGGTCCGGCCCAGCTGCATAGGTTCCTCAGCAGGCAGGAGGTGCTCCTCCGGACAAAGAGAGGGGACAGGGAGCTCATGCTGCCTAAAAAACGGGGAGTGTTGACATCTTTTTCCAGAGTCCTCTCTTGAAAGCGAATATCGATCTGGTTACACAAGGTGATTCATCCTTCACTCTATCAGAGAGGCCATGTAAAAAGGTTGCAACTAAAGCCTTATTATTCCAGCTCAGTTCAGCAGTCAAAATGTGAAAATGAAGAGCGTACTGTCCCACAGAAGCGGACTCTTGACGGAGATATAAAAGGGGCACTGGCCACTGAAGAGACACGACCCGGTTCCTCGAAGATATTCCGAAAAAGTTTCAGGAAGTCAGACAGGCTAGATACCACTGGATCATTCAGTTCCCACAGAGGGGCAGCCCAGTCTAATGCCTCACCGGACAGGAGGGATATAATATAGGCTACCTTTTCCGGATCGGACAGGAAGTTTTGGGGCTGAAGCTCAAAATGAATTGTGCACTGGCTAAGGAACCCCCTGCAGGCCTTGGGATCCCCAGAGTAACGGGACGGAGCAGGTAAATGCAAAGAATTTGTGGATGTGGCTGTGGCTGGAATAGGTGCGGCAGCAGATAGCGGATGAGGTTGTTGAACCGGGGGTCCTAAGGAGGCCTGAACCCGTTCAAAACCTGAGGCCAAATCCTGAAGGAATCGTATCACCTGGGTCTGATTAGATTCCTGGGTCTCAAGTCTGCAAACTATGCCCTGCAATGGATCATCTGCGGGTAGCGGCACATCAGCCGGGTCCATGGCTGATCAAACTGTCAGGTCACCTGAGTCCAAGTGACAGATGCACTCCGTAGGAGTCAGGAGTGCACTGCTAAGGTAGTGGACCCTAGGACTGACTGCTGCGGATTGAACTCTGGGAGGTTCAGGAAGCAGGTCCACTGGAGCACCAACACAGATCTCACTGGGAGCTAGAGCATAGATTCCCCAGGGCGCTGAGTCTAAGAGGCAGCAGGTGTTCACCAGAGCCTCTAATGGTGAGGACGGACTGCGCTGCAGTCTGGCTCCAGGTCGTGGCCCCCAGGGTCTCACAGCTCACGCTCACGGTAAACTTACAGGAGAAAGAGGAAGGAAGCAGCAGGCTGGAACAACAAGGATAGTAAAGGGATAAGCCAAAGGTCAGGGAGACTAGCAAACAAGGATAAAAATAGAACACGTCAAAGGTCAGGGTCACAAGCAGACAGGGATAGTCGAGAACAGGCCAAGATCGGTAACTGGAATCAGACGTAGGAGACATAGCAAGTTGCACACGAAAGCTAAACACACAGTGGTTGATCAGCAAGGTTGGCTTGCAATGCACAGGTTAATATAGTGTTCCTAATTAGAGGCTGAGGTGGAGCTATGCTGAGGGAAGATTATATAAGCAGTCAGGTGAGGGTGGCTGGCCTCTAAAGGTGAACACATGGAAGAGAGGTAAGCTGACAAATATTACTGCATAACCATGACAATTATGGGACCTCTTAAAAAAGACCTCAGATCTCATATTTACACTTAAACTTAATAAAAAAAATGTTGTTTGAAAATTATTTTTTTTTCCAAAAAATTACCCTTTAAAAGCTATGGGGGGAAGTGATGTTTTGACATTGCTTCCGCCCTGCAATGGTATGGAGTCGGGTGAGGGCCATCTTCTGTCACTCAGCTCCATACCACAGAGGGGACAGGACCTGATCGCCTCCGCCGCTGCCGGCGGCTCCAGTAAGCGGTGAAGGGCACCGGAGTGCAGTGGGAGGGGGGCCCACCACTGATAAAAGTGATCTTGTGGTGAATCCGCCGCTGAGACCACTTTTATCTGAAAGCCGACCTCCCGCTGCAGAAGTGGATACTGGGGTTATGGCAGCTAGCTGCTGCCATAACAACGATATTCCACTTCAAACAGCCGACGTATAACGACGGCGGGTGGTTAAGTTGAGCAAGTGGTTAAATTGAGCCTGGCGGGTGGGACAGTTTATGTTTATAGTTTTATTAGTTCGAGCTGTGACGGTTGGACTATTTTATCTATAATAAATACAGTTGTGGAGTATCAATATTAAAAAAATGTATATGCAATAAATTTATTATTAATACCAACAATAAAATGGACTGCGGCCAATTAATACCAAATTTGGCTTATAGTCTTATAGTCTTCATTTCAATATTAAAAAATCCATTTCTGTATTCATTCCCATAAAAGAGGGGGAACGATTAAGTTGCCCCTCATATGGGAATGACACAGAGTAAGGATATAGCTATTATAATAAAAAAATAATAAATAAATAAATAAATTTAACTTTAAAATGATTGGTTACTTACCTGTATGCATGAGCGCTTGTCAGTTGGGTCAGGTGACCTAGATTACCTATATATAGGAGTGAAAAAGATCATTATTCAGCAGAGCGGCAGTGACAGCTTAACCGCTTGCCGACCGCCTCACGCAGATATACTGCAGCAGAAGGGCTCGTACAGGCAAAACCACGTACCTGTACGTTCCCATTTAAGAGACGGCCAGTGGGCGCCCATGGCAAACTCCGTGAGTCGGGTCTCGGGTCCTGTGGACTCGATCGCCGCAGAGATACCCGCGATCGTCTCACGGGGATGAAGAACGGGGAGATGCTAATGTCAACAGCATCTCCCAGTTCTGCCTAGTGAGAGTGTCACTGGACCTCTGCTCCCTGTCATCGGAGCAGAGATCAGTCACATGTCACACACAGCCATGCCCCTCACAGTTAGAAACACGCCCCTAGGACACACTTAACCCCTACACTGCCACCTAGTGGTCAACCCCTTCACTGCCAGTGTCATTTACACAGGAATCAGTGCATTTGTATAGCACTGATTGCTGTATAAATGACAATGGTCCCAAAAATGTGTAAAAAATGTCCGATGTGTCCGCCATAATGTCGCAGTCACAATAAAAATCGCTGATCACCGCCATTTAAAAAAAAAAAAAATATTCATAAAAAGGCCATAAAACTATCCCCTATTTTGTAAACGCTATAACTTTTGCGCAAACCGATCAATAATCGCTTATTGCGATTTTTTTTACCAAAAATATGTAGAAGAATACGTATCGGCCTAAATTGAGGAAAAAAATGTTTTTTCATATATTTTTGGGGGATATTTATTATAGCAAAAAGTAAAAAATAATGCATTTTTTTCAAAATTGTCGCTTTTTTTGTTTATAGCGCAAAAAATAAAAAGTACAGGGGTGATCAAATACCACCAAAAGAAAGCTCTATTTGTGAGAAAAAAAGGACGTCAATTTTGTTTGGGAGCCACATCGCATGACCGCGCAATTGTCAGTTAAAGCGACGCAGTGCCGAATCGCAAAAAGTGCTCTGGTCAGGAAGGGGGTAAATTCTTCCGGGGCTGAAGTGGTTAAGAAGACACGCTCTCCCTCCTGCCCGGTTGTCGCAGCCCAATGTTGTGTGTTTTGGTTATGTCTCTTCATCAGAAGGGGACAGTTTATTGTTATATTATAATTTTATTAGTTCGAGCTGTGATATCTGGACTATTTTATGTGTAATAAATACAGTTATGGAGTATCAATAATAAAGATATGTATATGCAATAAATGTATTATTAATACCAACAATAAAATGGGCTGTGCCAATAATACCAAATTTGGTTTATAGTCTTATAGTCTTCATTTCAATATTTAAAAATCTATTTCTGTATTCCTTTCCATGAAAAAGTGAGAGATCAGACCTGTCTGACTTCACCAGATGATACATTGAGAGCTCAGTAATACCAACCTTACAAAGTTTGAAAACTAGCTGTCCAGAAAACTACAGGGCTACAATAGCAGCGGGGAGCTCTCACCGCCCAGTTACAGTTCTGATTCCAATTCCGATTCTGGTTCAGAATATGAGCCAGTACATAGGCATCTGAATCAGAGAAGGAAGTAGTCCGTCCTAAAAGAAGATGGTCTGAAGATCAGGCAGCTACCAGGAGCGCCAGACACCCCAATGGCCAATCGGGCAAATGCCAATGGCGCTAAACTCCAGGAGGAGAGGCCCAGTACAAGCACTGCTAGACCCCAGGAGGAAAGGCCCAGTACAAGCGCTGGAATTTCACACCAAAGAATTAGGGCCCAAACCCAGCTTCCAGATGCCTTGGCAAACCCATTGTGGCTGCCTTGTAGAACAGGGTCAGCCACAATCCCCCCTTTATTTTTGCCTGATGAATTAGTTCAAGGTATTGTGGACCAAACAAATCTTTTTGTCCATCAATTTATAGAAAACAACCCCAGCTCAAGCTATGCCCGCCCTTTAGAATGGAGACCCCTAACAGTGGATGAGTTTAAATTGTTTTTAGGCCTTACGCTCAACATGGGGCTTACAAAAAAAATAAAGTGCATGCATATTGGTCTACCAACCCCATCCACCACACCACCAATTTTTTCATCTGTCATGTCCAGGTCCCGCTATGAAATTATAATGCGCTTCCTGCATTTGAGTGATAACTCGCAGTGCCCCCCTCCCCCAAAATCACTTTGATAAAGTAAATGATAAAATAATTTGATAAAATAAAATTCGCCCCTAATTGATTTTTTCTCTAAGAGGTTTGCCAAACTTTATATCCCTGACCAAAACATCTCTATGGATGAATCCCTGGTCCATTTCACAGGTCGGCTGGGAATCAAGCAGTATAGCCCCAGAAAGAAGGTGAGGAACGGATTGAAGCTCAACAAAGCTCTGTGAAAGCTCCACCGGATATGTGCATGCCTTTCATGTGTATGAAGGCAAAGACTCCCAGCTCCAGCCCCCTGAGTGTCCACCGTACATGGAAAATTGTCTGGGAGTTGGCATTCCCACTCTTGCAAAAGGGGTATCACATTTATATGGACAATTATTATACTAGTTTGAGCCTTTTCCACCACCTATACCTGAAGAAAACTTTGGCATGCGGTACAGCAAGAAAAACCAGGAAGGGCTTCCCACAGCATCTAGTCACCACCAGGCTACAAAGAGGGAATCGGAAAGCCTGAGGAACGAGGAAGTGTTGGCTGTGAAGTGGAGGGATAGGAAAGATGTATACATCATGTCCACCATCCATGATGATACCTCAGTGGAACTGCGCAGAAGACGCGGTCCTTTTCGAAAGCCTTGCTTTATCCACAAGTACAATAAATGAATGGGGGTGGATTTAATTGATCAAATGTTGCAGCCCTATCTATCAACACAAAAGTCCCTCTTTTGATATAAAAAAGTCACAATTTACTTTATTCATTTGCCCATGTATAATGCATTCATCACCTATCAAAAATCGACGGAAACATCCAACACCTTCCTAAAATTTATTGAAGACATTGTCACTGCCCTGATATATCAACAAGGATACCCCCCAGAAAGCATTCACTCCGATTGTGTCAGTGGACTGCATGAGCGTAATTTTCCTGACAATATTCCACCATCAGCAACCGGAAGAAGACAAAACAAATGTCAGGTGTGCAGCAAAAGAGGAGTTAGGAAAGTTACCAGTTTCCATTGTCCCCAATGCCCCACCCAACCTGGCCTTTGCATCGGAGAATGCTTCAGACGCTATCACACTCTCGTAAACTATTAGCCCATATTTCTAATAGACTGCCATTTCCCTGTTTTCAATTTCTGTCCTGAATATTTCCCTGGTGCCTCAACTAACCATATCATTGCCTTCCATGTGAACTGACTCTGGCCTGTTTATCGACTATGCCTCTGCTTGCCATCTGCATTGTTTATCCGCCATGTTTCTGCCTTTCACGTGAACTGACTCTGGACTATCGACTATGCCTCTGCCTATCGTCTATTTCTGCCTTTTACCTGCACTGACCTTGGCCTGTTGACCATGTTTTTGCCTGCCCCTTGGACTGATCTTTTACCCTGCTACACAGAGGTCTCACATATGTGAGGGGCTTCAGAAGAGTGTTCTGAGCTGAGAAAACCAGTTTTTGGTTTTCTCTTTGTTTTGTAATTTCTAGAATAGGGTCTGGAGTCCGGAGGCTTCAAAGAGATTTGGGTGGGAGAAGCCTCTACCCTGGTCCCCATTCTTTCCTGACCGAGGCCCTAAGCTCGATGGTCCTGCCTGCTGCCTGGACAAATACTTTGTCTGTGCTGACAATATATCTGCCTGCACTGAGCCAGGACTTTATTGACCATGTGCCTGTTGCCTGGACCAATACTTTGGCTGTACTGACCATATCTCTGCCTGCTGCCTGTACTAACTATGAACAGTATACCTGCCTGCTGCATGGATGATCCTTTCACTGCTGCTGACCCCATCCCTGCCTGCTACCTGGACCAATGCTTTGGCTGTGCTGACAACATCTCTACCTGTACTGACTATGGACATTATTCCTGCCTGCTGCCTGTTTTGCTGTCGCTGTCCATATTCTTGCCTGCTGCCTGGACTGATGCTCTCCTCTGTGGACCACTGCACTACTAAAACCGCAGGTAATCTTTTCTGTACCCTCTGCTCAGCAGAATGTATTTTGGTTTGTAATTGGTATGTACAGTACATGCTATGTGTTAGAAATATGAAGGGCCTTCGACAATGTGATAGGTTGGCAGGAATTTATGTATGTAATTTATGCTTCTAGAATGCCTAGAGGTGCTACTTGGATGTTGGGCCTCTGTATGTGGCCAGTCTGTGTAAAAGTCTCACACATGTGGTATCGCCATACTCAGGAGGAGTAGCAGAATGTATTCTGGAGTGTTTTTGCTATGTACATGCTATGTGTTGGAAATATCTTATAAATGGACAACTTTGTGTAAAAAAAAAATGTGTTTTCATTTTTTTTCCATATTTTCCAAAAACTTCTGGAAAAAATGAACCATTCACAAAATTCATTATGCCTTAAAGATTATATGTTGAGGTGTTTGATTTCCAAAATGGTGTAATTTTGTGGGAGTTTCCATTGTCCTGGTGATCCAGAGCCTTCAAAAGTATGATATAATTTTCTGACAATCTACAGTATGTGTAATTTATGCTCCTAGAATGCCTGGTGGTGCTACTTGGATGTTGGGCCTCTGTATGTGGCCAGGCTGTGTAAAAGTCTCACACATGTGGTTTTGCTATACTCAGGAAGGTAGCAGAATGTATTTTGGGGTGTCATTGCAAGTATGCATGTGCTGTGTGAGAGAAATAACTTGTTATGACAATTATGAGTAAAAAAAAAAAATTGTGGGAAAAAATGACAACTTCAAAAAAACTCACCATGCCTCTTACTAAATACCTTGGAATGTCTACTTTCTAAAAAGGGGTCATTTGGGGGGTATTTGTACTTTCCTGCCTTGTTAGGGTCTCAAGAAATGAGATAGGCCTTCAGTACATCAGGTGTGATCAATTCTCAATGATTTGCACCATAGCTTGTATACGCTAACTTTCACAGACTAAATAATATACACTAATTTGGGTTATTTATAGCAGTATACATTTTGGCCCAAATTTATGAAGAAAAATGACTTTGCAAAATTTTACAATAGAACATTTTTAAAAAAGTGTTTTTTTTTTTTTCAAAATTTTCGCTCTTTTTTCCCTTTTATTGCAAATAATTTAAAAACCCAGGGGTGATTAAATACCACCAATACCACCAAAAGAAAGCTCTATTTGTGAGAAAAAAATGATAACAATATTTGTTTGGGTACAGTGTAGCATAACTGAGTAATTGTCATTCAAATTGTGAGAGTGCTGAAAGCTGAAAATTGATCTGGGCAGGAAGGGTGTATAAATGCCCTGTATTGAAGTGGTTAAACTGCGCTGAACTGCACTGCAATGATGTAAACTATGCCCAAAGGATTACCTTGGTTTTGGGCTGTCTATGCAGTTGGAGTGCAGTTCAAAATGCAGCCAACTGCAGCCAACTGCATCCAACTGTGTTTAATGTGAAAGGGCCTTTACTGTACTGTCCCTCCTTGTTTTTCCCAGGTTGAGGATAAGAAGCTGCTGACAATCCGCTCAGCAGTGCACCTGAGAGGCACAGTGACAGTCATCTTGGGACATTGGAGAGTGCCATGGATGTTAGTAGAGCCCACTGCCTGACCAAGGGAAAGAATGGTAGTAATACTACCCGGTTGCATTTAACACAGTGAACAGAATGATCAACTGCCGACACATTAATTGGTAAGAGGCCACTGGTCAAAACCAGAAAAATCTTTGACCAAAGATGGACAGTGTTGTCTGCAAGTAACATAGTCAGTGCCTATATCAGTTTGTGAGGGGACATTGACCTGAACACTCTGATGTAAGAGTTGGGCCCCAACATGCTGGCCAGCAAAATACAATGGAATTATAATATAGACTGCTGGACTGTCATGGTGGTGTAGTACTCCCTAGATAGAATTGCCCCCAGTATAGGGTTTAATAGAAGTTGCACTCTGCACCAATTGGGGGTTTCCTTTACAGTATGCAGTATATTTGTGCATAGGACAATTTAGCACCTTAACAAATCCTCAAAATTAATTTAACAAAAAAATGTTTTAAATACATTTTCTCAAATATACATAATTCCTGAAATACTAAGATGTAAAGAATATTACAGTCATTTCTATGTTTTTTGCTATGACCAAAGATTCTAACTACTACATATAAAAGTCAGCCATATATACAGTATATGTGTGTGTGTGTGTCAGACATATAAAATAGCCTTAAAAATACATACATACAAAAATCCATTTGCATATTAATTTAAACAAATTAATCAGACAAGACAGACAAATTAAGAATAAAGTAAGCGATTTTTACTGAAACGATTGGTGTGGGAAGCTTAAACACTTAAAGAAAAATAACTGATAACAAATGCAATGTTAAGTTAACTAGTAAAAGAAGAAGTAAAAAGAAATAGGTTAGAAATAAATACACATATGCTGGTTAATCTGATTGGAAATCTCTGTAGAGGAACAATAATGAAAGCAATATTAAAATCTGCTATTCAGAGCTTGACCAGACATATGTAGGAGTTTTCTGAAATTTGTTTCCTTAAGGAGAACCACATTTTAACAGTATTTTCCATAACTGTCCTTCTAAAACTTTCAAAGAGATTTTAGAAAACATCCAAATCACAACACTCCTGGAAAGCATTCAATGCCTAAGACTCAAATCATTGATGCTTTCACCCTAGTCAAGGGGGATGCACTCATAGCTTCTTTATAAAACTCTGACTCTGATGTCTAGACTAACAGCTGTCAGTAAACATTAGCAGCATTGCATTCAGTGAGTATAATCCATTAATGCATTGCCAGTGTGTATGCAATATGGATAAAGTTATTCTAGTTTGGAGACTTCCTCTTACTGGCAGATAAACCAGACAGGCCCTGCATATGATAGAGGGACACAGGTAGCCCAGGGGTAGACAACATACAACACCACTGGTAGATAATTGACATTTAACTAGAGTTAAATTAACTAGAGTTAACTAAGATTTATCCCCCCTTCATGACCAAGCCATTTTTTGCTATACGGCACTGCGTTAATTTAATTGACAATTGTGCAGTCATGCAACACTGTACCCAAATAAAATGTTTAAATGTTAATTTTTTTTCCACAAATAGAGCTTTCTTTTGGTGGTATTTGATCACAACTGCGTTTATTTTTTGCGCTATAAACAAAAAACAGCCGAAAATTTTGGAGAAAAAAAAATATTTTTTACTTTCTGCTATAAAACATATCCAATAATTTTTTTTAAAAAAAATCAAATTTTTTCACAAATTTTGGCCAATATGTATTCTGCTACATGTTTTTGGTAAAAAAAAAAAAATCCCAATACGTTTATATTGATTGGTTTACATGAAGGTTGTAGAGTCTACAAATTATAGGTTATACAGTATTTATGGAATTTTTATTTATTTATGTTTTTATACAAGTAATGGCGGCGGTCAGCGACTTATAGTGGGACTGCGGACAATCGGACGCTAACTGATACTTTTGACACTTTGCGGGAGCCAGTGACACTAATACAGTGATCAGCGCTAAAAATATGCACTGTCACTGTGCTAATTACACTGGCTGGGAAGGGGTTAAACATCTAGGGCGATCAAAGGGTTAATTGTGTGCCTAGCCAGTGTTTTTGTGTACACAGTGTGTTGCTTTTACTAGGGGAAATAATGGATTCTAGTTCCTGCTTTGCAGAGACACAGAATACATTCCTTCCACCCTGTCAGAACTGAGATATACCTTGTTTACATAGGCTTATCTCTGTTTTCTGTGTTTTACTGATGATCGCTGGGTTCTGGAGGACATTGAGTCCCTGACACCCGTAGATCGGCTTCTGCTTTGAAACATCACAGCAGAAGCGGTCTGTCGGCCATGGTTGACCAAAGATATTAAATGCACATGCTCAGCGTTATATCCAGGAGGTTGTCTTTGGGAAATAGACATATGAGTGCTGCCAGCATTGCTGCAGAGGTTGAAGGGGTGGGGGGGTCAGCCTGTCAGTGCTCAGACCATTCGCCGCACACTGCATCAAATTGGTCTGCATTTCTGTCCTCCCAGAAAGAAGCCTCTTCTAAAGATGATGCACAAGAAAGCCTGCAAACAGTTTCCTGAAGACAAGCAGACTAAGGACATGGATTACTGGAACCATGTCCTGTGATCCGATGAGACCAAGATAAACGTATTTGGTTCAGATGGTGTCTCAGCGTGTGTGGCGGCAACCAGTGAGAAGTACAAAGACAAGTGTGTCTTGCCTACAGTCAAACATGGTGGTGGGAGTGTCATGGTCTGGGGCTGCATGAGTGCTGCCGCCACTGGGGAGCTACAGTTCATTGAGGGAACCATGAATGCCAACATGTACTGTGACATACTGAAGCAGAGCATGATCCCCTCCCTTCGGAGACTGGGCTGCAGGGCAGTATTCAAAAATGATAATGACCCCAAACACACCTCCAAAACGACCACTGCCTTGCTAAAGAATCTGAGGGTAAAGATGATGGACTGGCCAAGCATGTCTCCAGATCTAAACCCTATTGAGCATCTGTGGGGCATCCTCAAATGGAAGGTGGAGGAGCGCAAGGTCTCTAACATCCACTAGCTCTGTGATGTCGTCATGAAGGAGTGGAAGAGGACTCCAGTGGCAACCTGTGAAGCTCTGGGGAACGCCATGCTCAAAAAGGTTAAAGCAGTGCTGCAAAATAATGGTGCCCACACAAAATATTGACACTTTGGGCAAAATTTGGACAGTTTCACCTAGGGGTGTTGTCACTTTTGTTGCCAGTGGTTTATACATTAATGGCTGTGTGTAATTTCTTCAGTGTTGTCACCAGTGGCGGCCCATCCATAGAGGGCGCATGAGCGCTCCCCCCCCCCCACTATCCATGCATCCGGTTCCCTAATCTACATATCAGGGCTCTGGACTATGGATTCCAATGGGGGGAGTGTCTTTTTGAAGCCCCTGATTAGAGCAAGAGGCTCTAATAGGCTTCAAAAAAGGGTGGGCTTGGGGGACACAGCACTGCACCCCAATCCCACCCAGTTGTGTGACGATAGCAAATAAATTTTCGCTATTTTCAAACTAAAGATCCTCCCCGTCAATCAGGAGGCAGGTCGTGAGACCTGTTTCCCAATTGGCCAAAGCGTCAGGCGATCCTATTGGATGCCTAGCACTTAGGAGGAACAGAGAGGAGCTCCGGACATGAGACCCCTTAAAGATTGGCATATATTGTGAGAGGGTACGAGACCCCAGAATAAAAATACATTAGAAATAGTTCAGCTATGGCTTCAGAAATCTGTAATGATGAATGAGTTGATGGATGTGTAATACACATTTGTGTGATTAAAAATGCTCAGACCTGTTTTTGAACTTTGTGTGACTGGTCCATACAAGATTCCGAGATGCTCTTGTGTCTTTCCCATTGTATTTTTTTATATCGCTAAAAGAGTGAAGGTAGCAAAAAAAAAATACACTTTAAAAATATAAATAAACAAAGATACTCCTCATCCGTTGGTGTAGTTGAACAGCTTCTTGCAGTGGCTGGCATGGTCTTGTCCCTCAAGCTTCTTTACAACGACCCAGTCACCTGGTTAGAAAGAATGTAAACTGGTTATTGTGTCAGGGTCCAGGAGGGACTCATGAACCCTGTGGTGGACCTTTTCAAGTTCATGTTACAGTGATTGCACCTACCCCATCAGCTGAGAATGTCGACAGCTGCTGAGGAAAGTACAACTCTGGTTTTGGTTGACCTCCAAACAAACCTCATATGGCAATAACCCAGACATGTGGGAACGTAATGACTGTGGTCACTGCATCTTACCATCTGGGGTGTAATACCTGGAACCATTGAAAAAAAGGTTCCTATTGAAGCGTCCCTCACCAGACTGCTGATTTAAATTCCATCAAAGGAAAAAAGTTGTGGAACCTGTCGTTCCTACTAGGTCACAAACGTGACTAGAATTAGAGCTGTTAGTATTATTGGTTTGAAAATTTGTCATTCTCACCACTATCACCCCCCCCCCCTTTTCTTCCTCATTACAAACTGGAGGAAGACACGCAGCATTTAGAATGGTGCAGAAAATAAAACAATGAAACAGTGAAATAGCCTATGATACTTTTACCTTCTTATACACAGCTTTCTATGTACATACACTTTCAGAAACCCCTTGGACCTGAAAAGATACTTATAAACAAAAGTTATTACTCTACCCTTCACATTTAACCTGCAAAGAATGGTAAACAATACAACATTCGTGTACATTGGTAAATTGTCACTGACATTCCTCAAAACTGATAATAACTAAACACTCTGTAACCCTTACTTTCACGTTCTTAATAAAATACAACACCCGCAACACGTAAGAGGGCTGACGTGGTAGGTTCAAACATATTCTTGTTACCACATACAAACATAGGAAGACTAAAACATGAGACAAACATTTAGATACAAATGTGGGGGAGATATTTCATAGTTCCCAAAGCAAAAATGAAAAAAACAAAACAACCAGATGGAATGCTAGCTTACTGATGAAGCTGAACTGAATCCCGATCTTCTGACCCAGACCTGACGGAAGCTTAGTGAAATTCCTTGCTGATGTTTTCCCCCCTCTTTTTTTTTGCTGTTGTTTTTCTCATCCTCCTTCCATGCACATGCTTATGGTTGGCACTGTTATGAAACTGAGCTGTGGACACCTTAATCCAGTTCTGGGACAGGGTGATATGCTCTTTTTTCTTTTTTCCCTTCCCCGTCTTGGTCCTAAGATGAAAAAGAAAGTCACTTTGGCCAGATACCGATTCTCTACTTTATTCATTAAATGTCCCACATTATATCTACGTTGAAGTT
This sequence comes from Aquarana catesbeiana, assembly GCF_042186555.1. Classification (NCBI taxonomy): domain Eukaryota; kingdom Metazoa; phylum Chordata; class Amphibia; order Anura; family Ranidae; genus Aquarana; species Aquarana catesbeiana. The sequence continues at coordinate 220,879,756 of NC_133324.1, forward strand.
TTGTTTCCTGGATACATCCTTCCCTCACAGTAATAGGAGTGGAGAGAAACCGGGGTGGAAACACATGCCACTTCTTGGTGAGCATGTCTAGCCTTGTTTAGAGGGCGACAACCTCACGATACATTATGGAAACATTGAATTCCCAGAGGTCATTGACCCACATTACATTGTGAGACGTTACATTGTTTATATGTATTGAAACTTTTTTTGATGCGCTGATAACCAGTGTGTCGGTACATTGTTATAACTCACTACCCTTTCCTTTCTTTTCTTGCTTTCTATCTAAGTGCACTCCATGCTCCAAACCCGGTGTACCCACCTCAGTGCGACAGGATCTCAGATGAGACGATGGAAAACTACAACAGGCAAGTGCAGTCTATAGTCAACCACCATGTTGAGTACCCAATCACCCAAACTCACTGTCATCTCCAACAATGTGCAGGGCATAAACTCCACCAATATTATACCTGGGGTGCGGATGTAATGCTCTTACAGGAAACCCACTTTTCTCAGACTTCGGCACCCAAATACCTCAATGCCAGATACCCCATGGGTTACTTTTCCAATGGCCTAGAGAAAAAAGGAGGAGTCGCGATTTGCGTTGCTAAACACGTACCCTTCTCCCCTGACATGGTTATAAAAGATAAAGAAGGGAGGTACGTTATGGTGGTTGGGAGAATCAACGAACAGGTCATAACCTTAGTCTCCTATTATGCCCCTAATGGGGGACAGGTACAGTTCTTTGAATCCATGCTAGCGATACTAATCCCACATGCAAAGGGTCAGGCCATAATAGGCAGAGACAGTAATGTACCCCTGGACCAAGTCCAGGATAGGTCTAATCCATACAAACCAGTTTTGAAACAAACTCCAAAGCAGGGCTGTAAACTGGCTAGGCTGTTACATTCTTACAATAATCCAACTAGCCTCTAGGAACAAACACATACATGCCCAAACAATACAACAGGAGACTGATCTACAGGCCCTTATGGCAGAGCAGAAGAAAACCCCCCAGATAGATTTAAGACACAAAATCAATGCAGCACGTACGGCTTTAAATCTAAGCCTCACTACTAAAGCTGAGAAACAGCTCCGCTGGTCCAGACAATGATTCTACACCTTGGGAGACAAGCCAAACACCCTATTAGCTAGGAAACTCACACCTCGCCCATATAATCCAGCCCTACCAAAATTGCGCTTAAGAGACGGAAAATTGACCCAGAATCCACAACTAGTGGTACAGGAATTCTGCACCTTCTACATTCCCCGTAACTCTAGCTGATAAGTACTTTAGGGACATATCTTTACCAAAGGTAGCAAACGATCATATTGAACTGATGGAGGGAGATTTTACAGAGGGCGAAATCAAAGCAGCTATGAAGAGTCTACACCACTCAAAGGCACCCGGCCCTGATGGATTCTCGGGTCATTATTACAGGAAGTTCTCGTTGTTGGTGCCCCACCTGTGCTCCTTTTTTAATGATCTGAAGAAAGGCTCAGCTTTACCCACACATGAAAATGCAGCCTTTATTCAGGTCATCCCTAAACCTGGGAAGGACCATGGGGACTGTGCCAACTATAGCCCTATTTCATTAATTGACGTAGATCTTAAATTGATGACCAAAGTTTTGGCAAACCGAATGAATACCTTCCTATACAGTTACATCCATTAGGACCAGGTGGGGTTTGTGCCCAATCGCCAAGGGCCTGATTAGACCCAACAAATAATAGATGTCATATCAGCGGTTCAGTCCAATTGGGACAATCGTGGACCCAGGAAGAGCATGCTGTTATCATTAGACCTTTGTAAGGCCTTTGACTCCCTGTCATGGGACTACCTATTTTATGCACTAAAAGGTTACGGGTTTGGCCCAAAATTTTTGGGGGTGTTGCAGACTCTTTATAGTTTACCCACGGCGAGAATCCAGGTCAAGGGATACACTTCACCTCAAATAGATATCCATAGAGGAACTCGACAAGGGTGCCCCATATCTCCTATTCTATTTTTATGGGCCCTGGAACCCTTGGCTATCAAAATTAGGAGTCATCCTGACATAAAGGGTATACATTCTGGTGAGCTTGAGCACAAGTGTGCGATGTTTGCTGACAATATCCTCATGATCCTTTCATCCCCGCTCACGTCCCTACCAAACCTATACCGAACATTGGAACATTGCGCCACCTCTCATGATCTCGGGTCTTTCTATCAACCATTTGAAATCGGTTGCCCTCAACCTCTCACTGGACATGGACACAGTAGCACAATTACAAATATCCTTCCCATTTAAATGGCAGACAAAAGCCCTCCCATATTTAGGAATCTTCCTGACCTCCACTCTAGATAAGCTGTATCAGGCAAACTATCCCCCTTTATACAACAAGATGGTGGCTGATCTCCAACGATGAGTTAATAATCCTCCGTCGTGGTTCGGTAGACTGCACGCGATTAAGATGAATCTCTTGCCAAGGTTACTCTACCTATTCAGAACACTGCCTATCTCAATCCGTATGCCAGACTTACACGTATTCCAAAACAAGGTTTTGAAATTTTTATGGGGGAATAAGAGACCTCGGGTGAATAAGCGCACCCTATATACACCTAAGATGAGGGGTGGCTTGGGAGTCCCGGACCTAGCCATATATTTTTATGCAGCGCAATTGGCACAGTTAATTCGCTTCCACTCCTCAACACCCCCGCCACCCCGCCAATGTGTCCTACATTATCATTTTCATTAAACCTATAGGATAGACTGACGAAATCCCATAATTTCAAATCTCCACATACTCCCATGGCCCCCCTAGTTTGCAATCCAGATTTCACCCCAGGTCTCAATTCCCAGTCCCTTGCTTGGTGGACAAACAAGGGTTTGATACACATAGCTGATCTTTGTTATCATAGGGGGATTCTAACACAAAGATCCCTTCAAAAGAAATACTTCCTTCTAAATTCAGACATTTTTCATTATGTGCAAATAGTGCACTTTCTGCACACCTTGCAACACGCAGCCGATATAACCACGTCCACCTCCATGGAGTATTTATGTAGATCCTTTGATAAGCACACTGGCTTCATCTCCAAAATATATAGTATATTGACCTCTACCCCAGAAAAATTGTTTTACATGAAGAAGTGGGAACAAGATATAGGTGAGCCACTCACTCTTGCCGAATGGTCCACAACGTAACAGTGTGCATGAAAATCATACATAAATACCTCATTAATCAAAGCAAATTACAAGGTTTTGCTTAGATGGTACATGGTACCGACAGGAATAGCCTCGTTCGTTTCTAGTGCCTCTCCTTCCTGCTTTAGGAGGGTGCGGATTGGAAGGAACGATGATCCATATATGGTGGTCCTGTCCCAAGGTCAAACATTTTTGGATCCGTCTTTGCAATTTTATCTTCTCACTTACACAGGTGAATTTAATTAAATCACCGCAACAAGCTCTTATGGGACACCCGGTAGAGGGCACACCTAAACAGGCAGGGAAACTTGTAGCCTTTATATTCACAGCAGCCAGAATAGCAATTGCCAGATCATGGAAGACACCAACGATCCCATTCGATCTGGTAAAAAATAAGTTGACATGGATCATGGTAAATGAATGCCTCTCTGCGATCTTACAGGAAAAACAGACCCTATTTGACAAGATATGGGAACCCTGGGTAAAATACTTGTCTGACCCCCTGTGAGACATCGGGGAGTAACCAATTCAATCTTAGGGAGTGCACTCCCCTCTTTGAAATTCCTTTCTTATTACTTCTATTCCTTTCTTTTTCCTTCTAGTATTGTCTGTGGTCTTCCCCTACCCCTCCCTCCCCCCCCGGGGGACCGGGAAATGTTCATAATTACCATCTAGACTACAGAAATGTTGACTGGTTGTGTTCATGTTTTGTTCGTTTTTTTCTAAATTGTAATAATACGATACCAGATGTGCAGGCCGGAAGAAAATAATTTACTTTCCTGCAAAGACCACGTTGTATAATTATACTAAGCTATGGCAAACAGTTTACGCCAAAATGTCAAAAATGTTGTACAACTTTCAATAAAAATAATTGAAACACTAAGAGCTTTAGTTTGGGTAAAAAACTCACTTGACCTCTAAAAGATTTTACCCCTTCATAGGGCATTTTTTTGCTATTTAGGACTGTGCTACTTTAAAACAAAGTTTATATAATGTTTTGTCAGGTATTTAATCGCTACTGTTTTTTTTAATTTTATATATAAATCAAATACTGAAAACATGTTTTTCTCAGTTTCTGTTATAAAGTTTTGCAAATAATCTTTCTTCATAAATTTAGGCCAAAATGTAGTCTGCTACATTTCTTTTGATAAAAATAACCCAAATCACTTACACTGTACTACTCTGGGGGGTGATCAGGGATTTTTTTTTTTAAACTGTGACTACTTGTTACAGTGATGATAACAGCAATCGTTTGGACTGTCATGAATGGCTTTTGTTCACTTTTGTGATGCTATAAGGTGCTGTGATTGGCCCAGGTACCATGTGATCACTGGTGACCAATCACAGATCACACACAGTAGTAAACAATGATGTCATGAATAAATTCCATTCATGACTATGGTTTACTAGGCATACCACAGCCAATCGTATACAGCAGGTTGCAGATTACGTGCCTGGGGCCGCTTGTAAGCAGTAAATGTGCTGATGGGGGCCGGTAAGTGGTTTAACCGCTCGCCGAGCATCTCATGTAGGAGTATGGTAGCAGAGAGGCTCTCCTGTGCCAGATCACATATCTAGTACATGATACAGCACTTCCGGGTAGGGGACACGCCGCCTGTGCTGTGATTAGTCACAGCATGAGCTGATCAGTGGGTGCTGGCCAATGTTTGACCGCTGTAAAGGAAATTTGTAAGTTCTGTATATAATTGTATTCTATTTTGTATGTATTGCACACTGCCCTCACTGTGCACATGGCAATAATAATGTTTTCATTACATGTTTGCATTCTTTCGAGTCCTGATTAGAATTAGTCTGCCTATGTTAAGCCCCTTGTTACTATAAACATACAATTGTAATATTAATGTGATACCTACGTAATCATGTGTATAAAAACCTTCAATTGTGTCATGATAAAGCAGAACAGTTATTTGGAAAGATGCGGAGTGTATCTTTTGTGTCTGTTCCCTACTCCAGTAGTTATTATTAATTTGGAACCACTAATCAATATGGAGGGTAGGCGTTGCCTATCTATAAAATTCCATGTCAGATTGAGAGCCAGCTAGGAGAGGATTTACAGGTGACCCTGAGAATCCAAAACGAGGAGCTTGAGACGTTTCGGGAATTTCTGATAATCAGCTGGCTGAGGTAAGCCTTTTGCTTACATTTGAGTTATCAGACTTTCTTGATCGGTAAGGCATTTTCGGGACAAAGGGTACCTATTTTACTCCCCTTAATCAAACTGTATTGATTGGTGGTTATATGTTATGTTGTCACTGTCTAGTGTCTAGAGTGTTATAGATAATAAAGTGAAGAATAATGCTGTTCACAGTTATATGTAGTAAACATCTGCTAGATAAAGTAATTTAGAGGCAAGAGGTTATAGGCACAGGTAGAGAAGAGAGAAGACTGGCCAGTCATTATGGGCATTAAATTAAGTAAGGGAATGAAGGGTAAGAGACCCTCAAAAATGCCAAGCGCAAGAGGAGCACTATAAAATATATGAACTGAAGGTGCAGTCTGCCTATATTGAGCCACTAGATTAATGGTTAAAATGGACAGGAATCCACAATGGGTAACTGGGTTACCACCAAAGTCCACAGGGACTAAGAATCATAGAAGCTAGAGTATGTAAAGTATGGGATTACAATACATGGGATGCAAAGGATATAAGAACAAGATAAGGAAAGCAGAATTTAAAGCAGGGAAATATTAACCACTTGCTGACCGCCTAACGCAGATATACTGCGGCAGAATGGCACGGGCAGGCAAAATCACGTACCTGGTGATCTCGCGCCCCCCCCCCGGTGCCCGAGGCGGTCAGCATCGTTAGGGGAGCGATCAATGCTGAGGGGGAGGCCACTCATTCATAGCCACCCCCTCGCGATCGCTCCCAATGAATGAAAATCTTCCTCTGCTGCTGTAATGTAAACAGCGGCAGAGGAAGTGATGTCATCTCTCCTCGGGAAACCTTTTCGTTCCGGTTCCCAAGGAGAGATGACATCCAAGTAAGTCTGCACAACACTACACCTTAACAGTAGAACATGCAGGCACACTTTTCACCCCCCGACCACCCCCCTGCACCCCCTGATCACCCCCCTGCATCCCCTGTCACAGTGATACCAATAGCAATTTTTTTTTCTGATTACTGCATTGGTGTCATTTTGTGACAGTTATAAGTGGTAGGGCAGTTAGTGTTAGGCCCCTTTAGGTCTAGGGTACCCCCCTAACCCCCCCTAATAAAGTTTTAACCCCTTGATCACCCCCTGTAGCCAGTCCCACTAAGCAATCGTTTTTCTGATCGCTGTATTAGTGTCACAGGTGACGCTAGTTAGAGAGGTAAGTATTTAGGTTCGCCGTCAGTGTTTTATAGCGTCAGGGACCCCCATATACTACCTAATAAAAGGTTTTAACCCCTTGATTGCCCCCTAATTAACCCTTTCACCAGTGATCTCTGTATAACTGTTACGGGTGACGCTGGTATTTTTTATAGTGTCAGGGCACCCGCTGTTTATTACCTAATAAAGGTTTAACCCTTGGTGATACAAGTTAGGTTTTAGAGTCAGATAGGGTCTGTGTCGCCCCAGGCAGCGTCAGATTAGTGCCAGTAGCGCTAACACCCTTGCATGCAGCATACACCTCCATTAGTGGTATAGTATCTGAACGGATCAATATCTGATCTGATCAGATCTATACTAGCGTCCCCAGCAGTTTAGGGTTCCCAAAAACGCAGTGTTAGCGGGATCAGCCCAGATACCTGCTAGCACCTGCGTTTTGCATTTTGCTCCGCCCGACCCAGCCCAGCCCACCCAAGTGCAGTATCGATCGATCACTGTCACTTACAAAACACTAAACGCATAACTGCAGCGTTCACAGAGTCAGGCCTGATCCCCGCGACCGCTAACAGTTTATTTGGTAGCGTTTGAATCAGTCGCTAACAGTCAGGAGCTTTTTTACCTGTGAGTCTCACTACTGTACCACTAAATTTAGAGCCCAAAATGGCAAATCGAAGGTACAGAAGTGAAGAGGCCTACACGTTTCTGAGCATGACAGATAGTGAAGAGGAAGTCACTCATCTGTCAGATTCAGGCTCAGAATACGATCCTGTAGACGACAGCGGCTCCACGACAGAGAGCTCTGACGACGGAGTTCTGGTCCCTGCCAAGGTCAGGCATACCCAACCACAATCTTCTTCTGCTGTTGTTGAGGTGCAGGAACCGCAGGTCCCTCGTATGGAGCAGAGCAGTACTAGCGCCGCTATTCCTTCTGGTGAACTGGCAAGCACCAGCGGCCTAGTACAACCCGGTCGTAGTCAAACCATAACTACAGTAACACTTGGTGACGTGGCGAGTCCCATAAGTGCAGTTTAAGCTGGTGAGGTGGCAAGCACAAATAGTGTCCCACTGCCACCAAGAAGAAGACAAACACAGGCCCATCATGCCCATGGTGCCCTTTCTGCTGCATTCGCCACTCCTAATTGGGAACCCACCACTTCTGTAGCACCCGTACTTCCCCCATTCACATCCCCAAACAAATGCAGTCGCTGCATGAGAGGCATTTTCTTTATGTCCTCCCGAGTACCCCTACCCAACGAACCCCCCAAAAAAGATGTCGTGTCTGCAGCAAGCGCGCGGATATAGGCATGACATCCGCTATTATTGTCCCTCCTGTCCTGACAATCCTGGTCTTTGTATTGGTGAATGTTTTGAACGCTACCATACACTAGTTGAGTATTAGCGTAGGGTACAGCATTGCACAGACTAGGCACACTTTCACAGAGAGACCCGAACCTGGAACCGGTTACAGTTATAAAAGTTACAGTTACAAAAAAAGTGTAAAAAAAAAATTAAAAAAACAAAAAAAATATAGAATAAAAAAACAAAAATAGTTGTCGTTTTATTCTTCTCTCTCTCTCTATTATCTCTCTATTTTTCTGCTCTTTTTTTACTGTATTCTATTCTGCAATGTTTTATTGTTATCATGTTTTATCCTGTTTGCTTTTCAGGTATGTAATTTTTTATACTTTACTGTTTACTGTGTTTTATTGTTAACCATTTTTTTGTTTTCAGGTATGCCATTCAGCTGCAGCGCGGACTTATTTATCTTGACAGCAACAGCGTTTGCTCCCATGATACATAAAGCCATGACTCCAGTGCTGTCGGAGGTGATATATGCCGAAGCATGGGGGCAGCAGGGGCGGAGGAGCGATTTGCTCCTAACTTTTGGGGCGGATGCCCCCATGCTTCGGCATATTTAAATGGTGCATGTATGCCAATCATTAGAAGTGGGTGGATGTAGGGAGGTATTCTAATGGTGGGCATACCCACCGATCAATCTCTTTTTTTCATTCAGCCCACAGGCTGCATAAAAAAGATTACAGTATATGCCCAACAAGGACCAGCAATATATTGGTATGTTGCTGGACTTTGAGTGGTTATACCAGAATGATGCCTGCAGGTTTAGGTATCATCTTGGTATCATTCTTTTCAGCCCAAAAAAAAAAATGTAAAAGCAATCCTAGCAGCTAATTAGCCTCTAGACTGCTTTTACAAGCAGTGGGAGGGAATGCCCCCCCCCACCATCTTCCATGTTTTTCTCTGGCTCTCCTGTCCCAACAGGAAACCTGAGAATGCAGCCAGTGATTCAGCCAGCTGACCATAGAGCTGATCAGATACCAGAATGGCTCCCTGATCATCTCTATGGCCTAAGAAACCGGAAGCTACGAGCATTTCATGACTTAGATTTCACCGGATGTAAAAAGCGCCATTGGGAAATTGGGAAAGCATTTTATCACACTGATCTTGGTGTGGTCAGATGCTTTGAGGGAAGAGGAGAGATCTAGGGTCTGATAGACCCCATTTTTTTCAAAAAAGAGTACCTGTCACTACCTATTGCTATCATAGGGGATATTTACATTCCCTGACATAACAATAAAAATGATTAAAAAAAAAATGAAAGGAAGAGTTTAAAAATAAGATAAAAAAAAAAAAAATAATAAAGAAAAAAAAAAGCACCCCTGTCCCCCCTGCTCTCGCGCAAAGGCGAACGCAAGCGTTGGTCTGGCGTCAAATGTAAACAGCAATTGCACCCTGCATGTGAGGTATCACCATGAAGGTCAGATCGAGTGCAGTCATTTTAGCAGTAGACCTCCTCTGTAAATCTAAAGTGGTAACCGGTAAAGGCTTTTAAAGGCTTTTAAAAATGTATGTCGTTTGTCGCCACTGCACGTTTGTGCGCAATTTTAAAGCATGTCGTGTTTGGTATCCATGTACTCGGCTTAAGATCATATTTTTTATTTCATCAAACATTTGAGCAATATAGTGTGTTTTAGTGCATTAAAATTAAAAAAGTGTGTTTTTTCCCCAAAAAATGCATTTGAAAAATCGCTGCGCAAATACTGTGTGGAAAAAAAAAAAAGAAACACCCACCATTTTAATCTGTAGGGCCTTTGCTTTAAAAAAATATATAATGTTTGGAGGTTCAAAGTAATTTTCTTTCAAAAAAAATTATTTCGGGGTCCATTTCCAAAATGGGGTCATTTGGGGGGGTTTTGAACTGTCCTGGCATTTTATGGCCTTCAAAACTGTGATAGGTAGTGAGGAGTGAAATCAAAAATTTACGCCCTTAGAAATCCTGAAGGCAGTGCTTGGTTTTCGGGGCCCTGTACGCAGCTAGGCTCCCAAAAAGTCCCACACGTGGTATCCCCATACTCAGGAGAATCAGCAGAATGTAGTTTGGGGTGCAATTCCACATATGCCCATGGTCTGTGTGAGCAATATATCATTTAGTGACAACTTTTTGTAATTTTTTTTTTTTTTGTCATTATTCAATCACTTGGGACAAAAAAATTAATATTCAATGGGCTCAACATGCCTCTCAGCAATTTCCTTGGGGTGTCTACTTTCCAAAATGGGGTCATTTGGGGGGGGGGGTTGTACTGCCCTGCCATTTTAGCACCTCAAGAAATGAGATAGGCCGTCATAAACTAAAAGCTGTGTAAATTCCAGAAAATGTACCCTAGTTTGTAGACGCTATAACTTTTGGCTGACTACATTTTGGACTAAATGTATGACTAAAATTGCGTTTATTGGATTTTTTTTATAACAAAAAGTAGAAAATATCATTTTTTTTTCAAAATTTTCGGTCTTTTTCCGTTTATAGCGCAAAAAATAAAAAACACAGAGGTGATCAAATACCATCAAAAGAAAGCTGGGAACAAAAGGACGCAAATTTCGTTTGGGTACAGCATTGCATGACCGCGCAATTAGCAGTTAAAGTGACGCAATCCCAAATTGTAAAAAGTGCTCTGGTCAGGAAGGGGGTAAATCCTTCCGGGGCTGAAGTAGTTAAAGAGAGTTAAAAGAAAGTGAGAGAATTATATGCATGTGTTTCGTACAAATGGGAAAAATGAAAGCGATTTTAGAGAGATATTCATGTATATGTGTGAATGCTGGAACCTTTAGTTCTATCTCTTGTGTGTGTCATGTAGGGATGAGCTGAACAACCCCCGGTTTGGTTCACAGCAGAACATGTGAACAGGCAAAAAATTTGTTCGAACACGCTTACACCGTTAAAGTCTATGGGACACGAACATGAAAAATCAAAAGTGCTAATTTTAAAGGCTTGTATGCAAGTTATTGTCATAAAAAGTGTTTGGGGACCTGGGTCCTGCCCCAGGGGACATGTATCAATGCAAAAAAAGTTTTAAAAACAGCAGTTTTTTCGGGAGCAGTGATTTTAATAATGCTTAAAGTGAAACAATAAAAGCGAAATATTCCTTTAAATTTTGTACCTGGGGGTGTCTATAGTATTCCTGTAAAGTGACGCATGTTTCCCGTGTTTACAACAGTCCCTGCACAAAATGACATTTCTAAAAGAAAAAAAGTAATTTAAAAGTACTCGCAGCTATAATGAATTGTCGGTCCCGGCAATACACATAAAAGTCATTGAAAAAAATGGCATGGGATTCCCCCACAGTCCATTACCAGGCCCTTTGGCTCTGGTATGAATACTAAGGGGAACCCAGAACCAAAATTTTTTAAAAAATTGCGTGGGGGTCCTCCCAAATTCCATACAAGGCCCTTCAGGTCTGGTATGGATATTAAGGGGAACCCAGCGCCAAAATTTAAAAAAAAAAATGGTGTGGGGGTCCCCCTCAAAATCTAATACCAGACATCAGGTCTGGTACGGATTTTAAGGGGAACCCTGCGCCAAATTTTTTTTAAAAAATGGCATGGGGGTCCCCCTAAAAATCCATACCAGACCCTTATTAGAGCACGCAACCTGGCAGGCCGAAGGAAAAGAGGGGGTATGAGAGAGTGCCCCCCCTCCTGAACCGTACCAGGCCACATGCCCTCAACATGGGGAGGGTACTTTGGGGTAGCCCCCCAAAGCACTTTGTCCCCATGTTGATGGGAACAAGGGCCTCATCCCCACAACCCTTGCCCGGTGGTTGTGAGGGTCTGCGGGTGGGGGGCTTATCGGAATCTGGAAGCCCCCTTTAACAAGGGGACTCCCAGATCCCGGCCTCCCCCCTGTGTGAAATGGTAATGGGGTACAAATGTACCCCTACCATTTCACAAAAAAGTGTGAAAATGTTAAAAAGGACACGACACAACTTGGTGGACAAGTCCTTTATTAAAAAATAAAAAATAAAACTGTCCCACGTAGTCTTCTTCTTCTCTTGCTCCGCCGACGGACCAAAAAAGAAAAGAAAAAAACACGACTGACCCGCCTACATGGGAGGCACCCGCCGTAATGATGGTCCTCTCAGGTGACAGCTCTTTTATAACTGAGGGCGGGGCCACACGGTGATGTAGCCGGGTGACCCGGCCCCCTCTGATGCACGGGGACATCCCTATGGCTTCCCCCGTAGTGTCAGAGGGGGCGGGCCACCTGGTTATGTAACCGGGTGACCCCACCCCCTCTGACGCACGGGGACATCCCTATGGCTTCCCCGTAGCGCCAGAGGGGGGCGGGGCCACCCAGTTATGTAACCGGGTGACCCCGCCCCCTCTGATGCTATGGGGAAGCCATAGGTATGTCCCTGTGCATCAGAGGACGGCGGGGTCACCCGGCGACATCAACGTGTGGTTCCGCCCACAGTTATAAAAGAGCTGTCACCTGAGAGGACCGTCATTACGGTGAGTGCCTCCCATGTAGGCGGGTCGTCGCATTTTTTTATTCTTTTACTTTTTTATATATATATAAATATATTTCTCAGAAATCCAGAACAATGGAAACCTGACAATTTCAGTATCAGAAAATGTAACACTAATACTTGCTCCATCATATACAAAGATAAGCACGCAACACTGGAACCAGCCACAGAGAAAATTACAATAGACTTTTCTGGACACGCTACTGAAGGCTTGATGACCTGGCTAGAGCCCAATAATGGTAAATCAATTGCAAGGCTTCTTGGTAATAAAGAGTGACAACAATCATTCATAAAAAGGTACACTATATACTGTATACACAATAAGAGGTTAGCTGTGAGATGTAAATTGCCAGTAGAAATTGTAGCTAAATCTTCCATATTCTTGTCACGTACTCACCCTTCTTTCAAGCTGCAGAATGGCATGTTCTATCCCTCCTAACCTTAACTCTTATGTACAAAGCAAATAGAAATATTGATAGACAACGATGCTGACCTTTAGAACTCATCATTTTGGTTCAGTACCTACTGTGGCATCCTGGAAGTGTTTGTAAGTTTTATGTCACATAAAAATGCACTAAACTAGCTGCCTTCATCTTTCAAATGTCTTTAAGTGGTCTGGACTATTGAAAGAAAGTATAATGCTGCATTAGTAGTGTGACCTCAAAAAAATAATTAGGCTGCATGCAGTGATTGCCAGGATTATGCTCCAAGTAAAGCTCTACAGCTCTACAGTACATGGATACATTAATGAAGAACTTAATGTTCTACTAATGTTATCTAGTCAAAAATGCAGCGACTGAATGGACATGATTTTCATATCAGTATATACTTTTGTATTTTTTTTAACCGTTTTTTATTAATCTTTATAACACAAAGGATACATTAGGAACATATTACATAGAAAATTCAGTGTACATGTATCAGTCCAGTATCAACTGCATTTCTGCCCCCCCCTTTTATAACAACACAAAAATTCAACCGTATTCTACAGAATTTCATAACAGATTGATCTCTAACCAATTCCCGGACGAACAAGAATATTTAACAGTTCTATACTAAACAGCCTTAACCAACTAAGCACTTGCACATATAGTGATGAATAGTAGAAACTTAGAAATATAATTCTTACTCCTCAGGTACAGCAGGCAAATAGGAGTTTTATTCCACATTATAGCCTAGTAGAAACATCACCTTATCCGCACTTCAAGAGTCCAACCCATCATTCAGGAAATTCACATGTATCTGAGAGTTCAGTCCACTTTCCCCGTATTTTCATGAATTTACTAGCGCAACCCCTAGCTTCATAGGTGAGTTTGTAAGTCGATAATACCTGATTAATCAAGGTTTTCCAATGATTAAGGGAGATTGGTGTGAAGTATATCCTTTGCAACACTACCATTTTCCTGGCGTAAAATAATAAGAAGCGTAGGAATTGTTTTTGATATGAGATTAACTCCACATCCTTGAAAATCGCCAACATACACCACTTTGGACTGCAAATATTGGGTAAGTTAAAGTTAATCGCAATAGAGTGGGTTACTTGTGATTGTGACCAAAATGGTCGTATATTTTCGCAACTCCAGAGCATGTGAAGTAGATTACCCGTGTCCTTATGACATTTATGACAGATGGGACTGTTTAGTTTACGCATACGGAAGAGTCTCAATGGAGTGTAATAAATTCTTTGAAAGATACGTAATTGTATCATTCTGTCCCTGGCACAAATTGCAGTGACAAAATACCTATAATCGAATGGATTTGTGTTGCCCCAAAGTCTTATAATATGAGGAGATCAGACCATCATGTGTTCTGGGTGTATTAGCGCCCCTTCTAAGGTGGAGTTTTGAAAGGAAACACCTTTAAGACCTAATAGGGACAGGGCTGCGTGTTTTAATTGAAGATATTTAAAACGCCATGTGTTAGGTATCCCAAGTTCCCGTTGTAGTACTGGAAAAGTTTTAAATTGGCCTTGGTCATATAACTTATGTATATATTTTAACCCCTTTGTAGCCCAAAGGCAGGCGTCAGGTAGGTCATAAAAATGAGGAAATGTGGGGTTAAACCATATAGGATGATTAGGGGAAATGGGAGCTGGGTTATCTGGAACCAAAGAGAGACAGTGTCCGTATATCTTAAGAGAGACCTTTAACAATACTGTACCCTCATCAACTCTAACCGTTTTCCGGAAGATTAAGTTATTCAGAGCTTCATAGGAAGAGAGCAAGGCTGCCTCCTCCGCAGTAGCAGCATTATCCAACTGTGGACAAAGCCACCAATGTATGTAGACGCAATGTATGTTGTGATGCATAGTAATAAAGTCTTAAATTTGGCAGAGCTAATCCACCCTGAGTTGTAGGCAATTGTAATGTAGTCAAAGCTATTCTAGGGTTCTTAGGGAATCACAGAAAAGTCAACAATAGAGAATCAATTTCCTGAAAAATTTTCTTAGGTACCTACACAGGGCTGTTTGCCAAAATATATAGAAATTTTGGCAAAAACACCATTTTAAATAGGTTTACTCTACCCATTAACGTCAATGGCAGGTTCACCCAGCTGGTCATTTTATTTTTAAAGGATGCTATGCACGGTAAGAGGTTATTCACAATATAACTGGAGATCGGTAATTGTACTGTAACTCTCAAAAATGTAAACACTGAAGTGACTTGTAACAGACAGTCTAAGGGAAGATCAAATGGGAGGTTGGGATCCACAGGGAACACACTGGACTTGGTCCAATTCACCCTGAGACCAGAAATAGTTCCAAAGTTACTAGTTAGTTGAAGCATACTTTTGTATTTTTTTAAAAACATTTAATGCCCTGTACACACGGTCGGATTTTCCGATGGAAAATGTGTGATAGGACCTTGTTGTCGGAAATTCCGACCGTGTGTGGGCTCCATCATACATTTTCCATCGGAATTTCCGACACACAAAGTTTGAGAGCAGGCTATAAAATTTTCTGACAACAAAATCCGTTGTCGGAAATTCTGATTTTGTGTACACAAATCTGACGCACAAAGTGCCACGCATGCTCAGAATAAATTAAGAGACGAAAGCTATTGGCTACTGCCCTGTTTATAGTCCCAACGTACGTGTTTTACGTCACCGTGTTCAGAACGATTGGATTTTCCAACAACTTTGTGTGACCGTGTGTATGCAAGACAAGTTTGAGCCAATATCCGTGGGAAAAAATCCATGGATTTTGATGTCGGAATGTCCGATCAATGTCCGACCGTGTGTACAGGGCATTAGACTACAAAAAGTTAATAACTCATGGAACAATGGATTACAACTCATTGTAGAAATGATGAAATAACTGTGCTCTGAGCCTGATTGATTGTTTTTAGTTTCTTCACCAAAAAACATCATTACCGCAAGAAGAAATGTTTATAAAGCAGTTAATGTGACATTCAAATGTTAAATAGTGGTGAATTATTCACAGCCTAGTAAAACACATTTGCCAGGAAGATTCACCTGCAGTGAATGTTTTGTGAACGCAACATTCACTGTTTTATAAATACGCCCCATAAAGTCATTTTCTGGCCAAACTTTTTTCACTGCCAGCTCCCCTTCTCCAATAAATGCCAATATGCTTTTTTTCTTTCTTTGGTAGTTACCCATGAGTGAAGGAATTTTCTTGTTTGCCACTGTGATTTCATTATAGTGTCCATTGAGGTCTTCACTCAGTCAGAGCTAGGACATAGGATCTACAGTAAGTGGGTGCCGGCATCACAGGCAGACAAATAACACTCTATTGAATGCCTGTCCTGCACTAATTGGCTAAGGGGCTTATCAGTGGTGACAGCACTGATAACTCCCATCGTCAACTTACAGGGAACATGCAGCTAAAAGGGGTGGCAATGCTAGCAAAAGGGTTGAGAAACATTTTGCAATTTCCCATCCCTTCCAGTCTATGTGGGATAGGAAGTAAATAGAAATGTCCCTAGTGTAGAGTAATGCAATAAAATCTGACAAATGGGTTCCAACCATTTCCTATTCTATTTCCTATGGCAGGAGTGGAGCTTTAACCTTGCACACAGGGCTTAAAAATACGCCATTTGCCATTTCCCTTGGCAGAAAAAAAAACACTCATATAGAGCCTTTTTTGTATACATGTTTAGGAGTGTTTAGCATTTTTTCTGTGAGAAAGCTCCAATCAAAAACTTAAATCAGAAGGTTTTTCTTTTCCTACCTCCAAATGCTGAGCTCAAAATATGCCTCTAGTAATTCTAATGTGCATAGACCCATAGGATAACATTGAGCTGCTTCTACAGGGAAAACACAAAACTCCAGCAATTTTTAAGCCAGCGTGCATGGACTCTTAAATCTACGTTTAACCTTAACCTACTCTTCCATGTAACCTTAACATCTACACTAATGCTAACTTACCCTAAAACTGCACACACCCCTGGTAGGTGTCAAAAATATTGCCTTGCGCCAAGTTCTCAACAGCAGTGATTAAAAAATATTCAAAAAAAGAAATCCACAAATTAGAATTATCTTTAACCCCTTCCCAACCAGCCGTCGCAGTTATACTGCAGCAGGATGGCTCCCCTGCATGAGCCATCATAGCTGTATGTCGGCTCTTTAAGACGCAGTAGCAGGCGCGCAAGCCATCGTAGCTGTACGTCAGCTCTTTAAGATGCTGTAGCAGGCGAGCGCGCCGGGCATCCGCGATCGCTCATGACAGAGCAAGAACCGGGATCTGTGTGTGTAAACATACAAATCCCGGTACTGTCAAAGGAGAGGAGTCAGATCATGTGTTCCTACTAAGCAGGAACACCGATCTCTCTCCTCCTCTAGTCAGACACATCCCCCTCACAGTTAGAACACCTCTAGGGAACACATTTAAGCCCCTGATTGCCCCCTAGTGTTAACCCTTTCCCTGCCAGTGACATTTGATCACTGTATAAATGTCACTAGTCCCAAAAAAGTGTCAAAAGTGTCCGATGTGTCTGTTGCAATGTTGCAATCTCAATAAAAATTGTAGATTACTGCCATTACTAGTAAAAAAATAATAATAAATCTATCCCCTATTTTGTAGACATTATAACTTTTGTGCAAACCAATCAATATACGCTTATTGCGATTTTTTTTTTTACCAAAAATATGTAGAAGAATACATATCAGTCTAAACTAATGAAGAAATTTGTTTTTCTTTTAATATTTTTGGGGATATTTATTATAGCAGTACAAAATACTGTGTTTTTTTCCAAGTTGTTGCTCTTTTTATGTTTATAGCGCAAAAAATAAAAACCGTAATGGAGATCAAATACCACCAAAAGAAAGCTCTATTTGTGAGGAAAAAAGGACATAAATTTTGTTTGGGTACAACCTCGCACGACCGCGTAATTGTCAGTTAAAACAACACAGTGCAAGAAAGAAAAGCAATGGAAGTTTTAGAGCATGCAGAGCTATGATAATTGCACTGTATTTAATCTGTTTATATGCAATTACATTTTTTTAAAATATGCAAATGCTCAGCTTTTTGGCCTTTTAAAATATGTATTTGTCCTGAATTTATATCTTGCAAGATTAGTTTGGCTTATCTTTATAGAATATATATGTAATGTACAAAAAATGTTAACTTTTAACAACCAATAACATTGGTTACTGTTTCTTTTTTGTTTTTAAGTAAAGCCACATTACATAAAAGGAGTCTAATGGAGTCTAAGAGATATTCATGTTTTTAGAGGAGCTTCTACAAGGACAAAAGTACGTGTCATTACAAATACATCTGATTTCCCAAAGCACCCTGATGTATGGATACACATTACTGAGTACATACAACCTCTATTAACCTCTATGGTAAACACAGGGACACCCATTGTAGTACAACTTACCAGGCACAGTAATATACTTGCATACTGTGGGTAACTGCAAGCTGTATGCACACACTAACTCCATGTATCACATAAAGCCTACTGTGCAGATGTTTAAAGAGGAACTGCAGTCTGCTCACATAATTTGTAATAAAAACATCTTTGTCATGCTTAAGCTTCCCTCCAACAACTTTGCATATTATTTTATATATAGGGTGATTCTGTACTTGCCAAATATGCTGCAGAAATCTCCCTCCACTGAGTCTGACTGCAACAATTTTAACCGTTGGCAGCTGAAGCTGCTGCCTGTTCACTTCCTGGATTTACACCTCCAGCTCTGCAGCTCTCATTGGCCCTCTTATGACTCATCCCTCCTCCCTTCCTGGTAAACTCTCATGAGAGTAAGAGAGAGAGAGCTGTGCATGATGTCATAAGCCTAGGCTTTTTTCCAGACAAGATACAAGAAGTCGGCTGCATAAGGTATTTACTGGCAGAAAAAAAAATGTTTTATTATCCAAAGTTAAAACAACAAGGGCAGACAATTTAATAGATAGAAAGATGAAAAAATGACTGAAGTTTCACTTTAAGGATAATTTGTCATTAGAAAAATAAGTAGGCTATCCTTGCTTCTCATCTTCTACTTGGTTTTCATGCTAATCCTGCAACAATATTATTTCTAATTCACTCAATGGAAACAAGTATGCAGAATAACTCTGACTTTAGCCCAGTTTCACATACTTTTAATAGGTCAGTGACTCCGAAAGTATATACTACAGAGGATCAACATTAAGACTGGGTTAACACCTATGCAAATTGGATACGGGTTTCTCCGCATCCAATTCGCATAGCAGGAGATTGTGACCAGCTCTTTATGGAGCCGGTTCACATCTCCGGGGCAGCTGCGGAGCGCACTGCACAGAAACGCTGTGCTTCTTTGCCTTAGTTTCAGGGCCGAATTCAGGCAAAGCTTCTGCCCTGATTCGTCCCTGAAATGGAGAAAAGGGACGGACAGCATTGCTCTGTGTTCCGTAGCCGGTTTAGGTGTGAACCGAGCCTAAAGTGCTTGTATCTGTATGTACCTGTATGGTAATGTATCCTGTTCTCTTTGTATTGCTTCCTTTGTGTGAAATCCCTGATGTTGCTGCCAGTCTTTCTGCTTTGCTATCACTTCAGCCCCGAGCCTCTTTTTTCTTTTTTACACTTGTTATTTACATATTAACATAATTTTTTTTTGCTAGAAAATTACTTAGAACCTCCAAACATTATATATATATATATATATATATAAGACCACTGCACAAATACGGTGTGACAAAAAGTATTGTAACAACAGCCTATTTATTCTCTAGGGTGTTAGAAAAAAAAAAAAAAAAAAAATATATATATATCTATATATATATATATATAGATATATATATATATATATATTTTTTTTTTTTCTAACACCCTAGAGAAAAAATAGGCTGTTGTTACAATACTTTTTGTCACACCGTATTTGTGCAGTGGTCTTACAAGCGCACTTTTTTGGATTAAAAAATAAGACAACCATAAGGTTGGCCCAATTTGTTTTTTATATTGTGAAATATGATGTTACGCCGAGTAAATTGATACCCAACATGTCATGCTTCAAAATTGCGCCAGCTCATGGAATGGCGACAAACTTTTACCCTTAAAAATCTCCATGTTTAAAGAATTCTACAGGTTGCATGTTTTGAGTTATAGAGGAGGTCTAGGGCTAGAATTATTGCTCTCACTCTAATGATCACGGTGATACCTCACATGTGTGCTTTAAACACTGTTTACATATGCAGGCGCTACTCACTTATGCGTTCGCTTCTGCACATGAGCTCGGTGGGACGGGACGCGTTAAATTTTTTTTTTTTTTCTTTTACTTTTTATTCTTTATTTTTACACTGTTCTTTAAAAAAAAATGTGTCTCTTTTATTCCTATTACAAGAAATGTAAACATCCCTTGTAATCGAAAAAAAAGCATGACAGGACCTCTCAAATATGAGATCTGGGGTCAAAAAGACCTCAGATCTCCTATTTACACTAAAATGCAATAAAAAAAAGGTTGTTTGGATTCATTATTTTTTTTAAATGTCCCTTTAACCACTTGCCGACCAGCCACCGCAGCTGCGGCAGAATGGCACGGCTGGCCGAAACAACGTTATGTAACGTTGCTTCACACTGTGCCCCCTGCTCGCCCATCACCGGGCTCCCTCAATCGCTCGGGGCACACCAAGAACCGGGATCTGTGTGTGTAAACACACAGTTTCCGGATCTCTGAGGGGAGAAGAGACAGATCATGTGTTCATACAGAGTATGAACAGCGATCTGTCATCTCCCCTACCCAGTCCCCTCCCCCCTTCAGTTAGAACACACACACTAGGGAACACAATTAACCCCTTGATCGCCCCCTAGTGTTAACCCCTTCTGTACCAGTGACACTTTTACCGTAATCAATGCATTTTTATAACACTGATTGCTGTATAAATGCCAATGGTCCCAAAAATGTGTCACAATTGTCCGACGTGTCCGCCATAATGTCGTAGAAAAAAAATAATAATAAAAATGCCATAAATCTATCCCACTATCCGCTACCGGAGATGACCGGAGCATGGTGGGGGGGTGGGCACCTCTCCCGCTGCCGCGGAGACCACTTTTATCTTAACCACTTCAGCCCCAGAAGGATTTACCCCCTTCCTGACAAGCCCTTTTTTGCAATACGGCACTGCGTTGCTTTAACTGACAATTGCGTGGTCGTGCAACATTGTATCCAAACAAAATTGATGTCCTTTTTTTCCCACAAATAGAGCTTTCTTTTGGCGGTATTTGGTCACCTTTGCGGTTTTTATTTTTTGCGCTATAAACAAAAAAGGGCGTCAATTTTGAAAAAAAAGCAATATTTTTTACGTTTTGCTATAATAAATATCCCCAAAAAATATATAAAAAAACTAATATTTAGGCCAATATGTATTCTTCTACATATTTTTGGTAAAAAAAAATCACAATAAGCGTATATTGATTGGTTTGCGCAAACGTTATCGCGTCTACAAAATAGGGGATAGATTTATGGCATTTTTATTATTAATTCTTTTTTATTAGTAATGGCAGTGATCTGCGATTTTTATCATGACTGCGACATTGCGGCGGACAGATTGGATACTTTTGACACTATTTTGGGACCATTGGCATTTATACAGCGATCAGTGCTATAAAAATGCACTGATTACTGTAAATATCACTGGCAGGGAAGGGGTTAAACACTAAGGGGCGATTAAGGGGTTAAGTGTGTTCCCTCAGTGTTTTCTAACTTTAGGGGGGATTGGCTCACTAGAACATGACAGAGATCACTGCTCCCGATCACTGGGAGCAGTAGATCCCTGTCATTTTACTAGGCAGAACGGGGAAATGCCTTGTTTACATCTTCCCATTCTGCCTCTCCATGATGCGATTGCGGGCCACCAATGGACATAGAGTCCGCAGGACCCACGGGCACACTCCCGCGTCAGGCGTGGAGTGACGTACGGTATGTAGTTTTCCGCACCCATGCCACTGTGCCGACGTATATCGGCGTGAGCCGGTCGGCAAGTGGTTAAAGAGAAAAGCATGGCATTCCCGAAAATACCGGGGTTATGGCAGCTAGTATTTAGCATTAAAGTGGGTATGTTGTTTTGCGTGAAGTGGTTAAAATCTGACCACACTAAGCAGGAATACACACTGTGGTCAATTCTCTAGCTATGCTGGCTTGCACTCCTCCAATGATCAGACTTGTCCTGAGATGCCTCCCGTGCACAGCCTTTTACTGGAAAGATCAGTGTACTGTTGCTTCTCCTCCCCCCAGCTCTTATGCAGCTGAGAACAGAGGGAATGTGATCACTTATAGAAAAAGAGAAAAAAGGGTATTTAATATGTATTTTTATATCTATACACAAATGTTTTGCCTTTCATTTCTATTATGAATGGATTGTTTTATAAGGTGATCGTTTGCAATCACTTTAAAACCAGGCATCTAGCTTTTTCAGGAGAAGGCCAGTAATGGTAGCCTTGATAGATTACCTTTTAAACAGATTTATAACTTCATTCTTATGCTAAGATAAGTTATTTTTCAGCTTCCTACAATGTACTGTGGAGTGAACATTTATATATTCTGTGTATAGTTGTTTTTCAGCTCCAGTGAACAATAAAAGTTAATATTATAACCTATTGTCAGACAATTGCCCTATCAACATACTTATTTGTTTTAATATGAAGAAGCTGTACATTTTTTTTGCAGTTTTTATAGCACCACTGAGATGTATTCTTAGATAAGCATGAACAATTCACAGAGTAATTTGGGTACCATCTGCCTGAAACAGCTTTACACATTGTGTGCCTGTTCCTGATAAATGACCCACTATGTACTGAAACGAGGATTAGGATGCCCTAGACCACTTGTTTATAACTGGCTGGGTGTAGTTTTGGTAGAGGAGCTTGTTCTCAAGGGACAGTCTTCATTAGGCATTAATGAAATTAAAGCGGTTGTATACCCCTTCTTGCACATTTTTACCTACAGGTAAGCCTTAAACAAGGCTTACCTATAGGTAAAATGAATATCTCCTTAACCTGTATGGTTTAGGAGATATTCACCTTGCATGCAGTCGCTGACGTCAGCGGCACATGTGCTCTGAAGGTCCAGTGGATGCTGCCAGTGTTCTATTGAATACTGCCTCAGTCGAAAAATGTCTCCGATGGGTCTGTGCATGATCAGCTGGCATGACGACAACACAGCGCATGCGCAGATCGTCAGAGCCATTTTTTTGACGCTATGAAAACAGAGGGAGATGCTATGCAAACAGCGAAGGGAGAACGTACTTGTCAGATTCTGCCTCGCTATTGCTCGCTATTCTGCCTGTGTGTAAGGGCGGGTTGCTACACACACAAAACCCGCCCTATAACAGTGAGGTCACGCGTGTTGACGTCATGCCAGCTGATCAGCATAACAGCTGGAGTAATGTTTGAACTGCGCATGCACAGACTCATTGGAGGAAATTTTCGAAGGGAGACATTTCTCGATAGAACACTGGACCTTGCTGGAAACAGGACTCCTGAAACGCAGAGGGAACATGTCAGCTCTCTCAGCGGTGACCAGGAGGCGGTGTGGTGCGCTTCGTTCTAAGGTAAGTATTTCATAATGGGCTAGTGCGCGGTGCAAACTAACTCTTTATGCCTTTGCCTTAAAAGTTTTTTTTTTTTTCCCAGGGCATACAACCGCTTTAAGAGTGCTCATTTCCCTCCATGTCTGGTAAAAATCAGGAGATTTAGAAAAAATGGGGAAAGAGAATTTAAAGCTGAACTCCAAATATGCGTACATGTGTCCACATTTACCTGTGTGCTTTGCATGATAATACAGCATGAGCATCACCCAGCTGACACCAGTGCCGCATCTATAGTTGAAACTAGAGCTGGTGTCATGACTTTGCACCTGTGTAAGATTTGGTTGGGTGATTGGGTGGTGGCCACTATGTATAAATAAATAGCTATTACGATCTGAAGATTTAAAATATACTTTAGTGACTAGTTGTTCAAATTGTCTTGAAACAACAACATGGTTGTTTGCTCATCTATAAGATTGACACATAAGAAATATTGGGAGTGGTTCTCTCATATGTTTTGGTTTTTGTCCCTTGGATAGTGGGGTCAGAGAGGATGGTCTTATATATAGAAATTTAAACGTTATTTATTTTAGGCTAAATAATTAAGTTTTTTTAATCATTTTATGCTTCAGTAATTTCAGATTGTCGCAGTGCATCTGCACTTCTCCTGTTTCTTTATTTATCTCCACATTTTTTTATTTACATTTTCATTTTATTATTTATTTCATACAGGTTTTTACCTGATTATCAGTGCAATAAGAATGAGTCACTGATTTTTGGTAATACTAAATATTTTTATTTATTTTCGTTTGGAATTGGGTGGTTGGATTGGACCAATTAATTTGGACCAATCGTTATATGAATATATAAATGTATTTAATTGTTTTCTAAACACTGTTGATACATTTGAAATAGTAATGTTTCCAGTATGATATTTATATACATTTTTTTAAATATCATTTTTTCTCTGGTACTGCTAAGACATTAGGAATAGTGATGTTTTTCCGAATGATAAATGTATCAAACCAACAAAGACCTTGTATCACTGTGCTGCTTTCATCGCTGGACAGATACATGGGAATGTATCAAGTTATTCAGAATGTTTAGCCGCCCATTTACACACTGAGTTCTAATATCAGCTCTCTCTCTCTCTCTCTATATATATATATATATATTTTTTTATTTTTTTTTTGTATTTTAATTGCTCTTTATGGGGTTTTTATTTTTGTTATATAAAAAAATATATCTTAATCATTTTGTTATTTGAAGTTGGATAATTTTTATGCGTTTACTTATATTCCAGCAATTCTGAGTGAGTGGTGACAACGGCTTCCACTCGAGCATGTAATTAGACTTGCGAGCTTGAGTAGCCCTTGTCCTCATACTGCACGGATTGGTCCTTCTGTTTTTGATTGACTCATCAGTAGGCTTGTAATGTGAGAGTTTGATCGTTCTCTGGTAGGAACCATGGAGGACTGAGCACTGATCACATAAAGGGTAACACACATCACTGAGAGTTTATAAATTAGCAAGTCCTGCTGTGTGGGTCATGCCTATTGATAAATATCGTATCACAAAACGCGTCTAGGTGTACCACACGGCTTGCTGCATCTGCCATCGGCTCCAATCTCCTCCCAGGAACCACCATGGACGATCACAGCTCCATGAGAGGTGGTGAGATTAATGAAACCGAACATACAGTCCAATACCTATGTTGAATGCGTTTTTTAAAACAGTTGTTTGTAAGTGTAATGTATAAGGGAAGGGGTTTTATTGGAATAAAAGCATTTACAGTTTTACACTATGAGGCTTTTTTCCCTTCCTTCT
Organism: Aquarana catesbeiana; assembly: GCF_042186555.1. NCBI lineage: Eukaryota > Metazoa > Chordata > Amphibia > Anura > Ranidae > Aquarana > Aquarana catesbeiana. Next base: position 220,904,885 of record NC_133324.1, read on the forward strand.
GCCTGAGTTTTATGGAAAGTTTGGAGCTGGCTTTGCCTGGGAGAAATAGAGGACCAGAGTTGCGACCCCCCCCCCTTCTGGCTGATTGAATTGAGTTTCGGATGGATGTCATTATGGTAGTGATCGCAGAGACTTAACATACACACAGAGACTTTTATTTATTGGGAATCTGGTGAGTGCAATTCCTATAGGGAGTGGAATCACTTGGTGTGGTGATGAAGCATATCCCATTGTGTAAGCTGGAGGTGCTGGAGATCTGGGGTATTGGTACCCAAAAGCTCCCTTACAATGGATATATCCCTATATACCATTCCATCCTTCATTGGCCGGGAAGCCAGAAACATTTAACACCGTGGCAGTTGTCCTCTCTCAGCCACCTGGGGCAGGACAGAATTCCTTGTTCATAGGAACTAACATAGACCTTGTAAAAAGATTGCTCAACCCGTTGGCTGTAAAGGCTTCTACTGTGGAAAAGATTCACCTACAGCTGAGGCAGGCTTTCCAGCATGTAGTGCAGGAACAAAGGGCACCTGCTGAAAGAGTGGGAAGTTGGGGGGACTGTGCACTTGAGAGAGAGTATTGCAACCCAGAGAAAGAGCATGTATGAAGGCCTCGATCAAGCTGTCTTAGGACCATCTGGGTCCCTTTGTGGTCCTGGAAGCTGACCCATTGGAGGAAGAAATCAGGATAGAGTTGGTTCCAGAAATTGTGCCCACAAGGAAGTTACTGAGAAATGGGGGAAGAATCCCTGTCAGTGTTCGAAACACCACCAGTCAGCCAGTCAGCCTGAAGCCTTGCATGGCGATAGAAGGAGTGAGTGTGGCTACTCCTGTGACTGTGGATGACTTGGTTCAGGGGGTCACTGGATTGGACTCTGGAACAGAATGCCACACCCAGCGTCCCACTTTGTCTCCCAGGTGGGAAGAGAGGGTTACAGCTCAGCTAGCCAGATGGGAAGAAATGTTCTCTAAGAATGACTGATGTAGGTTGTGATAAAAAGTGTACAACATCGAATTCAAATGAGCGAAGACAAGCCTTTTTTGAGAGAGAGCTTGGCAGATCCCTTTGAGTGACTTGAAGGTCTTCTGAAAGCAGCTGGCCAAGCTGAAGATGTCTGGGGTCATTAGAGAGTCCAGGAGCCCTTACTCATCCCCCCTACTGGTGGTGTGCAAGAAAAATGGGTCCATTTGGATGTGCATCGATTATAGAAGGCTGAATCGAATAACTATTCCTGATCAGTACACCACACCTCACATAGAAGGTGCTTTGCAGTGTCTATCCAGAGCAAAGTGGTTCAGTGTGTTGGATCTGAAGAGTGGATATTATCAGATACCCATGCATCCTGATGACCGAGAGAAGACGGCATTCATCAGCCCGTTGGGACTCTTTGAGTTTGATCGCGTGCCAGAGGAACTGGTGGGAGCCCCAGCCACTTTTCAGAGGTTGATGGAGAACACGGTAGGAGACATGAATTTGATAGAGGTGCTCGTGTATTTGGATGACATCATTTTTTTCAGCAAGACGTTAAAGGAGCACTAAGAATGACTCGAAAAGGTCTTTCAGAGACTTCACACGGAGGGGCTGAAGCTGTCATTGGAGAAATGTAAATTCTACCAGACTTCAGTTACCTATATGGAGCATGTAGTCTCAGCTGACATACTAACCTTGGATGTTACCACTTGGCCATGACCAAGGACCAGTACAGAATTTAGGTCATTTCTAGGATTCTGTTCCAATTATAGAAGGTTTGTGAAGAACTTTGCACAAATTGCGAAACCTCTCAATGAGCTGTTGCAGAGGGAAACAAGTGAAGGTTCACAGAAGCCAAATTCAGGGGAGCCCAAGAAGCTAGGACCCAGGAAGTCTTGTGAGTCTGTTCAGGATCAATGGACTCCGAAGTGTGAAAAGGCTTTGAGACGTTTAAAGGAGAGCCTCAGTGAAGCTCCAGTTTTGGCCTACGCTGACCCTTCTAAGCCTTATGAGCTGCATGTGGACGCTAGCTGAGATGGGCTAGGAAGAGTTCTATATCAAGAAGTGGAAGGGAAGGTTCGCCTGATAGCCTATGTGAGTCAGAGTCTCTCTCCCGCTGAGAACTATTCTGTGCACAAGTTAGAGTTTCTGGCCCTCAAGTGGACAAGCTGGGAGACTACCTATATGGAGCTGTGTTTGTGGTCAAAACGTACAATAATTCACTGAACTATCTGTTGTCTACTGCTAAATTGGATGTCACTGGGCATTGGTGGTTGGCCGCACATCTGAGTTCCAATTCAGCTTGAAGTATCAGCCAGGACCGGGGAATCGAGATGCAGATGCCCTATCCCGAAGACCACATGTTTTGAATATTGAGCAAAGAACTGGATTAATTTTTCTCCTGAATGAGTTTTTGCAGTGTGCCAGGGAGTGGAGCATCGACATAAGGGGGCCACGGGAGCTAAAGCCTTGGGAGTTGCCCCTGCCAGAGTGTCTCGGTGTTACTGTGATTTGACCCAAGTGTGCAGCCAAAAATTGCCTTAGCTGATGAAGAAAGACTTGAGAAGGGATCAGCATGAAGATCCACTATGTAACCTTGTTAAGAAAGCAGTGGTAGCTCGGGACTCTCAGATGCTGCTAAAAAGTTCTATTGAAGTTTCAAATGTAGTTTATTAAGAATGGGAACGAATGCAATTGGAAGACATTGTCATATACAGGAAAGGCCCATCTGAGGAACCAGAAGGTGTTCGTTAATTGTTTTGACAGCTCTTCATGACAACCATGGACATTTGGGGTCAGATAGAACTCTTATGCAGCGTACACACGAGCGGACTTTTCGACTGGACTGGTCCGACGGACCAAGTCCGGCGGACAATCCGATCGTGTGTGGGCTTCATCGGACCTTCAGTGGCAGCAGAGGTTGCTTGGAACAATGAGGCCCTGGTGGCTGATTTTTCTCATGGTCTCTCAGATTCCATCAAGGATGAGATAGCAGCCCGAGATATACCCACTGAACTGGAGAGCTTGATCTCGTTTGCCATCCTCATTGACTCCAGACTCAGAGAAAGACTTTCTTTTAAGGAGTGCTTGAGGAAGCCTTCTGTACGTTTGCCTCCGAGCTTTGCAGTCCCACCCATGTCTCCCCCACCTCTCATGCCTCCTGGTACCGAGTTGGTCGGTGAAGATGAACCCATGCACTTTGGCTTCATGCGTCTCTCTGCGGATGAGAGAGCCCTTAGGAGGAGGAAGAGATTGTGCCTTTATTGTGGCCAGGCAGGTCACTTTTTGAAGTCTTGTGCTACCCGTCCTGGGAACACCCGAACCTTGAGGTCCTGTCATGGACAGACCTTAGGTGGTGTTGTGTCATCCCCAGTTATCCAGAAGGATAAGCCCCTGGTTTCGGTCACACTTTCTTGGGCTAAGTCGTCTATCAAGATACAGGCTCTAATGGACTCTGGGGCTGCGGGCCTGTTCATTGATGCTGCTTTTGTATCAAAGCACTCGATTCCACTGCAGCTGCATGAAAATCCACTTGCCATTCAGGCTCTTGATGGGAGACCTCTACAGCCTGTCCATGTGACTCATGAGACAGTTCCATTGTCCATGGCCATAGGGGCTCTTCACCATGAGATAATCCAATTCCAAGTGATTTCCTCTCCTAAGTTTCCGCTGGTTATTAGTTATCCTTGGTTACAGAGGCACAACCCCTCTTTTGATTGGCTCCGTGCTGAGGTTCTCTCCTGGTCACCACAATGCAGTGAAACATGCTTCCGGAAGGTAGCCAAGGTCCTGTGTACCTCTTCACTCTCCTCCCGGCCAGAGGAGTACCGTGATTTTAGCAATGTCTTTGACAAAGGTCAAGCAGGTAGTTTGCCTCCACACTGGCCGTATGATTGCGCAATTGACCTTCAACCTGGTGCCACTCCCCCTCGTGGCCAGGTTTACCCTTTGTCGGTCTTGGAGAATAAAGCCATGGAGGAGCATGTTGCAGATGCACTTTCTCAGGGTTTCATCCGCAAATCCTTATCTCCTGCTGGTTTCTTCTTTTTGAAGAAGAGGAACGGTGAACTGAGACCTTGTGTTGATTCTAGGGGTCTCAATCGTTTCACGATTAAGAATGCCTACCCGATCCTGTTGATTACAGAGTTATTTGACCGCCTCAAGGGAGGAACAGTTTTCACTAAGCTTGATCTGAGAGGGGCTTACAGTCTTGTGAGGATTAAGGAGGGCAACAAGTGGAAAACTGCGTTTAATACCAGAACAGGCCATTATGAGTATCTGGTAATGCCTTTTGGCCTTTGTAACGCCCCGGCAGTTTTCCAGGAATTTATTAACGATGTCCTCCGAGATTTGTTGCAGTTATGTGTGGTGGTTTATCTTGATGATATCCTCATTTTTTTAGAGTCCCTGGAGAGCCACCACACAGATGTCTGCCGTGTGCTTCAGAAATTAAGAGAGAACAATCTCTATTGTAAACTGGAGAAGTGCGAGTTCCATCGGGAACAGGTTAAATTCCTCCGTCTGGTTCATGGTTTCTGACAAACCTGACCTGAGTGGGCGAAGCAATGTCCTGGTTGTGACAGAGCATTTCATCCGTTATGCCCAGGCTTTCCTGACCAAATACCAACAAGCCAGTATGATCGCCAAGACTCTAGTGAAGAAGTTTTTCACCCATTATGGCCTACCTCAGCGCTTACATCCGGATCAAGGTCGGGATTTTGAGAGCAAATTGGTAAAGAGACAATGTGAATTGCTGAATATTCAAAAGTCCAGAACCACCGCTTATCATCCACAAGGAGATCTTCAACTGGAACGTTTCAATTGTACACTGTTAAACATGCTAGGAACACTACCTATGGAAAAGAAACAAAGGTAAAGAAAAAGAAGAAAAGAAACATTGCTGCAGTGGTCCATGCTTATAATAGCACGGTGAATGACTCTACTTACAGGTTGATGTTTCGGAGCAAAACCTGTGGATCTAGCCTTCGGGACATCCTTGGACCACACTTCTTCTTACCGTGGCTACATTGATAGACTTCGAAGAAACTTGAAAATTGCCTATGATAAAGCCAAAGAAGCATCAGCTGCCAGAGAACAGAGAAATGAAAACTTTGATGTTAAAGTGAGGGTTCAGGACTTACAACTAGGTGCTGTTACGCAACTTAGGGGTGCCAGGAAAACACAAGTTGGCCGATCTATGGTGTTCTCAACCATACATCATCTGCAAATGATTACCTGGGCTCTTTATCCGGGAAGACCAGTCCACTCAAGACATGGCATGGAAACCACCTCTTGCCCATATCCAAAGATTTTCGGATATATCCACCTCCTTGTTCAGATACACCTTGCTCTTCTACCTTGAGGTCTAGAACTCGTCAGACACCTCAATCTACGTTCCAAGAGGAAGAAGAAGGGGAGAGTGATGAGGAAGAACTAAATATTTACTGGTTATGGATTCCTTGTGTGACTGACCTAGCCGGGACAGAGGCTGTTGGAGAGGACTGGGTGCGAGCCTCTTGCCTTTTGATTATGGGCCCTGGATTTTCAATGGAACGGTGCTCTTTGTGGGGTGAATTGGAGGTCCGGTCTGAACTGTGCTGATCGGACTCAGTCGTGTATATATGTGTGTATTGTATGTTGTTTGATTCTGTTGGGGACTCCTTGCTGTGATCATCTGGGATCTGTGTCCCTGAAGAGGGAGGGGGGATTCCTCCAGCAGCCCCCTGCTGATAAGACTGATTCATACTGTTGGGATGCATCCTGTGAGGAGATGCTGGTGTCATCAACTCCAACTACCTGTGTTTATGTTAATTGAATGAGCTGATGACATTGTCCTCTATACAATGTAGGAGACGGGACGACTCCTATTGGAGCTGCTGCTATTGTGAGAAAATGTCCTGTGATAATTAACTCAGTCTGGGCAAAAGGTCATGTCTCAGTCACCTAGGCTGTATAAAGGATTAGTTAATTAGCTCATGTTAATTAGGTTAATTAGGTTACGTTTGTATTGTTAGAGTAATATTTTCTCCTGTATATAAGACTGTATTCTGGTTCTGAATAAAGTCAGTTCATGTTAGCAACAAGCAAGTGTCGCCTTGTTTTGTGCTCAGAGAGGTTGGGATATCTGTATACAGACTGGGAGGAAGTGGTATATGACGGAAGCACTCAAGCGGAATGTGGGACGTTCTGTGACACCTTGGTTCGAGGATACCACCAGAGTCCCTCAGTCTCCTTTGGAAGACATGGATGAAATTCCTCAACCTGAAAGGATAGAACAGCCGCCTTTAGGGACAGAGAGGTCTATGCCATCCACTGTGAGAGGGGATGGAGGGATTAAACAACCACCAGCTGTCTACTCTGAAGAACAGGATCTTAGAGAAGTTCCAGACCCCTTAAACATGACACAGGCGAAGAGACTACACCCGATAGTTTGGAAAAGCCAAAGCCTGGCTATTGTACTTGGGGTCTGCCTCGAGAGCCTGAAACCTCACATAACATATATTCAAGACTCAGACAGGGGGGCCCATGCGCGGCGGGCAAGATGGCGGACGCTTGAGAGAATAGCTCCGGACCCGCTCCTTCCATTCCCGGACCCTGCTCAGCAACGCTAGCTCACACAGATCCAGGATCCACTTAAAAAGCTCCCGGAACCTTCCGGGCATCTCATGGGGAAAATAGGTTCCCAGCGGCACGTTTACCAGGGGTTTGTCCCGCCTCCGACCTCCCGGCTGGCTCAAAGCATAGAGCGGTTCCTGTATAGGCCGCAATCCCCGGCCTCAATTAGCCAGACGGCTGCAACGCTCGCCGCGGAACGAACGGCAGACTCTGCATCTCCCACACCGGACTTTTCTGCTCACAAGCCCCCAACCCGAGAGACACCCCTCTCTGCACAACAACAAAGAAGGGAGACCTCACACAGCAAATTCAGAGATAAGGCAGAGCACGCTGCAGACCACCTTGCTGATCATCCTGCATTGTTAACAGATACTCCTCTCTCTACTCCCCCACCCCAAGGGAAAGATTCAGACAGTTCAGTTACAGTTGCAGTGCTGGACTTAAAGTTGCAGGCCCTGCTACAAGATCTGACCCACAATTTTACAGTAGCAGTAGGGAAACTGGCTCAAGAGCTCCGGGGGGAAATCGATCAACTTGGCGATCGTACGGACACTTTAGAATCCAAGTTCGATGAATTGGTGAAATATGTGCACGTACTTGAACAAGATAATGCGACACTCAAACAAACTTATTTCCAGGTCCAATTACAGCAGGAAGACTTGGAGAACAGAGAGAGACGCCAAAATGTGAGGATCCGTGGAATCCCGGAAACAGTTCCCGACAAAGAAATACGTCCCTATCTGCTAGGACTGTTTGTCACCATAGCTCCACATATTCCAGATATCGACTGGAGGCTAGATAGGGCTCATCGATCCCTACCTCCGAATCCACCCCCTGGTACCAATCCGAGAGACGTAATAGCTCGCTTCCACTATTATGAAAGCAAAGAAGCTCTCACAATGGCCACGCGAAATAAAAATCGCATTGAGTATAAAGGTGCTAAACTTCAAATTTTTAGTGACCTATCCCCCATCACTCTAGCCAAAAGGCGTGACTTACGGCCAGTAACCATGCACCTACAACAACACCAAGTTAACTACAGATGGGGTTTCCCTTTTCGCCTCTCGGCCTCGAGAGATGGCACTCAATACTCGATGCGAGCCTTACACGAATGTGAAGCCTTTGTCCGTAACTTGGGACTGCCGCCTATTCCTGAAGAAGATCTTCCTCCACCACCTCTAAACCTGATTTCCGCTCCTCTTCAACCGCCTGCAGCGATCTGGACCCCGGTTCGTCGGAGACGTCAAGGAAACCTTTCCACTCCTCAACGTCCTGCCTCAGCTAGACTGCCTACCTGAACATTTTCCACTTAATGAGGAGAAGCTCCTCAATGCTTTTTCCTACCATTTTACTCGGTACACCGGGGGTTTTTTTTGAGGGCAGTCCCCTGGTGACTGCAGAGAGAGACCTCCCAAGCCCTGTTATTGCTGACCTAGTTTAATGGCAACTGATCCAGTTTGTGGATCCCAGCTCCCTGGTTGGTATGGTCCCCTCTCTCTTTCTAATTTTTTTTTCTCCCCTAGAATCCAAAGTTTAAAGTTTGCATATTTAATTTTCTTTTCTTTTTGGGGGGAGCGGGTACCGCTCCGTCCATGTTGCTGACCGGCATGCCCCTCTACAGGTCTATGGCTGGAAGCCAAGGCCTCCTGAAGATTTTTTCACCTTCAGGCTTTCAAAATGTTTTTTCTTTATTACTTTTTGGATTTTTTGTAGTTCGTATTTTTTTTTTTCTTTTTTTTCCTTTTCAATCCCGGGCCCTTTTTTGGCCTAAATATATGCCTAACATTTTCTATTATTTTTGTTAATATATATACCTCACTGTCTTCATGACAATTGAGAAATGTGTAACGGTACTACCGATTAACTTACTTTGGTTAAAAATGCTACTGTTTGTTATTAAGATTTCACTTGCTGTACAATACATACCCTCCTCATGGCTCTGAAGGTCTTCTCGTGTAACGTGAAGGGTTTGAACTCTATCCACAAACGCTGGCTAGCCTTGAAGGAATTCAGAGCCTCTGGAGCAGATGTGGTCATGGTTCAGGAGACACACTTTAGACCGGGAGGCTCCTTTAAGTTCGCTTCTAAATTGTTTCCTAACACGTTTGTAGCCTCCGACCCATCTGGGAAGGCAGGTGTAGCAATCTTGTTCAAACATTCATGTCCTATAAGAGTTATTGACTCAAAATTGGACCCCCGGGGGCCTTTTGTCATCCTGAACTGTGTCCATTTAAAGACAAAACTCACGTTAGTCAACATTTATGCACCCAACTCGGGACAGATAAGATTTCTCACTACAGTTCTTGAGGAAGTACAAAACTCTTCTCATCCATTTACAATTGTTGGAGGAGATTTCAACATGTGTATGTCCTCCAACAAGGATAGACTTAATATTTTTCAAAACACTCCCCCAGCCCAAGCTTATAGGTTATCTACTTCCTTCCGCAAATTAATTCGTACCCATAACCTGTTTGACTCTTGGAGAGTGAAACACCCCACTAGTAAACAATATACTTTTTATTCCCCTCCACACAAAGGATATTTTCGTCTTGATTACTTCCTACTTTCCGCACCCCTGCTACCCCAATTAGTTGCCTCTGAAATTGGTCCAATTACATTGTCCGACCACGCACCCATAAGTTTAGATCTATCCCTACACTCCGCATCTCCCAAGTCATGTCATTGGAGACTTAATGAATCTCTTCTGAAAAATGAGGTTATTAAACAGCAACTCCAAACAAAATTGACAGAATACTTTCAGCTCAATGACGGCTCTGTCTCGGACACTTCCATATTATGGGAGGCCCACAAGGCTTTTTTTAGGGGCGAGTGCATATCTGCTGGGTCGCACTGGAAGCGTGACTCGCTTCAACAAAAATCTGAACTCTTGACTCAACTATGCTCAGCCGAGGTGCACTTGCTTCAAGCCCCCACTACTGCCCGTTTACGGGAGGTGATATCTATCCGTAATAAAATTAAGTCCTTAGATATGAATAAAATCTCCAAAGCCATTTTATGGTCAAGACAGAAGTTCTATGAATATGCTGACAAGCCTCACAGAATGTTGGTGAACAGGCTGAAACCACGCCCAAGCCTTTCCATTCCTGATCATCTAACACAATCAGATGGAACTCCCACCTATTTTCCTCAATCCATGTCTAGAGTCTTTGGAGAATTTTATAACAAATTATATAATTGTTTGAGCTCTGATCCACTCACCCAATTCACTCAAGGGAAATTTGATTCATTTATATCGTCTTTGAAGCTTCCACAATTGTCCCCTGATCAGCGCTCCTCATTAAATGCTCCCATCACCGCTGAAGAAATGACTGAAGTGATTAAATTACTTCCCCTACATAAATCTCCAGGTCCAGATGGACTTCCCTACTCTTATTACAAAACCTTTCTCCCTATATTATCCCCACACATGTTAAATTTATATGCCTCTTTATTAAAAGGTACCATACCTCATCCACAATTTCTCCATGCCCATATTATAGTCATACCCAAACCAGACAAGGACCCATCGGCCCCTGACAATTACCGTCCTATTGCCCTATTAAACTCTGATTACAAAATTTTCACCAAAACTTTGGCAAATAGACTCTCAAAAATTTTACCGTCTCTGATAAATAGAGATCAGGTTGGATTTGTCCCCTTGAGACACGCGGGGGATAACACTAGACGTACCATAGATCTTGTCGACTTGCTTACTAGAACTAAAACCCCGGCAGTAATATTAAGTTTAGTTGCACAAAAAGCATTTGACCGCCTTAGTTGGCCCTTCATGTTTACGATCCTGTCTAAATATGGTTTTTCGGGTTCCTTTGTACAGGCTCTTAGGTCTTTATACTCTCACCCTACCTCCCAAGTACAACTTTCATCCTATCTATCTTCTCCATTTCCCCTTAGCAATGGTACTAGACAGGGATGCCCTTTGTCACCTCTACTTTTTATACTCAGTTTGGAACCCTTAGCTGCGACAATCCGTGAATGTCCCTCCATTGTAGGAGTACGCCTACGTCAGTTAGAATACAAATTATCCCTTTTTGCAGACGATATTCTATTAACGCTCACTCAACCACACACGTCCCTACCTTCGCTACATAAAATTCTAAATTCTTTTAGTGAAATCTCTGGCTTTAAAATCAACACTACCAAAACGGAAGCTCTTCCCATAAATATCACACCATCTAATCTGGTCACCCTTCAACAGAATTATAATTATCATTGGAGCTCTACATCCTTGAAATACTTAGGTATCTGAATTACAGCATCATACTCCACTTTATATCAGGCAAATTCCCCCCCCTATTCCAAGAAATTAACCGCTTGCTGACCCATTGGACCGCTTTGCCCACCTCTCTCCTTGGACGTATAAATATTCTAAAAATGTCTATTCTTCCTAAATTACTCTACCTATTTGAGACACTTCCAGTGGCAATTCCAATGTCTCAGTTGAAAAATCTTCAAAGAAGAAGCCTCCGTTTTATATGGAACAATGCTTCACATAGAGTGGCGGGCTCAGTGGTCATGGCACGTAAGCTTAAAGGAGGTCTAGGAGCCCCAGACTTCATCAAGTACTACTACGCCTCACATTTAAGGGTCCTTACTTCATGGACTAATAGAACAGCCCCAAACAGGTGGGCGGATATTGAAATGAGCATAACTTCCCCAGTACACCCATGTTATATGTTGTGGCCGTCCACTGACAAATATATGCCCCAGCTGAGGGGTCTTTGCCTGGCCCCAATGCTCTTTACATTAGCAATATGGAAGAAATGCTGCACTAAATACTCTCTCTCTTCCCCATGCTCACCTCTCACCAACATCCTTTTTAACCCGGACATTCCGGATAGTTTGTCCTATGACCGTATGGTGCACTGGACCAAGGCCGGGATCTTTCAGCTGCGGCAGCTAGTCAACCCAGCCACGAGACATTTATTATCCTTTGAGGACCTTCAAAAACATCACCAATTACCCAAAACAATATTCTACTCCTATCTACAAATCAGACACTTCTTTTCTATCAAAACTCCTACACTATCTTTATATAAACCTACTGAATTTGAAATGCTTTGTGCTGCAGGCCCCTATGAACCCCAACTGATATCCACCATCTATAAAATACTCCACGAAGCCATCCCCCTAAAAGTAGATACACATTATTATATGAGGAAATGGGCACAGATTCTCCAACATGACATATCCTTGCTAGACTGGGATAAGATATGGGTCTTTACTTCCAAAAGCTCCCGATGCATATCTCATAAAGAAACTGCCTATAAGGTTCTTATGTTTTGGTATAAAACTCCGGAAAAACTACACGCAATCGATTCGTCCATACCCCAAACCTGTTGGAGATGTAATAAGGCGGTTTGGCTCTCACTTTCACATCTTCTGGGAATGTTCTTTAGTTTCCCAATTCTGGGAGCAGATCCAAACCCTACTAGAGAAACTGTTGGGAACCCTCGTCCCCCTAGACCCCATACACTATCTACTAGGCCTCCCCTATCAAGGTCTTCACAAATCAAAGCAGAAACTGATGTCCTTTGTGTTATTAGCAGCTAAGAAAACTATCCCTAAACTTTGGCTATCCACTTCTCCTCCCGCCCTTTCACATACTCTATCTACCTTATTGGACATTCGCAGAATGGAACATCTAACTGCCATTGTTGAAGATTCCATACAGAAATTTTCTCTTGTATGGCAGCCATGGGATGATTATGAATGTAATACTAAGACAACTGATATTAGTTGAAATGTTAGATTTACATAGCAATCTATGTCTCCTATCTCCTCGGGTTACTATACATCTTATTCTTTTGATTGTGTTGGTTCTCTAATGATTTCTCAATTTTCTGTAAGACATGTAATGTATTTACCTTAAAATTGCTTAATTAGTAATCAAAGGTTCTTCTTACTCGGTGTTACCAATTTTGAAGCTGTATTGTAGATCATCATACAGTTTATGTTCTTTTTTATTTTTTTATTTTTTTTTATTTTTCTTTCCTTTGTACTCTTTTATGTACAAAGTTCTAAGCTTGTGCACCCTTGATGGACAGGGTGGAAGCTTTCTAATTCTTTTCATCCCGAATGTGTCATCAATGTTATTATATTTGTCAGGAATAAATGTTAAATAAACAATTTAAAAAAAAAAAAAAAAAAAAGACTCAGACAGGAAATCCGTCCACCTAAGAGACTAACATACGTCACTCTTGGAGAAAGCTCCAATGAACTAATTTCTACAGCTCAATGTTATAGCCAAGTGCCAGCTTCTTCTATTGAACCTTTGGTAGAGGATGACCCTGTTCCACCCTCTGACACTACTGGGTGGGTCACTAATCTATTACTGGCCTGTCTCCAAAATGATATAACCTTGTTTGATGACATGTATAGTTTACTGTTGGAGAATCCCTCTATTAGTCAGCTGTTTGCTACTGTAGGTTCTGGTTATCAGACAATTTATTTGCAGATCTTTAGTGTGTTAATTAACAAATACTTTGGTGAGACTGTATCCTGTCTTTGGGGACCAAAGACTTTCAAGTGGGGGGAGGATGTTGCCAGGAGAGGACTACAGCTATCTGACAATGCAGACTTGTCCTTTACCTTCGCAGACTGTCTCTGTATCTCCCCAGTGCTGGGCTCCAATTACCTGCATCATATTTTGCGTCTAGAGGAGAGCATTGTGGGAACTGTAGTCTCCTGAGCAGGCATCACTGAACCGCAGAACTGTCCATGAACTACACTCCCCCAGCAAGCCATCTGCTCTAAGGGGAGAATTATGGGAGAGGCTATAAAGTGATCTGCTGGGCAGACCCTTGCTCTCTTGCTTCCCGGATCCTATCGAGTGAGCACTAGCTCACCGCTGTGTGAGAGGACTGCAGTCCACCACACGGTCCACAGCCTTTGTAGCACCAGCCCAAGCAGGTCAGACGTGGCACGCTACATAAGGGGTGCCCCAACAGCATCGCTGAAAGCACCAGAGTCGGAAGACTCAATCATTCAGCAGACTGACTGCCATCTCAGCCCGCCTGTAGTAAGAAGAATCAACTTGGATTCCTCTTCAGAAAGTTGCTACAAAGCTCTCAAATTGGTGAGAGGGCCCCTGCCCAAAAAATCCAGTTACCAGTCACTGATATATCACTCTGAACACTGTATACAGATACCCTATACCTGGATTGCCTAAAGGATTGCTAGCCAGAACCAGCTGCATTGCCTTGATTGCTTATCACTGTGCCACACTTAGGAATTCTTGTTTATTTGAGCTCCAATGTCAGAAACCATGAAAGCAGACCAAGACAGAAATATAGTTAAATCACACTTGTTTAATAATACAAGTAAAAAGAACAAACGTAGTCAAAACATAGCCAAAGTTCGGTAACCGGAAAGGATAGTCAGCCAAGCCAGATGTCAGGGATCAAAGTAGTAGAACAGCAAGCAGGATCCGGAGCCAGAAAGGATGTCAGCAAAGCCAGCCTTTAAACAGGAATGCAGGAGATGTTTCTTGTGATGTTGACCAAAGCGAAGGCAGAGCTGGACTGGATGGCTTAAGTAGGCAGGACTGACGAGCAGGATATCAACAACAGCTGAGTAACTGTGGAGAGAGATGGGAGCTGGCAATTAGTCGACAGCTGAGCGACCAGCTCAGAGAAGGAAGGGCTGAGCACAGCCCTGACAGTACATCCTCTTCAATGACCCCTCCCCCTCGGAAGACCACCAGGCTTGAGGGGAAACCGTCTATGGAAATCACGGAGGAGGACAGGGGCATGTACATCTGAGGATGAGACCCAAGAGCGTTCCTCTGGACCGTACTACTTCCAATGCACCAGGTACTGTATGCGCCCACGGAACCTATGGGAGTCAACAATAGATTGTACTTCATACTCCTCATGGTTCTCAACCTGTATAGGGTGAGGACGTGGCACTGAGGTGGTTAAGCGGTTGCAGACCAAAGGTTTTAATAGAGAGACATGAAATACATTCCAAATATGCATATTAGAAGGAAGGTCTAATGCGTAAGCCACAGGGTTAATCCTGCAAAGAATATGGAGAGGCCCAATAAACCCAGGTGCAAACTTCAGTACAGTACTTCAGGAACACAAAGTCGGAGATTGCGAGATGACAGCCAGACCCTGTCCCCAACCTGGTAGGAAGGTGCAAGCAGGCATCTGACTTCAGCATGGAGTCTGTACCTATCATTAGCATGACACAAAGCCTCCTGGACTTGTGCCCAAGTGGAACGAAGATCACGTAGATGCCCCTCTAATGCAGGAATACTCTGCGGAACAAACGAGTCATCCAACATGGAAGGTTGGAAACCATAATTCTCCATAAAAGAGGACAATTGGGAAGCAGAATTCAAGGCACTTTTGTGACCAAACTCTGCCCACGGTAATAGGTCTGACCAGTTGTTATGATTGTCAGAAATATAGCAATGTAGGAATTGCTCCAAGGACTGATTGGCTCATTCTGCGGCCCCATTAGACTGCAGGTGATACACAGAGGAAAAAGCAAGCTGAATTCCCAACTGTGGGCAAAAGGCTCGCCAGAACCGGGACACAAACTGACTACCCCTGTCCGAGATAATCACCTTGGGTAGCCCATGTAAGCAAAAGATCTCCCGAGCAAAAATCGAAGCCAGTTCCTTAGAAGTGGGCAACTTCTTAAGTGGAATACAATGACACATCTTTGAGAACCGGTCAACCACCATAAGGATAACTGTGTTGCCCTGGGTGTTGGGTGTTGGTTAACTCCACAATGAAATCCATAGACAGGTGAGTCCAGGGCCTCTCTGCATTGGGTATGGGTTGTTAGGAGGCCCACTGGAAGGTGTCTTACTCTGAGCACACACGGAACAGGCAGCTACGAAAGCAGTTACATCAGCACATAGACTAGGCCACCAGAATTGTTGGGAAATGGCCCAAACGAGTTGATTCTTACCAGGGTGGCTAGCTGCCTTGGGAGAATGGTAAGTCTGGAGCACAGCAGTATGGAGACTCTCTAGGACAAAGCAGCGGTCACAAGGTTTCTCAGGAGGAGCATGGCCCTGAGCAGCAAGAATTTTGTTACCCAAAGGAGAATTGAGACTGGTGCGAACCGTAGCCAGAATACGATCAGGAGGATCACAGGGACTGGAAATGACTCCAACTTGGAAGTGGAGGAAAATTGTCGTGACAAGGCGTCAGCCCTTATATTCTTAATACCAGGTAAGAATAAGACAATGTAATTAAAACTAGACAAGAAAAGAGCCCATTGCGCCCTTCTAGGAGAGAGGCGTTTAGTCTCAGACAAGAATGTGAGATTCTTATGGTCAGTAAGAATAAGAACCGGCACAGTGTACCTTTGAGGAGATGTCTCTATTCTTTCAGGGCTAAAATGATCGCCAACAGCTCTCTGTCACCAATCTCGTAATTGCACTCCACAGGTGACAATTTCTTGGAAAAGTAGCCACAAGGATGAATAGCGCTCCCAGAGGTAGGACGTTGAGACAGAAGGGAACCAACACCAGTCTCAGAAGCATCAACCTCAAGGATAAACGTAGGATCAGGATGTGCCAACACAGGATCAGAAACAAAGGCAGCCTTGAGACTCTCAAAGGCCTTAATGGACTCCGGAGACCAACTCTGTGGGTTACCGTCCTTTCTGGTCATATCAGTCAGGGGCTTGACCAGAGACGAGAAGTTACGAATAAACTTCCGATAATAATTGGCAAAGCCCAAGAAACGCTGCAGAGGACATAAACCCACGGGTTGGAGCGACTGTAGGACTGCCAAACGTTTCTCTGGGTCCTTCAAAAAACCAGCAGTGGAGATGACATAGCCCAGGAATTTAACCTGTTCATGATGGAACTCTCACTTCTCCAGTTTACAATAGAGATTGTTCTCTCTTAGTTTCTGAAGCACACGACAGACATCTGTGTGGTGGCTCTCCAGGGACTTGGAAAATATGAGGATATCATCGAGATAAACCACCACACATACCTGCAACAAATCTGGGAGGATAGGGTTAATAAATGCCCGGAAAACTGCCGGGGCATTACAAAGGCCAAAAGGCATTACGAGGTACTCATAATGGCCTGTTTTGGTATTAAATGCAATTTTCCACTCATCGCCCTCCTTAATCCTCACAAGATTGTATGCACCTCTCAAATCAAGCTTCGTGAAAACCATTGCTTCCTTGAGGCGGTCAAATAACTCCGTAATCAACGGAATCGGATAGGCATTCTTAATCATGAAACAATTAAGACCCCTATAATCAATACAAGGTCTCAGTTCACCACTCTTCTTCTTCACAAAGAAGAAACCAGCACCAGCAGGGGACAAGGATTTGCGGATGAAACCTTGAGAAAGTGCATCTGCAACATACTCCTCCATGGCCTTATCCTCCAAGACCTATAAAGGGTAAACCCGGCCATGAGGGGGTATGGCACCAGGTTGAAGGTCAATTGCGCAGTCATACGGCTGGTGTGGAAGCAAACTACCTGCTTGACCTTTGTCAAAGACATCCCCTCCTGGCAGGTCCATTGTGGCTGCCATGGATAGCGTAACTACTGGTCTTAGCCAATACATAGATCAATACTTGCAGCCCATTGTTCAGCAATTGCCGTCATTCATTAGAGATAGTTCACAACTTTTGGCACCATACAGGTGGGAATCCACTTACACGTGGCTCTCTCTAGATGTCACGTCATTGTATACCTCCATCCCACACCATTTTGGTTTACAATCCTTGGAATTCTCTCTTGCCCAGGACCCTCTGTTAAACTCTAGACAAGCTGCATTTATTTTAGAGGCCACCAATTTCTGTTTGTGCCACAACTATTTTGACTTTGATGGCGAGTTCTTTTTACAGCTACATGGGACCGCCGTGGGAGCCAACTTTGCTCCCTCCTATGCAAATTTAGCTATGGGATATTGGGAAAGAAATTACATTTGGCATAATAATCCCTACTCAGCCAATATCATATTTTTGGGGTGGTAAATTGACGATCTAATCATAATCTGGGATGGCCCTGTAGACCTGATTATCTCATTTGTGGAACATTGTAATCACAATTCTTATGGATTAGCCTTTACCCATGTTTTCGATTCCACCAGCCTGACTTTCCTAGACTTAGAATTAAGTCATGCAGATGGAAATATTATTGCCCAAAATTATACCAAGCCCACTGCTGGCAATTCCTATTTGCATTTTCACAGTTTCCACTATCCTAAGTGGATTAAAAACATACCCAAAGGGCAGTTCTGTCATTTAAGACAGAACTGTACCTTGGATACTGACTATGCTGCATCCAGTATCCCACTCAAAAAGAAATTTGCAGATAAACAATATCCCAAGGTTTTGGTAGATGTAGCATGTGCCTTATATTCCAAAGGCAAACCCGTCAGAACAGAAAAAAGTGTGATTGATCATTCCACCAGATTCATGACCAACTTCTGTTTCCAATACAGAAAGATGGAAAATATAATGAGTAAGCACTGGTATAGAGCTAGCCACTGTTTTATAAGTACCTACACATTAGATCTTTCCCTAAATTCCTTGAAATAATCACTATTTTTTCTTCCATTATTCAACTTTTAACCACATTTTTTAATTATTTATCCTCTATTGTCTTCATCACAGGTTCCTTACATATATATGTATATATATATATATATATATATATATATATATATATATATATATATATATATATATATATATATATAATTTTTCATATATATATATATATATAGGGGTGGCGGATTCGTAGCCCTGTAAGTATGTTACTACCCCCCTTTTCCATCCCCCCTCCTCCCCTCCCTCTCTTTTCTTTTTCTCCTTTTCCTTCTTCCCCCCCCCCTCCCCTCCCCTCCCCCCTTCCTTTTTCCCTTTCTTTCCCCCCTTTTCTCTACCGTTCTTCCCCCCCATCTTTCTCCCTCTTTTCCCATATACACTGTGCATTTTATGGCAGCCTTTGCTTGTGGATGTACATATGTATGTATATATATGTGCATATATGTGTGTTCATGTATGGGTACATATATGTATATCTTTTTTCTTGCACATGTGGTCTGCATCCTTTTGATTTGCATATGTGCATGTACTTGTATTTTTATCCTCATAGTATATATTATTATTGATGATGATATATTGTACATCCAATTTTTATCTTCATTTTTTTACATTTTTCTTATTCATTCCTAATTAATTGGTTGATTTTCAATTAATTAATTTTTTAATAACATATAAACATGTTCTATAACAATTACGCCTATATATATATTTTTATATTTCTCTATGTCACTTTGCTTGTTTATTTATTATTGATTACATTATTATCTAATTTACGGCTAATGTATGAATTTATCGATTTAACCACTAACCCTTGTTTATTCTTCTTTGTATCTTACATTTTAAATTTTTAGTCATGTGTCATTAGAATAATGTATCACCATTGATTCAGTTACACTCCCCTATATGTGTTTTGTAGTATACCGTTCTTTACAGCGATGTGTAATTGTGCCTACCTATGTGCGTTTATTTATTTATTTTCACATTTGGCATTAGTTTTGGCCCCGCCCCTTAATTGATTATAAAATGTTACTGCTTAGCATCCATCCCCGATGCTTGACAAAGGAGTGCCGCTATTCCTTCCATCGATAGCGAGCTGACTCGGAAACGCGTCGCACAGTAGTGATGTCACTGTCCGGCACCACTGTGTTTGCCATCCAAGCCTCATTCTGGCTCCGATCACACGGCCGTGCTTTCTTTCCACCATGGATGCCGTACGAGGCGCTGTTCGACATTGCAGCACAGTTGAAGACCGGCTCTGACGCCCTTACCACCTCCCTCCCGAAACCCACACCATTTCTGATGCTCCTTTGTGATCCCTTCCTTTTTTGGTGTGCCACCTGGACTACTATGAGAGCTTACTGCAGCCCATCCCTGGTGGAGGAGATGTGATGCTAGTACACATGGACTTGCTGCTACCTGTAGTCCTCCTCTCTTTCTCCTGCTTGGAGATGTACCTGAACTCAACATTTCAGCTCTACATGTGAGTGGATATTGCTTTTTATCATTAAATTGTGTTTGATACATACTCAGTGGCGCCCCCTCTCCTTGTTTTCCTTCTAGCACATTGGACTTGGCTTCCAGCCCTTCATGGTGGCTGCCCTGACAGATTGACTTTCCACATATGTGTATGTTTATACAAATATATGTGGAAGTTGCCCTTGGACTAATAGGAACAGTTGACTGAGGTACTTTAGCATTGCTCCTTTTTTACTTGTTCAAAGACATCGCTTAAATCGCAGTACTCCTTCAGCAGGGAGGAGAGTGAAGAGGTGCACAGGACCTTGGCTACCTTCTGGAAGCATGTCACCCTGCATCGTGGTGACCAGGAGAGAACCTCAGCACGGAGCCAATCAAAAGAGGGGTTGTGCTTCTGTAACCAAGGATAATCAATAACCAGCGGAAGCTTAGGTGAGGAAATCACTTGGAATTGGATTATCTCATGGTGAAGAGCCCCTACGGCCATGAACAACGGAACCATCTCATGAGTCACATGGGCAGGCTGTAGCAGTCTCCCATCAAGAGCCTCAATGGCAAGTGAAGTGTCAAGCAGCTGCAGCAGAATCGAGTGCTTCGATACAAAAGCAGCATCAATGAACAGTCAATTAGACTGAGTCGATTAGAGCCTGTATCTTGATGGATGACTCAGCCCAAGAAAGCGTGACCGAAACCAGGGGCTTATCCTTCTGGATAACTGGGTATGAAACAACGCCTTAAGGTCTGTCTGTAACAGGACCTCAAGGTTTGGGCATTCCCTGGACGGGTAGGACAAGACTTCAAAAAGTGACCTACCTGGCCACAATAAAGGCACAGTCTCTCCCTCCTCCTAAAGGTTCTCTCATCCACAGAGAGACACGTGAAACCCAAGTGCATGGGTTCACCTTCACTGCCTGACTTGGTACCAGGAGGCATGGGAGGTGAGGGAGGCATGGGTAGCACTGCAAAGCTCGGAGACAAACATACAGGAGGCTTCCATAAGTGCTCCTTAAAAAAGAGTCTTTCTCTGAGTCTGGAGTCAATGAGGATGGAAAACATGATCAACTTCTCCAGCTCAGTGGGTATATCTCAGGCTGCTATCTCATTCTTGATGGTATCTGAGAGACCATGAGAAAAAGCAGCCACAGGGGCCTCATTGTTCCACGCAACCTCTGCTGCCAGAGTACGGAATTCAATGGCGTAGTCGGCAACAGTTCTCGTACTCTGTTCGATGGACATGAGGCACTTGGCAGCAGAAGCGGAGCATGCAGGAACATCAAATACCCTTTTAAACTAAGCCACAAACTTAGGGTAGCACAAGACAACAGGTTTTTGCGCCTCCCATAGAGGGTTAACCCAGGCCAAGGCTCTCTCAGAAAGCAAAGATATCACAAAACCTACTTTGCTTCTGTCTGTAGGAAAAGCCTGGGGCATCATCTCAAAGTATATCTCAACCTGGTTGAGAAACCCTCTGCATTGAACTGGATCGCCCCCAAATAGCTGGAGAAGCAGAGCGGAACTAGACATACCTCTTATAGAGGTAATACTGTGCCTGCACAGAGACTGGAGCAGCAGCAGGGTGGGCCTGCAACATAGGTTGTATCAGGGTTTCCAGAGTGGGAGATTCCAGGTGAGCCACGGGACTCGGTACAGTTAAATCACACTTGTTTAATAATAAAAGCAAAAAGAACAAACGTAGTCAAAACATAGCCAGAGTTCAGTGATCAGGACGGATAGTCAGTCAGGCCAGAAGTCAGGGATCAAAGTAGTGGAACAGCAAGCAGGATCTGGAGCCAGAAGGGATGTCAGCAAAGCAAGTTTTTACACAGGAGTGCAGGAGATGTTTCTTGTGATGTTGACCAAGGCGAAGGCAGAGACCCTCTGGACTGGACGGCTTAAGCAGGCAGGACTGATGAGCAGGATATGAACAACAGCTGAATAACTGTGGAGAGAGATGGGAGAAGGAAGGGCTGAGCCCAGCCCTGACACTAATA
The DNA here is from genome assembly GCF_042186555.1 of Aquarana catesbeiana. Classification (NCBI taxonomy): domain Eukaryota; kingdom Metazoa; phylum Chordata; class Amphibia; order Anura; family Ranidae; genus Aquarana; species Aquarana catesbeiana. The sequence goes on from NC_133324.1 coordinate 220,926,496, forward strand.
CCCTTTTTAACTCTTTCCTTTTGATCAAGTAAATTTGAGAGAGCTAAAGCAATCTGCATTGTGTGTTATTTAAAGGTATACACAACATGTCTGAACCTAGTGTCAGGATGGCAGGAAAGTTAACAGGGTTAAGGCTGCACAGAAGAACATGTAATTATAAGCAACCCCCAAGGGGGCAGTGCTACACTATGATGGTGGAAGGGGAGGAGACAGTGGTCCTATGATAGTGGAGGAGGAGGAGACTACCTATACAGTAAGTATGCTGACATTAAGTTGTCAGGAAAATGGCAGTCTGATCATGCTTTTTACCCCTATGGATTAGCTGCTGCATAGCTGTAAGAATGGTTTTCTGGATGAGAGAAATGTTGACCGTTATTGTCACCACAAACACACACATTGAAGAAAAATTGCACAATATATGGTGGTACAGGTCTATATTTAGCTGATAGCACCCTAGATCTCTGAGTCACATCCATCAGTTTGATCAATTGTAATGGCTACTTCTTAGAAATCAGTGACATGCTGAAACGTTGTGTCAACCATGCTTTTACCCTATCTGAAGAGTGTGCCTGATGATTATATAAATACTGTATGTACAGCCAATTTTCATTCTTTCATTGCCAATATATTTAAAAAAGGGAATGCAGTGCTGTCCTGTAAATGCCTACTCTTATTAGATACATTGTGATAATTCTACAACTTACTGCTCAGTATTACCAAGGCTGAAACTGTACATACTGTACAATCTATACATATTGTTGCATAAAAGAGAATAGTAAAGAAAACCTGGTTAATCTATGTGACCCATCTAAATAGTATACAGTTAGTAGTCTGATGAATGTGCTCTTTGTACAGACTTTTAATAGAGCTATAAAACCAAATCACTTCTCCCTTGTGCTCACTTATCCAATGAATCAGAAATATACACAGCCTTTGAAACAGAAATTCTAAACTCAAAATAAAGCTAAAAAATAAAAGATGTTAAATATCAGATAAACATTTCTTAGTGATGTCTTTTGCCACTTTCTGCACTGTAGGTTTATTTAGTTTGTTGTATTGTAGTTGTAAAGTAGTAGGCAATCCCCTAGGTAAACACGAGGGATGAAGTTTTAGTTATGTGCTTTCTTGGGTTCAAGGAAAATCGTACTTGTTCAAAATGTGTGGTTCCGGTGAATTTATAGTGATTTTTCGCCAGGGCAAATTCTATGTAAACATATTGTGCTACAAGGGCTTTTGGTCATCCGGCTTAGAAGGCCTAAAAATGAGGGCTTTGTTATGTGTCAGCCTCCTCACTATAAAAGGTGGGGCACACAGCACCCACAGTGTCAATGAATTGGAAGCTGTTGCAGCTGACAAACTGCATAAGGAGAGATTAGGACAGGGGCATATCATGAAATCAGTGGACCCATATGCAAGATCAAAAGTGGGCCCTAGGCATTAATTTAAAAAAAGTGTAGCTATGCGCACCACAGCAATCAGTGGGTGTGGTTTAAATTGCTCTAAATATTGGGCATGGCTTAAAGGGGTGAGGTTAAAAAGGGTCTGAGATGACTTTTATAATGTGTTAATGTTAAATAGGGAATGTGCAACGCGGAGTGTATGGCAGTGGGTGGTATATGCAGGAGAGGGTTGTGGAGTGTATGTGCAGGGGAAGAGTGCAGAGTGTATGGCGGTGGGTATTATGTGCAGAAGAGGAGTGCAGAGTGTACAGCGATGGGTGGTATGTGCAGGAGAAGAGTGCAGATTGTATGGCAGTGGGTAGTATGTGTAGGGAGGGGAGTGCAGAGTGCATGGCAGTGGGTAGTACTGTATGTGCAGGGAGAGGGGTGTGGAGTGTATGGCAGTGGGTGGTATGTTCAGGAGAGTGCAGAGTGTATGGAGGTGAGTATTATGTGCAGAAGAGGAGTGTGGAGTGTATGGCGGTGGATAGTATGTGCAGAAGAAAAGTGCGGAGTGTATGGCAGTGGGTAGTTTGTGCAGAGAGAGGAGTGCAGAGTTCATGGCAGTGGGTAGTATGTGCAGGAGAGCAGTATGAAGTGTATGGCGTTGGTAGTATGTGCAGCAGAGGAGTGCTGAATGTATGACGATGGGTAGTATGAGCAGGAGAGGAGTGCAGAATTTGTGGGGGTGGGTAGTATGTGCAAGAAAAGGAGTGCAGAATTTATAGCGGAGAGTAGTATGTGCAGGAGAGGAGTGTGGAGTGTATGAAGGTGGGTGGTATGTGCAGGAGAGGAGTGCGGAGTGTATGGCGGTGGGTAGTATGTGCAGGAGAAGAGTGCGGAGTGTATTGCAGAGAGTAGTATGTGCAGGTGAGGAGCGTGGAGTGTACGGCGGTGAGTAGTATGTGCAACATGGTGTCAATGGGGCAGTGGACGGTGTCAGACGGGGGAGGCAGTAGATGGTTGGACAGTGCCAGAAGGGCAGTGGATGGTGTCAGTAGTTTTTTTTTTTATTTTACAAATTTCTTTTTCAATTTTTTTTACAATTTAATTTTTTTACATCTTTTTCACAATTCTTTTTTTTTTTGGGGGGGGGGGGGGGGGTTGGGGCAGTGGATCATGTTTCTAGGGCCATGGGCAGTGTCAGTAGAGCAGTGGACGGTGTCAGTAGTTTTGTTTTTTTTAAACTGTACATTTTTTTTCAATTTGTTTTTTTTAATTATTTTTTTCACAGTGCTTTCACATTATTTGTAACAATTTTATTTTTTTATTATTTTTTACAATTACACTTTTTTTATTTATCAAATTTTTTTTTTACCAGTCCTGTACTGTAATTTGGCGCCATTCCACAAGCATGCAAAATTTTAAAGTGTAACATGATTAGGGATCAGCTTCGTGTTCGAGTCGAACCCATGTTCAACTCGAACATCGTCTGTTCACCCATTCGCCGAATTGCGAACGATATGGGCCGTTCGTGCCAAATTCGTGTGGCCCGTCACGGCCCATAATTCACTGCGGCATCGCAGTGCATTGCTGGCTGATGATTGGCCAAGCATGCACTATGACCCGCATGCTTGGCCAATCACAGCGCCATCTGAACAGAGAGCCGTAATTGCCAAAGCCAAGGAGGCTTTGGCCAATTATGGCTCAGGGGATTTAGTACATGCCCCACACTATATAAGACCGCCTATACAGCGGCCCTGTGTAGTGTGTGTTCCAGTGTTGACAGAGAGACAGTGTCATTTGATTTAAGTTAGATAGATTAGGCAGGACAGTCAGTGAGTTAGCTGCACTTACAGTGTATTGTGTATATATATGCATCCCAGGCGTTGTGTGTGTGTGTATATATATATATATATATATATATATATATACACTGTATTCAGTTTAGCTAGATCCGTTCCTGTTATCTTCCTACTGACAGGCAAGCTTGTCTTGTTACAGTATCTACAGCTAACTGAAGAAAATTGCTAGTGTTCTTTTGATCCTATTAGTACCACAGTCAGGCAGCTAGCCTATTTACAGTTAGTGTCGTGCGTCCTCCTCACAGTGTGAGGCCTAGCTCACATGGAGCATACTATAGAATAGACCTACGTGAGGCTATGTTTACCTGCCCGAGGATACATGTGCATCCATATTCAGGCAGTCCTATTGATGTCAATTGGGTAGCAATGGCTACGTGGACACAGCTGCTCACAATTTGACATTCGTGTGGGTGTGGGTGCATGTCCTTGAACTCCCAGTCTGTGAGTATATTTCAGGCATCAGATTAAGAGCAGCAAACTGTGCTTATGTGGCTGCTGTGTCCCAACTGACATGAATGGAACTACCTGCATGGGGCTGCATGGAACACTTGTACATCCCTGTGTGAGTAAACACTGTCTTACATAGTTACATTGTAGTTACATAGTAGGTGAGGTTGAAAAAAGACACAAGTCTATCAAGTCCAACTTATGTGTGTGATTATATATCAGCATTACATTGTATATCCCTGTATGTTGTGGTCGTTCAGGTGCTTATCTAATTAGTTTTTTAAACTATCGATTCCACATCCTTGCCGGTCTTATGCCCTCTACACACGATAGGACCTTGTTGTCGGAAATTCCGACCATGTGTAGGCTCCATCACACATTTTCCATAGGAATTTCCGACACACAAAGTTTGAGAGCTTGCTATAAAATTTTCCGACAACAAAATCCGTTGTCGGAAATTCTGATCATGTGTACACAAAAGCTGTGTGAAGTTGGCACCCCATGTTTGTAAAACCTGAATAAAAATATACCATTCGTTTGTGCCGCGTTTGTGCTGATTTGTGCCGCAAAAATGAGCGTTTGTGCCGGTTCGGTTTCTGAGATATTAAACATTCAATTCAATGCAAGCCCCGCCCACTTTGCACCCCATGTCCCTGAATTTTAAAAACAAACGCGCCATTCGTTTGTGCCGCGTTTGTGCTGGTTTGTGCTGCAAAAATAAACGTTTGTGTCGCTTTGGTTGCGGAGATATTGTGCGTTATAGTTGCTGTAACCCCGCCCATTTTGCACCCCATGTTCCCGAATTTTAAAAACAAACGTGCCATTCATTTGTGCCGCGTTTGTGCTGGTTTGTGCCGCAAAAATAAAAGTTTGTGCCGCTTTGGTTGCGGAGATATTGTGCGTTATAGTTGCTGTAACCCCGCCCATTTTGCACCCCATGTTCCTGAATTTTAAAAACAAACGCGCCATTCGTTTGTGCCGCGTTTGTGCTGGTTTGTGCCGCAAAAATAAAAGTTTGTGCCGCTTTGGTTGCGGAGATATTGTGCGTTATAGTTGCTGTAACCCCGCCCATTTTGCACCCCATGTTCCTGAATTTTAAAAACAAACGCTCCATTCGTTTGTGCCGCGTTTGTGCTGGTTTGTGCCGCAAAAATGAACGTTTGTGCCGCTTTGGTTGCGGAGATATTGTGCGTTATAGTTGCTGTAACCCCTCCCATTTTGCACCCCATGTTCCTGAATTTTAAAAACAAATGCGCCATTCGTTTGTGCCGCGTTTGTGCTGGTTTGTGCCACAAAAATAAATGTTTGTGCCACTTTGGTTGCGGAGATATTGTGCGTTATAGTTGCTGTAACCCCGCCCATTTTGCACCCCATGTTCCTGAATTTTAAAAACAAACGTGCCATTCGTTTGTGTCGCGTTTGTGCTGGTTTGTGCCGCAAAAATAAAACTTTGTGCCGCTTTGGTTGCGGAGATATTGTGCGTTATAGTTGCTGCAACCCCACCCACTTTGCACTCCATGTCCCTGAATTTTAAAAACAAACGTGCCATTCGTTTGTGCCGCGTTTGTGCTGGTTTGTGCCGCAAAAATAAACGTTTGTGCCGCTTTGGTTGCGGAGATATTGTGCGTTATAGTTGCTGCAACCCCGCCCACATTGCACCCCATGTTCCTGAATTTTAAAAACAAACGCGCCATTTGTTTTTGCCGGGTTTATGCTGGTTTGTGTCGCAAAAATAAACGTTTGTGCAGCTTTGGTTGCGGAGATATTGTGCGTTATATGTTGTCAAACCACATTGACTTTACACCTTGTTATTAAAGCTTACATACAGAACCTAAACTCAGCTTGGGTTTCCTTAATGTAAAGCTCCTCCCACTGTACTGGCACTGCACTTCATATTGTACCCTGAAAAAGGCACCTCTGCCGGGTTAGCCCCCCCATATCAACATTTTTGAAAAAATCTTATGCAGTTTGTTAGATCTTTGTTAGATCAGGTTAGATCAACCGTTGTTTGCGTTAGATCTCACACAGAAGAAGCGATATTAACAGTTATTTGCTGGGGGGGCTAACCCGTCATCAGCCCCCCCTTATCAAAAAATTGACCAAACAGTTAGCTATTTTGGAAGCAATTTGTTGGATCCGGTATGATCAAGTGTTTTTAACGTTAGATCTCACATAATTGGAGACTGATTAAGTGATTAATGTGGGGGGGCTGGCCCCCCCCTTATCAAATTTTCGGCCCAAAAATCATTCAGGCTAATAGATATTCGTTAGATCCGGTAAGATCAAGTGGTTTTAACGTTAGATCTCACATCATTTCAGAGATATTCCACATCAAAATAGAGATATTAGGTGGTACATATGGACGGGTTAGCCCCCCCTTATCAAATTTTTGGGCCAAAAATCATTCAAGCTAATAGATATTGGTTAGATCCGGTAAGATCAAATGGTTTTAACGTTAGATCTCACATCATTTCAGAGATATTCCACATCAAAATAGAGATATTAGGTGGTACATATGGACGGGCTGGCCCCCCCTTATATTCAGCGCAATGAAAATCACACCCAACTTTTGATGCCGCGCAAAAACTTTTCCTCAGCTGCGGGGGCCCAACTTATGATCCTGCACACAAGCCCACTGCTTTCAGAAAATACCCCTGACCTGAGCTCATCATTGCACATCCATTCCAGATGCTCGTATGTGACATCACATACATCCCATACATCACATACATCACATACAAGCACGTGGGTTGGATGCGAGAGGTGAATCAGCAGGATGAGTGTGCCAGGACAAGTAGATGTGTCTCATCTCTGCTTCCTTTTACCACTCTGCATATCACACATATCATAGATGAGAAGAGGGTACATTGGTGGGAAAAATGAGCAGGAGGGGTTTAGATGTGGGACAGAAGAACAGGAGGGTACAGCCGTGGGGCAGATGTGCAGGGGGGGTTCAGTTTTGGTGCAGATGAGAAGGAGGTTCAGTGGTGGGACAGAAAAGCAGGGGGGGTAGAACAGTGGGGCAAATGTGAAAGGAGGTGTATTGGTGGGACAGATGAGCAGGAGGTTACAGTGGTGGGGCAGGAGAACAGGGGGAACAGAGGTGAAACAGATGTGCAGGAGGTACATTAGTAAGGCAGATGAAAAAGCGGGTTACAGTGGTAGGGCAGATGAGAAGGTGATTCAGTAGTAGACAGAAGAGCATGGGAATATGGCGGTGGAGCAAATGTGCAGAGAGGTACAGTGGTGGGGCAGATGAGAAAAATGGTACATTGATGGGGTAGATGAGCAGGGGGGCTACAGTGGTGGGATAGAAGAGCAAGGGGGTACAGTGGTGGTGCAGATGTGCAGAAGGTGCAGTGGTGGGAGGGATGCGAAGGGGGTTCAGCAGTGGGACAGAAAAGCAGGGGGGTACAGTGATGGGGCAGATGAGTGGGGGAGGGGTTTAGTGTTGGGCCAGATGAGAAGGGGGTTACAGTGGTGGGAAAATGAGCAGGAGGTGTTCAGTGTTGGGGCAGATGAGAAGGGGGTTTAGCGGTGGGACAGAAGAGCGGGGGGGTACAGTGGTGGGGCAGATGTGAAAGGAGGTGCATTGGTGGACAGATGAGCAGGGGGTTACAGTGGTTGGGCAGAAGAGCAGGGAGAACAGAGGTGGGGCAGATGTACAGGGGGGTACAGTGGCGGGGCAGAGGAGAAAGGAGGTACATTAGTGGTACAGATGAGCAGGGGGTTACAGCGGTGGGGCAGAAGAGCAGGGGGAACAGAGGTGAGACAGATGTGCAGGAGGTACAGTGATGGGGCAGAAGAGAAAGGGGGTTACAGTGGTGGGGCAGATGAGAAAGGGGGTTACAGAGGTGGGGCAGATGAGAAAGGGGGTTTCAGTGGTGCAGATGAGAAAGGGGGTTACAGAGGTGGGGCAGATGAGAAAGGGGGTTACAGTGGTGGGGCAGATGAGAAAGGGGGTTAGAGAGGTGGGACAGATGAGAAAGGGGGTTACAGTGGTGGGGCAGATGAGCAGATAAGTTCAGTGTTAGGACAGATGAGAAGATGGTTCAGCAGTGAGACAGAAGAGCATGGGGGTACGGTGGTGGGGCAGATTTGCAGGGGGTTACAGTGGTGGGGCAGTTGAGCAGGGGGGTACAGTGGTGGGGCAGATTTGCAGGTGATACAGTGATCTGAGGTGTGAAGGTGTATGAATTGGGGTTGATCTGAGGCGTGAGAGTGCAGGATGTTAATTTCTCACTACTAAAGTAGTTTACAGCATTTACTTTATAAAAAATCCTTTTCGTGATTGAGATTGTGAAGTTGACTTTTTTGTTATAAAATCGGCATGCTCAATTTCTTTGAAAACATTTTTCGGCACACTGCTCAAAAGGCTGCTTACCTCCTGGTCTATCAGTTTTTATTAAAGATGGAAAATGGGCTGTGGAGCAAGACCCGCTGTCGCCCAAAACTATTTTCTCATTTTCAATAATCAAAGAAGGTAAGGAAAAAAGGATGGAAAAGGTAAGAGGAGAGAAGGGGGGGGGGGGGTAAGGCTGGGGGGGTGAAATGGCGTTGGTTCAGGATAACTATGGTGAATGGGCTCCGGAACTTATCTGTGACATTAAGTCCCAAGAAGGGCAGTACCCTCTGCGGAAACGACAAACTGGTTCCATAGTCCCCAAGTGTTAGAGTATTTTTCCTGTTGGTGTTGTGCAGTGAGTACTAGATCTTCCATCTCATTTGGAATGGAGTTTTTATAGAGTTTGGCTCAGATGGAGGAGACATGTAGCAGGAAAAACCTGGATCACCAGGAACCTTGTATTCCGTAAATTTTTGCGTGGTTTATCTGTCTCCCAGAAGTGGATCAATTTAGGGCACGACCAAAATATGTGAAGTCGTGTTCCTCCATCCCCCTGGCATCTCCAACATTGGTCAGTAGTTGCAGGGTGAGGTACCACCTTGTTAACAGTTTATAGTTGGTCTCTTTAATTTTCGTACAAACCGATGATTTCAACGAAAATCTGAGGACATGTTGTATCTGAGCAGATGTAAATGTACGCCCCGGCTTACTTTCCCATTTGTTCAAGAACGGTAAGTGTGGTTGTTCAGCCGGACAGTTCAAGAGGGCGTATGTTTTGGATAGAGCCTGTGGAAGGGAACCCTCTTTGGAACAGTATGCTTCAAAGGACGTCAGGGGACGATTAAATCCCTGTGGATTAGGCAAAGTATTGAGAAAGTGTTGTAATTGTAGCGCTGTCCACAAGGAAAGTTTGAAGGGCTCATTAGCACTACTGTGGAAGGCCATTGGCCTCCCGTTAGGAAGTGGGATGCCTGGACCCTACCTGTTTGGCTTAGGGTCCGAAACATTTGCGGTTCCAGACCAGGGAGGAAGCACGGTTTTTCTATGATAGGGAGCAATGGGGAATCAGGGAAGAAAGCCGGTTCTGTGTGCTGACCTGGGAGCATATGCGGAGTGTCGTACCCATTATGGGGTGTGACTTCAGCACAGGCGGTAGTTGGTCATAGCACCACAGAGCCCCTGGCAGCAGAATGTCAGTCTGGGCCTGTTCCAGTTGTGCCCACAATTTAGAGCAGCGATGCCAAAATGTATTAATTTTAAGCTACTGCCACAGGGGCCTAACTTCTCATATAAAATAACGAATTGTTATGTATTTATCATAGATTAAATAAAACATCTCACTGATCAAACTGCAACAAGCTTTTATCCCTACTTACATTGCGATTATTACTGATTTTTGCCATGTGCATGCTAGGTTTAATGCAATAATAACTTCATCTAACAATTAACTACTAACTTGGATGTTGTTATTGGCAAAGAATATGAAATCTCTGAAATGATGTGAGATCTTACGTTAAAACCTCTTGATCTTACCGGATCTAACGAATATCTATTAGCCTGAATGATTTTTGGGCCAAAAATTTGATAAGGTGGGGCCAGCCCCCCCTCATTAATCACTTAATAAGTCTCTAATTATGTGAGATCTAACGTTAAAAACACTTGATCTTACCGGATCTAACGAATATCTATTAGCCTGAATGATTTTTGGGCCGAAAATTTGATAAGGGGGGGCTAACCCTTCCATATGTACCACCTAATATCTCTATTTTGATGTGGAATATCTCTGAAATGTGAGATCTAACGTTAAAACCACTTGATCTTACGGGATCTAACGAATATCTATTAGCCTGAATGATTTTTGGGCCGAAAATTTGATAAAGGGGGGCTAACCCGTCCATATGTACCACCTAATATCTCTATTTTGATGTGGAATATCTCTGAAATGATGTGAGATCTAACGTTAAAACCACTTGATCTTACCGGATCTAACGAATATCTATTAGCCTGAATGATTTTTGGGCCGAAAATTTGATAAGGGGGGGCCAGCCCCCCCCACATTAATCACTTAATCAGTCTCTAATTATGTGAGATCTAACGTTAAAAACACTTGATCATACCGGATCTAACAAATTGCTTCCAAAATAGCTAACTGTTTGGTCAATTTTTTGATAAGGGGGGGCTGATGACGAGTTAGCCCCCCCAGCAAATAACTGTTAATATTGCTTCTTCTGTGTGAGATCTAACGCAAACAACGGTTGATCTAACCTGATCTAACAAAGATCTAACAAACTGCATAAGATTTTTTCAAAAATGTTGATATGGGGGGGGCTAACCCGGCAGAGGTGCCTTTTTCAGGGTACAATATGAAGTGCAGTGCCAGTACAGTGGGAGGAGCTTTACATTAAGGAAACCCAAGCTGAGTTTAGGTTCTGTATGTAAGCTTTAATAACAAGGTGTAAAGTCAATGTGGTTTGACAACATATAACGCACAATATCTCCGCAACCAAAGCTGCACAAACGTTTATTTTTGCGACACAAACCAGCATAAACCCGGCACAAACAAATGGCACGTTTGTTTTTAAAATTCAGGAACATGGGGTGCAATGTGGGCGGGGTTGCAGCAACTATAACGCACAATATCTCCGCAACCAAAGCGGCACAAACGTTTATTTTTGCGGCACAAACCAGCACAAACGCGGCACAAACAAATGGCACGTTTGTTTTTAAAATTCAGGAACATGGGGTGCAATGTGGGCGGGGTTGCAGCAACTATAACGGACTATATCTCCGCAACCAAAGCGGCACAAACGTTTATTTTTGCGGCACAAACCAGCACAAACGCGGCACAAACGAATGGCACGTTTGTTTTTAAAATTCAGGAACATGGGGTGCAAAGTGGGTGGGGTTGCAGCAACTATAACGCACAATATCTCCGCAACAAAAGCGGCACAAACGTTTATTTTTGCGGCACAAACCAGCACAAACCTGGCACAAACAAATGGTGCGTTTATTTTTAAAATTCAGGAACATGTGGTGCAATGTGGGCGGGGTTGCAGCAACTATAACGCACTATATCTCCGCAACCAAAGCGGCACAAACATTTATTTTTGCGGCACAAACCAGCACAAACGCGGCACAAACGAATGGCGCGTTTGTTTTTAAAATTCAGGAACATGGGGTGCAAAATGGGCAGGGTTACAGCAACTATAACGCACAATATCTCCTCAACCAAAGCGGCACAAACGTTTAGTTTTGCGGCACAAACCGGCACAAACGAATGGCACATTTGTTTTTAAAATTCAGGAACATGGGGTGCAAAATGGGCGGGGTTACAGCAACTATAACGCACAATATCTCCGCAACCAAAGCGGCACAAACGTTTATTTTTGCGGCACAAACCAGCACAAATGCGGCACAAACGAATGGCATGTTTGTTTTTAAAATTCAGGAACATGGGGTGCAAAATGGGCGGGGTTACAGCAACTATAACGCACAATATCTCCGCAACCAAAGCAGCACAAACGTTTATTTTTGCGGCACAAACCAGCACAAACGCGGCACAAACAAATGGCACGTTTGTTTTTAAAATTCAGGAACATGGGGTGCAATGTGGGCGGGGTTGCAGCAACTATAACGCACAATATCTCCTCAACCAAAGCGGCACAAACGTTTAGTTTTGCGGCACATACCAGCACAAACGCGGCACAAACGAATGGCACATTTGTTTTTAAAATTCAGGAACATGGGGTGCAAAATGGGCGGGGTTACAGCAACTATAACGCACAATATCTCCGCAACCAAAGCGGCACAAACGTTTATTTTTGCGGCACAAACCAGCACAAATGCGGCACAAACGAATGGCACGTTTGTTTTTAAAATTCAGGAACATGGGGTGCAAAATGGGCGGGGTTACAGCAACTATAACGCACAATATCTCCGCAACCAAAGCAGCACAAACGTTTATTTTTGCGGCACAAACCAGCACAAACGCGGCACAAACAAATGGCACGTTTGTTTTTAAAATTCAGGAACATGGGGTGCAATGTGGGTGGGGTTGCAGCAACTATAACGCACTATATCTCCGCAACCAAAGCGGCACAAACGTTTATTTTTGCGGCACAAACCAGCACAAACGCGGCACAAACGAATGGCACGTTTGTTTTTAAAATTCAGGAACATGGGGTGCAAAATGGGCGGGGTTACAGCAACTATAACGCACAATATCTCCGCAACCAAAGCGGCACAAACATTTATTTTTGCGGCACAAACCAGCACAAACGCGGCACAAATGAATGGCGCGTTTGTTTTTAAAATTCAGGAACATGGGGTGCAAAATGGGCGGGGTTACAGCAACTATAACGCACAATATCTCCGCAACCAAAGCGGCACAAACGTTTATTTTTGCTGCACAAACCAGCACAAACGCGGCACAAACGAATGGCACGTTTGTTTTTAAAATTCAGGAACATGGGGTGCAAAATGGGCGGGGTTACAGCAACTATAACGCACAATATCTCCGCAACCAAAGCGGCACAAACCAGCACAAATGCGGCACAAACGAATGGCACGTTTGTTTTTAAAATTCAGGAACATGGGGTGCAAAATGGGCGGGGTTACAGCAACTATAACGCACAATATCTCCGCAACCAAAGCAGCACAAACGTTTATTTTTGCGGCACAAACCAGCACAAACGCGGCACAAACAAATGGCACGTTTGTTTTTAAAATTCAGGAACATGGGGTGCAATGTGGGCGGGGTTGCAGCAACTATAACGCACAATATCTCCTCAACCAAAGCGGCACAAACGTTTAGTTTTGCGGCACATACCAGCACAAACGCGGCACAAACGAATGGCACATTTGTTTTTAAAATTCAGGAACATGGGGTGCAAAATGGGCGGGGTTACAGCAACTATAACGCACAATATCTCCGCAACCAAAGCGGCACAAACGTTTATTTTTGCGGCACAAACCAGCACAAATGCGGCACAAACGAATGGCACGTTTGTTTTTAAAATTCAGGGACATGGGGTGCAAAATGGGCGGGGTTACAGCAACTATAACGCACAATATCTCCGCAACCAAAGCAGCACAAACGTTTATTTTTGCGGCACAAACCAGCACAAACGCGGCACAAACAAATGGCACGTTTGTTTTTAAAATTCAGGAACATGGGGTGCAATGTGGGTGGGGTTGCAGCAACTATAACGCACTATATCTCCGCAACCAAAGCGGCACAAACGTTTATTTTTGCGGTACAAACCAGCACAAACGCGGCACAAATGAATGGCACGTTTGTTTTTAAAATTCAGGAACATGGGGTGCAAAATGGGCGGGGTTACAGCAACTATAACACACAATATCTCCTCAACCAAAGCGGCACAAACATTTATTTTTGCGGCACAAACCAGCACAAACGCGGCACAAACGAATGGCGCGTTTGTTTTTAAAATTCAGGAACATGGGGTGCAAAATGGGCGGGGTTACAGCAACTATAACGCACAATATCTCCGCAACCAAAGCGGCACAAACGTTTATTTTTGCGGCACAAACCAGCACAAACGAATGGCACGTTTGTTTTTAAAATTCAGGAACATGGGGTGCAAAATGGGCGGGGTTACAGCAACTATAACGCACAATATCTCCGCAACCAAAGCGGCACAAACATTTATTTTTGCGGCACAAACCAGCACAAACGCGGCACAAACGAATGGCGCGTTTGTTTTTAAAATTCAGGAACATGGGGTGCAAAATGGGCAGGGTTACAGCAATTATAACGCACAATATCTCCGCAACCAAAGCGGCACAAACGTTTATTTTTGCGGCACAAACCAGCACAAACCCGGCACAAACGAATGGCGCATTTGTTTTTAAAATTCAGGAACATGGGGTGCAAAATGGGCGGGGTTACAGCAACTATAACGCACAATATCTCCGCAACCAAAGCGGCACAAACGTTTATTTTTGCGGCACAAACCGGCACAAATCAGCACAAACGCGGCACAAATGAATGGCACGTTTGTTTTTAAAATTCAGGGACATGGGGTGCAAAGTGGGCGGGGCTTGCATTAAATTGAATGTTTAATATCTCAGAAAACGAACCGGCACAAACGCTAATTTTTGCGGCACAAATCAGCACAAACGCGGCACAAACGAATGGTATATTTTTATTCAGGTTTTACAAACATGGGGTGCCAACTTCACACAGCTGTACACAAAATGCCACGCATGCTCAGAATAAATTGGGAAACTAAAGCTATTGGCTAATGCCCTGTTTATAGTCCCGATGTACGTGTTTTACGTCACCTCGTTCAGAACGATCGGATTTTCCGACAACTTTGTGTGACCGTGTGTATGCAAGACAAGTTTGAGCCAACATCCGTCGGAAAAAATCCATGGATTTTGTTGTCGGAATGTCTGATCAATGTCCGATCGTGTGTACAGGGCATTACAGTAAAGAACCCTCTAAATAGTTTAAAGTTAAACCTCTTTTCTTTTAATATTAATGAGTGGCCACGTGTCTTGTTAAACTCCCTTCTGCGAAAAAGTTTTATCCCTAATGTGGGGTCACCAGTATGGTATTTATAAATTGAAATCATATCCCCTCTCAAGCATCTCTTCTCCAGAGAGAATAAGTTCAGTGCTCGCAACTTTTCCTCATAACTAATATCCTCCAGACCCTTTATTAGCTTAGTTGCCCTTCTTTGTGCTCGCTCTATTTCCAGTACATCCTTCCTGAGGACTGGTGCCCAGAACTGGAAAGCATACTCCAGGTGCGGCCGGACCAGAGTCCAGAGCGGCGGAATTATTGTTTTATCTCTGGAGTTGATCAACTTTTTAATGCATGCAAATATTCTGTTTGCTTTATTAGTAGCAGCTTGGCATTGCATGCCATTGCTGAGCCTATCATCTACTAGGACCCCCAGGTCCTTTTCCATCCTAGATTCTCCCAGAGGTTCTCCCCCCAGTGTATAGATTGCATTCATATTTTTGCCACCCAAATGCATTATTTTACATTTTTCTACATTAAACCTCATTTGCCATGTAGTTGCCCACCCCATTAATTTGTTCAGATCTTTTTGCAAGGTTTCCACATCTTTTGGAGAAGTTATTACCCTGCTTAGCTTAGTATCGTCCGCAAATACAGAGATTGAACTGTTTACCCCATCCTTCAGGTCGTTTATGAACAAAATAAATAGGATTGGTCCCAGCACAGAACCCTGGGGGACCCCACTACCCACCTCTGACCATTCCGAGTGCTCCTCATTTATCACCACCCTCTGAACTCGCCCTTGTAGCCAGTTTTCAATCCATGTACTCATCCTATGGTCCATGCCAACAGACCTTATTTTGTACAGTAAACGTTTATGGGGAATTGTGTCAAATGCTTTTGCAAAATCCAGATAGATCACAACTACGGGCCTTCCTTTATCTAGATGGCAATTTGCCTCTTCATGAAAGGTTAATAGATTGGTTTGGCAAGAACGATTCTTCATGAATCCATGCTGATTACTGCTAATGATACCGTTCTCGTTATTAAAATCTTGTATATAGTCCCTTAGAGCTTGCATACTATTGATGTTAAGCTAACTGGTCTGAAATTCCCAGGGATATATTTTGGGCCCTTTTTAAATATTGGAGCTACATTGGCTTTTCTCCAATTACCTGGTACCATTCCAGTCAGTAGACTGTCAGTAAAAATTAGGAACAATGGTCTGGCAATTATTTGCTTCCCTAAGTACCCTTGGATGCAAGCCATCTGGTCCCGGTGATTTATTAATGTTAAGTTTCCAAAGTCTAATTTTAATTCTGTCCTCTGTTAACCATGGAGGTGCTTCCTATGATGTGTCATAAGGATAAGCGCTGCAGTTTTGGTTACTGAAGCCCCCGATTCCCCCATGAAGACTGAGGAGAAGAATAAATTCAATACCTTCGCCATCTCCCTATCCTTTGTAAGCAGATGTCCTTCCTCATTCTTTATGCGGCCAATATGGTCTGTCCTCACTTTTTTACTGTTTACATACTTAAAGAACTTCTTGGGATTTTTTTTGTTCTCCTCTGCTATGTGTCTTTTGTGTTCTATCTTAGCCGCCCTAATTGCACCCTTACATTTCTTGTTGCATTTTTTATAAAGTCTGAATGCTGATGATGATCCCTCAACCTTGTATTTTTTGAAGGCCTTCTCCTTTGCTTTTATATGCATTTTTACATTGGAGTTAAGCCATCCAGGACTTTTGCTCGCTCTTTTAAATTTATTACCCAATGGGATGCATTGGCTAATGCCATTATTTAATATGCTCTTAAAGCAAACCCATCTCTCCTTCATGTTCTTTGTTCCTAAGAATTTATCCCAATTCATGCCTTCTAACAAGGTTTGTAGTTTAGGGAAGTTGGCTCTTTTGAAATTCAGTGTCTTTGTATTCCCCTTATGTTTCTGATTTGTGTGATTTATGCTGAAGCCAATTGACCTGTGATCGCTGTTTTCTGAATTGCCCTGTATTTCCACATCCGTGATCAGGAGTGTATTGTTGGTAATCAGTAGATCCAGTAACGCTTTATTTCTAGTTGGCGCGTCTACCATCTGAACCATGAAATTGTCCTGCAAGACATTTAGGAACTGGCGAGCCTTAGACGAATGCGTAGTTCCCTCCACCCAGTCTATGTGTGGATAATTAAAATCCCCCATTATGATAACACTTCCCATCCTTGTTGCTAATCCAACTTGTAATAGGAGATCCATCTCCCCCTCCTCCCTCAGGTTAGGGGGCCTATAGCATACTCCCAGTAATATTTTTCCCTTAGCTTCATCCCATAAGGAGCTCTACCCATAAGGATTCCACCTTCTCCCTAGCTCCCTTAGTGATGTCATCTCTCACATTCACTTGTACATTATTCTTGATATACAGGCATACCCCTCCCCCTTTTTTACCCTCTCTATCCCTGTGATAAAGGGTATAACCTTGATTGGTTGCCAGCCAATCATGAGAGCTGTTGAACCAGGTCTGTATCTTGTCCGCCAGGCTCCTGGCATTGGTGAACATGCCACATAGTTTAGACCAGTCACATACTATCCTCTTATTGGGTGTTCCGATATTGCAACTAGGACTTGTTACTATACTTACCTTGGGTTTATGTGCTTTAGTTAACCTTCCACTAATGCCCCCAATACTACCCTCTGGAACATGTTCCGCGCTGACTATCTCTAC
Source organism: Aquarana catesbeiana (assembly GCF_042186555.1). Taxonomy (NCBI): domain Eukaryota; kingdom Metazoa; phylum Chordata; class Amphibia; order Anura; family Ranidae; genus Aquarana; species Aquarana catesbeiana. The sequence goes on from NC_133324.1 coordinate 220,943,738, forward strand.
CTCTGGGCCCCCCCCCGGCCCTCCCATCCATCACCTAGTTTAAAAACCCCTTCCATTTTACACTTTAGTATTGTTGTGTTACATTATGTGATTTATTATGCTCTGTGTCTTTAAGATTTGTTCCCTCTGTCTATCTGAACTCTCTCTCCCACCATAGTTCTGTATATCCCCCTCCCCTTCCGCTCTCTGATTCATTGTGCTCAGTATACCTCATGCTGTAACAACGTTCCATGTGGCTTACAACACCAATGTTTTTCTACCTATGAATATCCATCATTAAACGGAACATTCAAAAGGATCCATCGTCTGTCTCTCTAACAGTGAGTTATTCATTGAGTTAAGCTGTCTGAATTGATGCAAAGGATAAATAGAAAAATTACCTGTTTTAAATTTTTTATAACAAAATATAAAAAAAAATATTTTTTTTTTTAATTCAGGTTTTTACATTTTTTTAACAAAAAGTAAAAACTGCAGAGGTGATCAAATACCACCAAAAGAAAGCTCTATTTGTGGTGAAAAAATGATAAAAATTTCATTTGGGTACAGTGTTGTATGACCGCGTAATTGTCATTCAAAGTGCGTCACCGCTGAAAGCTGAAAATTGGTCTGGATAGGAGGGGGGTTTAAGTGCCCAGTACGCAAGTGGTTAATGTCTTACAAAATATGAACACAGCAGGTTCACTGGAGGAATTAAAGAATTTCAAGGCTCTTAATCTAGAAAGAGACAGTTTTATCCAGCAAACCAAATTAAAGGCAGAAGCAAAGTTAAAGCTGCTACAGGACACTGCATCTCACAGATCTGTTTCCACCAGAAATTCTAAAAAGTCTTCTAGAAGTCATAGTTCAAAATACTCAACACTCAGTAAGCAACTTATTAGTGCCCTCGCTGAAGCAGAAGCCAGCAAGGTGCAGGTCACATATTCAGAAAAGAGAGCAGAGTTGGAAGCTCAGATGGAACATCAAAGAGCAGAGTTGGAAGCTCAGACGGCACATCAAAGAGCAGAGTTGGAAGCTCACACAGCATGTTAAAGAGCAACTATAAAAATCTTAACAGTGTAAACATGATGCAGCTATGGCAAAGCTAAGGGTCCTAGAGCAAGCTATCAGTGCAGACGAAGGTGCAAGTGAGAAAGACAGCATCAACCTAAACATAGCAGATATGGAAGATCCCCTCAAACGCATTAAAGACTATGTCCTAAGCCACTGCAGTGTACACTCCATCTTCTCCAATGCTCCTGACAACAGGAGCTCCTGCACGCAAAATCACTCCAATGCATTTCCTGCCTGCCTACCTAACCTTCCTTCTTACGTCACAGAGCATCAGAGCAAGCTGCAAGCAAGTCATCAATTTCCAGTCATCGGTACAGCCTTGAATCAACGTACCATTGGAACAACTGACTTCAAGCAAGCAACTCACCTGAAAGCATCTGCTGCACCATATTTCCCTGTGTCCTTTAACAACAATGTCAAAGATAGCGCAATCAACACCATTCAGCCAACAACATCTCACATAAAGGCAGAGACAACTGAGACAGCAGAGTTTAAGAGGTACATACTTCACAGAGAGCTCACAAAGACTAGTCTTACAAGTTTTGATGACCAACCTGAGAACTACAAAAGCTGGAAATGTGCTTTCAGAACTGAAATCAGCGATCTTGGCATTACAGCTGCTGAAGAATTGGATCTGCTGATCAGATGACTTGGTCCTCTATCTGCTGCACGTGTTAAGCCATTAAGATCAGTTTTCATGGACAATCCTACAGCAGACCTCACAGCTGCATGGGAGCGACTAGAGTAAAGTTATGGCAGTCCAGAAGCTATAGAAAATGCCTTGTTCATGCGTCTGGAAACTTTCCCAAAGATATCTGGTAAGGACAACAAGGAGTTCCAGAGACTGAGTGACCTTCTCCTTGAACTTCAGCTAGCCAAGGCAGACCCAAAATTACCTGGACTCAGTTACCTTGACACTGCAAGAGGGGTAAGCCCAATCGTCTCCAAGCTCCCATATGGTTTACAAGATAAATGGTCTGCACTAGGGTCATCAAACAAAAAAGAGAACAAGGTTTCCTTCCCTCCATTCTCTTTCTTCTGCAAATTCATCAAGAGAATTGCAGAGACCAAGAATGATCCAAGTTTTTCCTACGGTGAGTACAGTCTCTTCTCACCCTTTCCTAAGAGTACCAGTCTTCAGGGCAACTATAGAAGCCTTAGAGGCCCAGCATCTGTGAAAAAGACTGACATCCTTTCCACTTCCACAAAACAGAGTAGGAAGATTTAAAACCCTAACAGAGAGTGTCACATTCACAAGAAGCCACACCCCCTCAAAAAATGTAGCAGCTTTAGGAAAAGCCTCTTGAAGAGCGTAAGGAAGTTTTAAAGACATTTAGGGTGTTTTTCAGGTGCTGTGCTTCTACAGAACATTTTGCAAGGGACTGTAATGTGTCCTTCAAGTGCATAGAGTGTGGCTCTGAAGAGCATGTGCAAGCCCTCCATCCGCTTGAGCCCAGCTCTGCACAACCTGCTAACTCTCCTCCCAGGTTAACAATGGCGGGGACCAAGTGCCTAATTCTACCATAATTTCTTCATCCTGCACTGAAGTTTGTGGAGAAGACCGCTGTGATAAGTCCTGTGCTAAAATATGCTTGGTGAACATATACCACAAGGACCAACCAGAAAAGACTCTAAAGGCATATGCTATCCTAGACGATCAGAGCAACAGATCGCTTGCAAAATCAGAACCTTGGGTACCTGTAATGGAACTACAGAGGTTTCTGGAAGAAGGACTCTGGTATCTTCTCTCAGAGGTAACTTGCAATTACCCCTACCTACACTTGTTGAGTGCAATCAGATACCTGCTAACAGGGAAGAAATCCCTAGTCAAGCTGCTGCTTTCCACCACCCTCACCTGAAGGTAATAGCAAATGAGATACCGCCGCTTAACAAAGATGCTCAGATTCTTCTAATGCCCCGTACACATGGTCGGATTTTCCGATGGAAACTGTCCGATCGGAGCGTGTTGTCGGAAATTCCAACCGTGTGTGGGCTCCATCTGACATTTTCCATCGGATTTTTCGACACACAAAGTTGGAGAGCAGGAGATAAAATTTTCCGACAACAAAATCCGATCGCGTCAATTCTGACCGTGTGTGGCCTGTTCCGACGCACAAAGTGCCACGCATGCTCAGAAGAAATTCCGGCACGGAACAGCTCGTTCTGGTAAACTTAGCATTCGCAATGGATACAGCACTTTCGTCACGCTGCAATGTCAAAAATGGTTTAATACAGCGCACTCTCTTCTTCTTTATAATGTGAGAAGAATTAAGTAGTTTTGCTGCTCATATTCACACACACTTCTCACAAAGTTATATTTTTGTTTTTTTATTGGGATTCCCTGAATATATTGTTATTAGTTGTCACATCTGACAGAATGTTGTTTTTTTTTATTTTATTTTATTTGGGATTTTAAGCCTTTTTTTTTTTAGATTTAATGTTTGTATTTTTTCCAAGGCTGATCTTTGTTCAATGTTATTTTTATTTTTACTCCAGAATATTTTTGTGTGTGTTTTGTGTGTCAAGTTACCCCAACACCATTGATATCTTGTATTATTTAATCTCAAAGATATTGTTTGTTGTTGGTGTCCCTTGTTCATTTCACATTGTATATTTGAAATGTACCTGAATCCTCACAAACAAACTGTCCTTTTTGAAGTAAAACACATAGGAGAGTATAATTCAAAACCAAAATCCTTTATTAAGGGCTCAGAACCAAACAAAGAGGAAGGCAACACTGGATCAACAGGAGAAATTAGCGAAGCCTGGGACCCCCACGGCAGACATCAATTCTTGAACATCAAAATTGGTGGCCTGAGGAGTCCATATGTAAGGGAGGGCAGTCTGGTGCAGAATTCGCAGAGATCCAGATAGCAGCAGATGACATGTGTGTCCCCAGGCTGTGGTACCACAAGAGGCTGCATTTTTTGGCCGACCAGACTGGATCCATGGTCCTCACTTTCTGGTCTTCCTTCCACGCTTCATTCCGGGCTGTGGCTGTGCTGTTGGAGATGTGGCAGGAGGAGGAGTAGGACCTGGAGGAGGAGGAGGACTGGGAGGACCTGGAGGAGAAGGAGGAGGAGGACCTGCAGGAGGAGGAGGAGGAACATCGCAAAGGTGTGTCTGAGATGTAATTTGGCCCCTCATACCTTTGTTAAGAGCCTCCAATATGAGCGACTCACACATGAGTTGTTGTCCCTCCTCCATCCTCTGCAATTTATAGGCAATGGTGGCAGCAATGTCCTCCTCCATGGTGTGTGGTGCTCCCAGGACCTCTGTAGCCCTTCAAAAGAGTCCTCTGGCAGCCTCCTCTAGGGCACTTCTCCTCCTTCCACTTTCTCTTTCCAGGGGGGGTGGAGGGACCTGCAGATCAGCCAGCCGGCTCGGCCCGGCCACCTCCTGGCTGAGACTTCCCTGTGTAGGAAAAAGGGACATGGTTTTAGTTTTTGCTTCCTCAATCACAATCCTAAATTAGTACTCCCAACTAACATCTAGGTAACATCATTGATTGGACAAGCAGAAATATTTAGAGGAATGCTATACCTGGCTCAATGTGGGCTCCTCCACATGCGGCCTGGAAGGCCCAGGTTGGGCGTCAGAAGCCTCAGCCGGGGGGGAAGGAAGCATGGAAGGAAGACTGAAGAGTGATGACATGGGTTCAGTCTGGCCTGCCAGAAAATGCAGCCTGTCGTAGTACAACATCCTGGGGACATAGATGTCATCTGCTGCTCTGGATCTCTGTGAATCCAGGACTTTCTTGCGCTCCCTTAGATATGTACTCCTCAGGCCACCAATTAAGATCTTTAAATAGGTGATGTCTGCCGTGGGGATCACCTGCTTCACAATTTCACACAATTGCTCCAGTGCTGCTTTCCTCTTTGCTTGGTTCTTGAAATGTGGGTGGTTAACCTCCCACAGACATGGCAGCTCCCTTAACATATCTAGGAATACTGACATGAAGTCATTGTCTTTCAGTAGCATATCCATGTTCACTGCAAGACACAACACAAGACAAAGCCTAATGTCAGATAAAATTCTCCTAATCTTGTTACAATATAGGCCTCAATGTAGAAGCAGTATAGGCACAAGTTTGTCTCTTACTTTCGTTCTTACGATCGGCGCGTCCAATGCTCCTTCCTCCGCTCACAGATCGTACGTAATACGCACGCATGTTACGCTTTATATACACTGCGCATGCGTGTAACTCCGCCCGCCCCTGACGTTCTTTCTATTCTATTCCCCGCCCCTTTTCGTTCGGCGCAGTGGGGGAAGAGCACATGGCGGAGTCACAGCAGGTGCGTGATAATTACAGGAACGAGGAGGAGGAGGAGGAAAGCCCAGATCCAAACACGTCCCGATCCAGAAGGAGACATTTTAAGGCCACAAATATGTCCTTTGGGGAGATGTTGGAGATGGTCCACATCATGAAGAAGGCCGACTATGACGGAAATTATGGGCCTTACCCCAACCCCAATATCAGAAAGGCCAAAATCATGGCGAAAGTGGTCAAAAGTCTGCACAGGAATTTCAGGGTACAACGATCGAAAGATCAGCTCAGGAAGCGCTGGTCGGACCTGAAATTAAGAGAGCCAGAGCAGTACCGAAAGATCCGGAGAGTGCTGCAAAAAAGTAAGTAGTTGTGCTGTGTTCCTATTCTTTCTGTCTTTATTCCGTTCGTGCTGCTCCATATGCTTTTCTTAAATGTACAGTTTAAAAGGGCAACTTTAATGTTCATGGGCCCATTATTCGTTCATATCAAACATTTTTCTTTCGGCCTCTAAAACACCATTGTTTAGGCCATATGCATTTTCCCACATTTTTTAGGGCCTACTTGGATGCCAAATATTTGTTTGTCTAGATGGGTTTGTTACTAGAATGAAATGCAAACTAGATTCTGTGTAAGGAGAGGACACTGAGCAGCTGTTTTCACATCTGGACACTGGAGCACTAGTGTGGGACACAAGAACACAATTTTTATTAGGGGGCCACACAGGTGCTCCAGTGTATACTATAGGGGGGTCTCATCTGTGAACCTTGTACTAAACAGGTAAAGTATTGCAGCTTGACAAAGGCCAATGAAAAAATACATCTTTGAACTCGGCTAAAATAGACAATTGTACCCCACTTCCAAGCAATGTTTCCTATTTCTAGTTCTGCCATCAAATATCTGTGTGCTAATTATACCATTTTTGTTTTACATAGGGGAGAAAAGACTCGGAGGACACCCCTCATCCGAGGAGACCACAGACCCCCCACCTATGGAAGAAGGTGAAATACCCCCAACCCAAGAAGAGCAGGAGGAAGAAGAAGATGTGGTGGAAATTGGCACCACAACAGGTGAGTGTCTGCGACCACAGGCTCAGGTAAAAGAGATGGATGGTGGCAGATTTTTGATACCTGTTTTTGTTTGGTTTCTCTCTTTTTAGGTGATCGTGATGTGAGGGATCGAGATCCTTTCACATCTGAAAGCGCCCAGATCCTGATCGGGTAGATCATGGGGTGTAATGTCGAATTGCAAAACATCCAGAAAAAAATAAATGATGTGATTCAAAAAAATAATAACATCATTGATGTTTTGGGGCGAATTTAAAACCCCACAAAATCACTTGTTTTATTGTGGTCCAATGTTTTAAATCTTTTTGCAATGTTTTGAAAAGCCAAATTTGGAGGATGCACACAGTGTGCCAACATGTGCTATCTGCCATCACGGGAGATCAATGGACGCGTTTTGGGGGTGCAACCCCTTCCTCAATTATAAAGTAGCGGTGAGGAAGGGCTTGCTCCCCCAAAACCCGTCCCTTGATCCCCCGTGATGGCAGATAGCACATGTTGAAATTCGTAAATTGGTGTGCATCTTCCAAATTTGGCTTTTCCAGGGGTGATTTCCCCTCATCTGAACGCAATATCAAACACAGTTCCTAAATACTGATGTCTGATATTGACTTCAGGTTTTACCTAATGTGAACTTTGTAAGTTCAAGTTTTTTGTCTTTCTTGTTGGTTTTACACAGGCCTGTTTTATCGTAAATGGACATTTCTATTTTTGATAATGCCACCCCAAAAATTGTTATACAACAAACATGTTGGTTTGTTTTAAAAACCTTTGGTAAATGCACATGTGATTGTGCAGGTATAAAAAAGTTGGTTAATCAAGAATGTGTGGATTATTGTCTCAACACTACAACACTTTTGGGGTGATGTAATTGCTGTTTTCAGCGAAAATGGGGGTTATTTCCTAAGGGCAAAACCACTTTGCACTACAAGTGCAGGTTCAGTGCAGTTGCAAGTGCACTTGTAGTGAAATTTTTTTTGCATTTAGTAAATAACAGCCAACAGTGCTTTGTATAAGGTTACACAATCACGCCATTTTCTGCACTCAAAACATTTCTGTCAGGGTCAGCTAAAACAAACACAAGCAGTAAATGTCCACAAAGAATTTTTTTTTGTTTTTTATTATAAAAAGGCTTCACATATTTGCTGGCATATTGATGGCCCCCCTACCCGCAAAGAACTCCAGGTAGAGTAACCGGACATCACGGGCACTCAGGGAGGGCAAGCCAGGATGGCCGCTTTCAAGCGCCGTCAGTGTGGTTTGATGTATCATTCCGGCCTCAGGCCCAAATGAGCCAGCATAGTTGGCCGAATGTTTCCTTAAAAAGTTATGGAGAACACAGCACGCAAGTATAATATGGTTCAGTTTATACTCCGCCATATGGATGGGTGTCAGAAATAGGCGGAACCGGCTGGCAAGGATTCCAAATGTGTTCTCCACCACTCTTCGGGCTCTGGCCAGCCGGTAATTAAAAACCCTCTGTTCCGGGGTGAGGGTCCTCATCGGGAATGGCCACATAAGATGGTCCCCCAGCGCAAATGCTTCATCTGCAACGAACACGAATGGGAGTCCTTCCACATTGTCCTCTGGAGCTGGCAAGTCCAAGCTGCCATTCTGGAGACGCCTGTAAAACTCCGTCTGGGCGATGACTCCACCATCGGACATCCGGCCATTCTTCCCCACGTCCACATACAGGAAGTCGTAAGTAGCCGACACCACCGCCAACATCACTATACTATTGAACCTCTTATAGTTGAAATAGTATGACCCCGAGTTGGGTGGTGGGACGATGTGGACGTGTTTCCCATCAATTGCTCCTCCGCAGTTAGGAAAGTCCCACCGCTCGGCAAAGTGGGAGGCCACAGCCTGCCATTTCTGTGGCGTGGAAGGAAACTGTTGAGGAAAAAACAATAAACATTACTATTTTTGATCAGAAACATGGCAAGCAGATTAGACACAAACATTCTGGGTCAACCTCCAGATAGCATTTATTAAGGGGAATTTAACAACGCCAAGGTATAAGGTACACCTATCATATTCCCCCTCCCCCCCTCTCATGGGCCATTTCTAACATTATACGGGGTGTGTGGAAATCTTGGACAGGTAACCCTCTTCACTTCATTGAGAGATGAATGCCTAAATAATGGGTATTACTTGGAACAGCCCCTCCTTAGTTACACTATTGGCAGCCCACTGGACAGGTAAGAAGTGTCATAATACAAAGATAGAAATACACACTGTACACATTTGAGGACATTTGGACATTCTGCTATTACCTATCAAGATAATAATAGGATCCAAAAACTTTAAACAGTACCATTTGAAAGTATACAGGCAGGCCCTTGCACTACATGCTTTGGGAAATTTATCCATAAATATGACCACAAAAGACATGGGTATAGTGTGTATGGGTTTGGCAAAGTCAGCAAATAGATGATTGAGGATAGAGAATTGGGATCAGGTGACTTAGCAGTTGGGGGAGGGAGAGTTACTAAAAAATATTAGGGGACACCACCAAAAAAATGCCTCTGCCACTCTGCCTGAAGTTAAAGCAAAAATAACATTTCTAAACATTGTAGGGGGTGTTTGGGGTAAAGCACTACTATGGAGCAGAAAAAATACATTGTTAAGTGACTACATGAGGTGAATATAGGGCCAGGAGACACCATGCTGGGGAGGTTATTGAAGGGCAAATATGTATGAAGGACCTAAAATAATAATTACATAAAAATCCTCCATGCATGAGAACAAAGGGGGCATTCACAGCAAATTCCAATCATGGTAATTAGGGAATGAGGAAAGAAATACAATATATTAGCAAACATTCACTACAATAAAATGTGATATTAAAGGATAAAAATCTTACCTTCATATACTCCTTCTGCAGGACCTGGATGATGGCAGAACAGGTCTCTGGGATAATGATCCCCAGAGCCTGGGGGGAGATGCCTGTCGAGAACTTTAAGTCCTGCAGACTTCTCCCTGTCGCCAAATACCGCAGGGTAGCGACCAACCTCTGCTCCGGAGTGATGGCTTGCCTCATGCAGGTATCCTGCCTGCTAATATAAGGGGTCAGCGAAGCCAACAGATGGTGAAACACGGGGTCCGTCATCCTGAGAAAGTTCCTGAAATCATCAGGATTATTCTCACGGATCTCGCGGAGCAAAGGCATATGAGAGAACTGGTCACGCTGAAGCAACCAATTCTTGGTCCATGAACTCCTCCCCACCCTGTTCATGGACTGGACTTGTGTCAAGGTCAGGACCCCAACATCAAGCCCCCGCACAGCACGAACTCTACGAGGAGTACGCATACGCAACATGGCTAGAAAACTGTCGGCTGCTCAGAACGAAGTAACAGAATGCACTGAAGAACAGCAAGGCCTGTGAAGAGCGACCTGAAAAACAGTAACGAACGAACAAGAATACAATGACTAATTAAAGTCACGCAGAATTTGCTTGCACGCACTGAAGAGCAGATACAAACCCACAAGCACAAACTGAACGGCAGAAAACGATCTGAAAGCCACGAGTCTGAAAAAGCGCGAATCGTCTCTCACCAAACTTTTACTAACACGAGATTAGCAAAAGGAGCCCAAAGGGTGCTTGGTTCTGAACCGGCCTTTTCTAGTCTCGTCGTACGTGGTGTACGTGACCGCGTGGTTGGCGATCGGAAATTCCGAAAACTTTGTGCGACCGTGTGTAGACAAAACAAGTTTGAGCCAACATCCGTCGGAAAAAATCCTAGGATTTTGTTGTCGGAATGTCCAAACAAAGTCCGACCGTTTGTACGGGGCATTAGAGTTTACAAGGTACACAGACAAGTCAGTTGACCCCCAGATGCCCCATATATTGATTCGTGATAATGATTCCTAGTTTGGAAAGTTGTTTGTTTATTGAATCTATTAACACACACAATGACAATATCTCTTCTCCTCTACTCAAATACAATACAACACCCTTCTCACTCAGTTCTCAGGAATGCACTTTGCCAGTAATCCAACCTCCAGCACAAAATTAATCAGCTGATTGGGCTGTAAGATTTACTTTGAATTGGCCTTTTGTTTCATTAGATCTTTAAAAAATTACCAAATCATGTTGAATTCATTCGTTATATTCGCTATAATTTCTTTTATATTAGTTGAAATTCGTTATTTTTTTATTCGGACATTCGGATGCATCCGAATGTCTGAAAGATGTGAAATTTGGCCGAATTTCGATTCTTTACGAAACGTATTGCACATGTCTAGTCTGTATAGGCAAAATGAAGGGACCTACCAACATTTCGCCATTCAAGACAAATGTTCTGCAAATTGCCGAAACATTTACTTTGAGCCATGCCCACATCACTACTGGGTGAAAGAGAAGATAGCCAGCCAAGGATAGCAATATGGAATCTCAGGTAACACAAGCCCTTTCTACTGCCACAAGGACGACTTAGGCTCTACAGTGTTTAATGCAACCAGTGAAGATGACAAACTGCGCCTTCAATGGAAGAAAAGAGTTCATCAAGGTAATGGACAATGAGTTCTTTCAAGACGATTCCAATAACTGGGTAGCACTACTACCTTTTCGTCTCCCAAGAGAGAGATTGCCCAACAACTTACAGCAGGCCATCAGTAGATTCTCCTCCTTAAAGCAAAACTTAAGCAGGAAATCAGAGATGCAAAAGCACTTTGTGGACTTTATGCAAAATATATTTGACAGAGATCATGCAGAGCCTGCACCCCCACTAAAGGAGGGAGAAGAATGCTGTACCTTCCATCCTTTTGCGTGTATTACCCATACAAACCAGACCAAATCAGAGTTGTCTTTGATTCCAGTGCTCAGCAGGAAGGTGTTTCTCTTAACAACATGCTCCTTACAGGGCCCAACTTGAATAACAGTCTAATAGGAGCCTTGATTCGCTTCAGACAAGAGCCTGTAACAGTAATGGCAGACACTCAACAGAAGTTTCACTGCTTCATTGTCAGAGAAAACAACAGAAACTTCCTCAGGTTTCTATGGCACAAAGACAATGACATTAACAAGGAATTTATAGACTATCGAATGAAGGTACATGTCTTCGGTAACAGTCCTTCCCCTGCAGTGGCAACTTATGGGCTAAGGAGAACAGCTCAGACTGGAGAAGAAGAATATGGATCTGATGCTCGTCAATTTGTTGAACGAAACTTCTACGTTGACGATGCACTCAAGTCTTTTCCAACACTAAGGAAGCGATTGATCTCCTCACCAGAACAAAGGAGATGCTGGCTACAGCAAACCTTAGACTGCACAAGATTATATCCAACAGCTAGGAACTTATGAATGCCTTTCACTCTGAGGACTATGCCATTAGTCTAAAAAAACCTTGATTTGATTTAGGTACAGATGTTCTTCCTGTACAGCGGAGTCTGGGTTTGTTGTGGAACATCAAACAAGACACATTCACCTTCCAAGTGTCAACTTGTGACAAACCCTTCACTAAGAGAGGAGTGCTGTCAGTGTTGAATAGCATCTATGACCCACTGGGTTTCCTTGCTCCAATTACCATTCAAGGTAAGATTCTGCTAAGACAGTTATCTACTGAGAACATAGACTGGGATACTCCTTTGCCTAGTGAGAATCAACACAAGTGGGAAAGGTGGAGACATTCTTTGAAGTCACTAGAAAAACTTCATATCTCCCATTGCTATGTTCCAGGTTCCATTTTAACTGTTAACCGGAGAGAAATTCATATTTTCTCTGATGCATCAGTTGAAGCTATTGCTACAGTAGCCTATTTGAAAACCTATGAAATGAATGGAGAATCACACTGTAGTTTCATCCTAGGCAAGGCAAAACTCACTCCCAAACCTGCACATGCCATACCAAGACTTGAACTTTGTGCAGCCATGCTAGCAGTAGAAATTGCCGAAGTCATACGAAGTGAAATAGACACTAGAATCGATTCTTTCACCTTCTATAAAGACAGTAAGGTAGTACTTAGTTACATATACATCCAAACCAAACAGTTTTATGTGTATGTCAACAACAGGGTTGAACGTATTAAGAGATTCTCTCTACCAAGTCAATGGCAATACATTCGCACTGAACTCAACCCAGCTGACTGTGGGACCAGAGCTGTGTCATCTGCTGTTCTTCAGAACAGCTTATGGCTGTCACATCCAAGGTTTTTGTGTGAGGACTCCTACTCATCCCCTATTGACAACACCTATGGGCTAGTTAATCCTGAAGATAAGGAAATAAGAACTGTGAACATTTCACTCCACACTTCTGTAAATACAAAACAGAAGCTGCGGTCACACCGTTTTAAGCATTTTTCCACCTGGTCATCTGCTGTAAGAGCTATTGCTTGCCTAATTCATATTGCTCACTTCTTTAGGAAGAACTCTGCAGCAGAGTGTCGTGGTTGGCACAGCTGTTCTGGACACTTTACAGCAGCAGATATTTCACACGCAGAAGTGGTAATTATCCGTTGTGTGCAACAAGAGGTGTATCAGGAGGAATTCTGGAGAATCAGAAATGGAACCGAATAGTCTAAAAACAGTTCTCTCTTCAATCTAAACCCTGTAGTTGATGCCAATCAGCTGCTGAGAGTTGGTGGCCGTATAACGAAATCCGACTTATGCAGCCAAGAACAGAATCCTATAATCATACCAGGTCAACATCATGTTACTACTCTTCTGGTTCGTCATTACCATGAACTGGTACATCATCCAGGAAGTCAGTTTACAGAAGGTGCCATCAGGTCAGCTGGCTTGTGGATCATTGGTATGAAAAGGTGTGTCTCCTCCTTGCTCTTCAGGTGCATCAAGTGCCACAAGTTAAGAGGAAAACATCAACCGCAACAAATGGCAAGTCTTCCAGCTGATCGCCTAAGTACAGATCCACCCTTCACCTATGTTGGAGTAGATGTTTTCGGCCCATGGTCCGTCATCACTTGGAGAACTCGTGGTGGAGCTGCCAATAGTAAAAGGTGGGCATCCGAGCAATACACAAAGAAATGATCGAGTCTATGGATTCTTCTTCCTTCATCTGTGCCCTACAAAGATTCTTCTCTATCAGTAGACCAGTTAAGCAGCTGAGATCTGACTGTGGTACCAACTTTGTTGGAGCATGTAAAGAGTTACAATTGCACAATTTCCTGGCCAACAATGGATGTACTTGGTTGTTTAATCCTCCACATTCTTCACACATGGGAGGATCCTGGGAACGAATGATTGGAGTAGCACAAAGAATTCTTGACTCCATGCTGAAGTCTCACAAGTCTTTACCACTCACCCATGATACTTTGTCCACCTTTCTCACTGAAGTGTCTGCCATAGTGAACGCAAGACCTTTAGTGCCGGTATCTTCAGATCCTGATGCTCCAGTGATCCTTACTCCAGCTTCGCTTCTTGCTCAAAAGATTGGGACTGCCGTAATATCTTCAAGTGAGATCGAACCCAAGGATATCTACAGGCATCAATGGAAGCAGGTGCAGCATCTAGCCAATGTGTTTTGGCATCGCTGGAGGAAGGAGTATCTTCATCACCTTCAAGGTCGTAACAAATGGCAAACATCTAAGCCTAATCTTAAGGTTGGAGATCTCATCCTTCTAAAAGACAAGGAAGTTTGTCGGAATGAGTGGCCTATGGGTCTTATTACTAAAGTTATGCCCAGTGATGATAACAAGGTCTGGAAGGTAGAAGTCAAGGTAACCAAGGGAGAATCGACACAAACCTTTACTCGACCAATTACAGAGTTAGTACTCCTTTTGCCAGGTGAGTGACTTATGCAAGGACTAGCCATGCTATTGGCATGGTGGGGAGTGCCGCCATGCCATTCTGCTATCTTCAGGTTCTACTCGGAACTTTGGAATTCTTTGAAGACGTCATACGTCAGACGTCAGACTACATGTTCTTCAATCCTGTTGGACTTATGTTTATGCTTGCTTGTTGCATGTTTTTCATTACAGGTTCCAGGACATTTAACAGTATTGGACTTATTGATTATATATATTAGTTTATGGTTATAAAATCTAAAGATTTCAGACGGGGAGTGTTGTGTTACACTATGTGATTTATTATGCTCTGTGTCTTTAAGATTTGTTCCCTCTGTCTATCTGAACTCTCTCTCCCACTGTAGTTCTGTATATCCCCCTCCCCTTCCTCTCTCTGATTCATTGTGCTCAGTATACCTCATGCTGTAACATCTTTCCATGTGGTTTACAACACCAACGTGTTTCTACCTGTGAATATCCATCATTAAATGGAACATTCAAAAGGATCCATCGTCTGTCTCTCTAACAGTGAGTTATTCATTGAGTTAAGCTGTCTGAATTGATGCAAAGGATAAATATAACACCAGGTCATGTAAGCTCTATATGAAGATAAAGTTTATGGCTTTGTAGTTGAGTCAGAACAAGTATGCTCCATGTGAAAGTGATCTTATTAGAAATTTAACAGAAATTTTGTAAGTTGTGTTGTGTTTATGTGTGCTAATAATGATTTTAGTGTATTTTTAGTGAAAACATTGATTTGATAAACATTTTCGCAACTAATGTGGGGCCTATTAAGATCAAATATTGCGGGAGTCAGACTAACCTAGGGGGGATTATACTGGGGGAAAGATTGACCTGTGGGGGATTTAACTGGGGGACAGACTGACCTGGGAGCATTATACTGGGGGCAGATTGACCTGGGGGGGAGGATTGCACCGTGGGACAGACTGACCTTGGAGGGTTTATACTGGGGGACAGAATGACCTGGGGGAGGGGGATTATTCTGGGGGTCAGGATGACCTGGGGGAGAGGATTATACTGAGGGACAGACTGACCTGGTGGGAGGGGTATTATATTATTATATTAGGGGACAAATTTACCTAGGGGGGAAGAAATATACTAGGGACAGACTGACCGGGAGGGTTGTCGTGGGGGACAGATGACTGCCCGGGGGGGGGGGGGGATTGGTTATCTCTGTCCACCTAATTTGTGTAGATGGAGGAACCCCCTGGCTGAACAAAAAAAAAACAACCTGGACAGCTTAACAAACGTTGATACACTATATTGTACATCACATACTCCTGCACTATATACACTATATTGTACATTACAGTCTCCTGTACTATATGCACTATATTATACATTTCAGACTCCTGTACCCTATAGACTGTATTGTACATCACACACTCTTGCACTATATACACTATATTGTACATTACAAATTTCTGACTCCAGTGGCTGGTAGTTAAGCAATACCTGTCTATTTTAAGTCAGTTGTTCTATAAGGTAGGCTCAGATAAATTGTTAGTTCTCTGTCTATTTTTAGTGTACACAAAATCATGTGTAATGGAAAAGTTTTACTAAAAAACAAATGATTCTGGTTTATGCATGTCTGTGAGACATGTGGCACAGAAATCTAAGTTTATTTTATGGGTATTTAACCACGCGCCTTAAGCCCCTTCCACTGTTATTGCAATTTGGCCATAACCACTGTTCACCTTAGTGAGCACAGCGCACCGCATTACTCTTCTACTTGGCATGCCCAAAGGTGCCCCAGGTCTTTAACAATCCTAGCAACGCACCTGGCACAATGAAAACCATGCCCAATCTTCATTGTGGTGCACTAAGTATATTACTTTTTTATGAAGCAATAGGGCTCAACTTATGATCTTGAACACAAACCCACTGATTTCATAAAATGCCCCTGATCCTATGATAAATACCCTGACCTGTGGTTCCTAATCATTTACCCTGCTTTGTCTACTCATTCCTGACATGTGCTTGTGTGCTTTCAACTTCAAACCTCAGTATACACTATGATTACACCTAACTGCCACATGCCTTGACCATGACTATATGCAAACCACACCTTTGTTTGACAATTTGCTACCTTGTCTGATACCAATCTATTGACAAATTGGATGTCAGGTTTAGTAGAAAACTTACCTTGTGGAAGTTTATTAATGTTGAATCCAGTAGAGGATGCTTCTTAGGAACCTAAAAGGGTTTGTATGTATTTTTTCTTTAGTACTATTAGCTGTAGTTTCCCACATCAACAGGATGTCCTGTAGACTTTTTGACAGACAAAAGAAACTGCTCTTATTTATAATACTCAGACTGTGGAATAATTTTAGCTTCACATTTTGATAGACTAGACTGTATTTTTAAGGAATACATAAAATTATTGATGTAGAAAACTGTTACTAAATTTCTCCCTACAGGTTCCTAAGGACATTACATATCCATCATGTGATATCTGTAGCTTTGACAGGTTCTCAAAGCAATTGGCTGTCTACAGAGCACCTTCAATTAAAGGAGGCAGCCTTAGAGCTGAGACTACCAAACAGACTTTTGGCAATGTGAAAAGTTTCATCCTTTTAGGTGTGTCCCACTCCCTCAGAAGGTATAGAAAACATCTGCTCTTTCTAAAATAGTACAGATATTTGTTTAAAACACATTTTCATATTCCAAGTAATTTGTTGGAAATGATCCCTCAGATAAGTCATATCAAGAAATCCATAAAATAACCAAATACAAGTTAGTTTGCAAATCATTGCTTTGCAGATAATATAGCTTTATACAATTTCCCCATGAAAAGAAGCATGTGGGATAACAGATAAAAGCCATATGAACACAGCAGGAAAAAGGATTAATTTTAGGAGCAAATTATGAGACATATGTTAACAGCATCTAACGTTCAAACTGAGAGAGATTAAGGGCTTGAATAAAGGTTTTGTGTTATTAAATGTCAGGGAGCAGAAAAAAAAATCTGGAATAAAAACGTAAAGAAAATTTAGAAAACTAGTGTGTATTAAAGGCATGCTGTCATCATCATCGACATTTAGCTTATAAATGTTACAATGATGATATTCTCTGACCACTTACATTATCATACATATCCCTGTATCTGACTCCCCATGTTAATCATAGGTAGTTAGGTAGTTCTAGCAGCTAACTGAAGTTCTGACATGAGATATGTTCTGTATTTTAACCACTTCTGGCAATAGGATGTACCTGTATTTCCTCGGTGGTGCAGCTGCAGCCATGATCCTGGTGTCAAAATTTTTTGCCAGCGATGATCCTTTTTGAAAGAGGACTCTGCTGCAGCTGTCTTTTCTACTGTTCTACCATTCCACTGGAGAGCCCAGGACTGATGTTCGTGGTTGGAACAGCTTACCATGGAAGAGAAACACCTATTCCCTGATCTTGTCTATGGTGTATAAAACTGGAAGCAACAAGGATTTCAGCACTTTTGCTTTTGGTTCTTTGTTTACCGGCCATTACAAACCAGTAATGCTGATTTTAATTACTTGGATGTGAGAAATGTCAGAATTGCCCTGAGCTGGAAGTGTTAAACATCTGTAGCTTCTCTGTAACTGTTATGCCCCGTACACACGATCGGACATTGATCGGACATTCCGACAACAAAATCCATGGATTTTTTCCGACGGATGTTGGCTCAAACTTGTTTTGCATACACACGGTTGTACAAAGTTGTCGGAATTTCCGATCGCCAAGAACGTGGTGACATACACCACGTACGACGAGACTAGAAAAAGGCAGGTCCTAACCAAGCGCGGCACCCTTTGGGCTCCTTTTGCTAATCACGTGTTAGTAAAAGTTTGGTGAGAGACGATTTGTGCTTTTTCAGACTCGTGGCTTTCCGATCGTTTTCTGCTGTTCAGTTTGTGCTTGTGGGTTTGTATCTGCTCTTCAGTGCATGCAGTGAGTTCGCATTGATTTATCATTGTGTTATGAAGGTAAATAGTGATCATTAGGTAGATGAGTTTCATAAGAGTGCTGAGCAATGTAAATACACGCTTTAAAAATAAATGCTGTTGGTTAAATAGGACACAGAAATCATTGACTATGTCCGTATGAAAAGATCAATATTGCATGACCCAATCGGTGACAAGTGAATATCTTAAATAACTGTAGGGATAATAATGTGACAAATCTGTGACTAAAAACCTGAACCGTGATGAATGAAGAAAAAAAATAAAATATAAATGAATAAAAAAATAAAAATACAATAAACCCAAAATAAGTCCGTGACTCAACAAAAACAATAATAATGGAAGTCCATCCGTGCTAGATTGATATGCAAAGAAAATAACTTGTCTCCCAGTGCTCTGTGAAATAATGTAACAAAATCTTGCTGTGGTAAAAATTAGAGTGCGTAGACAGACCTCCACCTCTTGGAAAAATTGCTGCCTCTTACCAGACAAAAATGGTCTCTTAATTACAGGAGACCCAGGGAGCGGATGGCTGCAACCCCAGCCAGGGATCTTAAAGGCAGGCACTCAGCATCCAGATCCAGGGACTCTCTCCGACCAGCCTCCGCAAACAAGGAAATGTCACCATGCAAAAAACAGAAGTGCTCCACATAGCATAAAACCAGCGTTTTATTGAATATAAAAATTAAAGGTTGCACTTACAGAAGTATAGAAGTAAAACACGTAAGAAAAAGCCGGCCGGCTTCAAAGTAACCCATGTCTTCCGGGTATATGGATCGCGGTGTCGTCGGGACGCAGCTCCTCCTCGGAGGAGGAGCTGCGTCCCGACGACACCGCGATCCATATACCCGGAAGACACGGGTTACTTTGAAGCCGGCCGGCTTTTTCTTACGTGTTTTTTCCTTCTATACTTCTGTAAGTGCAACCTTTAATTTTTATATTCAATAAAACGCTGGTTTTATGCTATGTGGAGCACTTCTGTTTTTTGCATGGTGACATTTCCTTGTTTGCGGAGGCTGGTGGGAGAGAGTCCCTGGATGCTGAGTGCCTGCCTTTAAGATCCCTGGCTGGGGTTGCAGCCATCCGCTCCCTGGGTCTCCTGTAATTAAGAGACCATTTTTGTCTGGTAAGAGGCAGCAATTTTTCCAAGAGGTGGAGGTCTGTCTACGCACTCTAATTTTTACCACAGCAAGATTTTGTTACATTATTTCACAGAGCACTGGGAGACAAGTTATTTTCTTTGCATATCAATCTAGCATGGATGGACTTCCATTATTATTGTTTTTGTTGAGTCACGGACTTATTTTGGGTTTATTGTATTTTTATTTTTTTATTCATTTATATTTTATTTTTTTTCTTCATTCATCACGGTTCAGGTTTTTAGTCACAGATTTGTCACATTATTATCCCTACAGTTATTTAAGATATTCACTTGTCACCGATTGGGTCATGCAATATTGATCTTTTCATACGGACATAGTCAATGATTTCTGTGTCCTATTTAACCAACAGCATTTATTTTTAAAGCGTGTATTTACATTGCTCAGCACTCTTATGAAACTCATCTACCTAATGATCACTATTTACCTTCATATCTTTATGAAGTTTTTTACCTCTAATTTTTAGCGCGACTTTTTTGATATATATATGATTTATGGTTTACTACTTTTTAGTCGCTGCTTATATATATTAGTGTAAGCGCAATTTTTGTTTTTACCATTTATCATTGTGTGCTTGTTCATTCGTTACTGATTTTCAGGTCGCTCTCCACAGGCCTTGCTGTTCTTCAGTGCGTTCTGTTACTCCGTTCTGAGCAGCTGACCGTTTTCTAGCCATGTTGCGTAAACGTACTCCTCGTAGAGTTCGTGCTGTGCGGGGGCTTGGCGTTGGGGTCCTTGCCTTGACACAAGTCCAGTCCATGAACAGGGTGGGGAGGAGTTCATGGACCAAGAATTGGTTGCTCCAGAGTGACCAGTTCTATCATATGCCTTTGCTCCGTGAGATCCGTGAGAATAATCCTGATGATTTCAGGAACTTTCTCCGGATGACGGACCCCGTAATTCACCATTTGTTGGCTTTGCTGACCCCTTATATTAGCAGGCAGGATACCTGCATGAGGCAAGCCATCACTCCGGAGCAGAGGCTAGTCGCCACCCTGCAGTACTTGGCGATGGGGAGAAGCCTGCAGGACCTCAAGTTCTCAACAGGCATCTCCCCCCAGGCTCTGGGGATCATTATCCCAGAGACCTGTTCTGCCTTCATCCAGGTCCTGCAGAAGGACTATATTAGGGTAAGATTTATCCTTTAATATCACATGTTATTGTATTTAATGTTTGTTAATATACATTATTGTATTTCTTTCCTCATTCCCTAATTACCATGATTGGAATATGCTGTGAATGTCCCCTTTGTCCTCATGCATGCTGGATTTTTCTTTATTTTTTTTGTCCTTCATACATATTTGCCTTCACTTACCTCCCCAGCATGGTCTCCTGGCCCTATATTCACCTCATGTAGTCACTTAACAATGTATTTTATCAGCTCCATAGTAGTGCTTTACCCCAAACACCCCCTAAAATGTTTTAAAATGTGATTTGTGCTTTAAATTCTGGCAGAGTGCCAGAGGCTTTTTTTGGGGGGGTCCCCAAATCATTTGGAACCCTCCCTCTCCCCAACTGCTAAGTCAGCTGATACAAATTCTCTATCTATCCTCAATCATCTATCTGCTGACTTTGCCAAACCCATACACACTATACCCATCTCTTTTGTGGTCAGATGTATGGATGAATTCCCCAAAGCATGTAGTGCAAGGGCCTGCCTGTATACTTTCAAATGGTACTGTTTAAAGTTGTTGTATCCTATTATTATCTTGATAGGTAATAGCAGAATTTCCAAATGTGCTCAAATGTGTACAATGTGTATTTATATCTTTGTATTATGACACTTCTTACCTGTCCAGTGGGCTGTCAATAGTGTAATAGTGTAATAGTGTAAAATGTTAGAAATGGCCCATGAGAGGGGGGGAGGGGGAATCTGATAGGTGTACCTTATACTTTGGTCTTTAAAAACTCCCTCAAATAAATGCTATCTTGATGTTGGCCAAGAATGTTTGTGTCTAATCTGCTTTCCCTGTTTATGTGAAAAATGACTAATTTTTTTTTCTTGTTTGACTCCACAGTTTCCTTCCAACCCACAGCAATGGCAGACTGTGGCCTCCCACTTTGCCCAGCGGTGGGACTTTCCTAACTGCGGAGGAGCAATTGATGGGAAACACATCCACATTGTCCCACCACCCAAATCGGGGTCATACTATTTCAACTATAAGGGGTTCAATAGTATTGTGATGTTGGCGGTGGTGTCGGCTACTTACGAGTTCCTGTATGTGGACGTGGGGAAGAATGGACGGATGTCCGATGGTGGAGTCATCGCCCAGACGGAGTTCTACAGGCGTCTCCAGAATGGCAGCTTGGACTTGCCACCTTGAGAAGACAATGTGGAAGGACTCCCATTCGTCTTCGTTGCGGATGAAGTGTTTGCGCTGGGGGACCATCTTATGTGGCCATCCCCGATGAGGACCCTCACCCCGGACCAAAGGGTTTTCAATTTCCGGCTAGCCAGAGCCAGAAGAGTGGTGGAGAACACGTTTGGAATCATGGCCAGCCGGTTCCGCCTATTTCTTACACCCATACACATGGCGGAGTACAAACTGAATCATATCATCCTGGCATGCTGTGTTCTACACAACTTTTTACGGCAACATTCTGCCAACTATGCTGGCTCAGTTGGGCCTGAGGCCGGAATTCTAAATGAAACAACCCTGACGGTGCTTGAAAGTGGCCGTCCTGGCTTGCCCCCCCCTGAGTGCCCATGATGTCCGGCTAAGATACCTCAATTACTTTGTGGGTAGGGGGGCTATCAATATGCCAGACAATGTCTGAAACCTTTTTCAAATAATTAAAAAAAATAACTACTAAAATCTTTGTTGAAATTTACTGCTTGTGTTTCTTTTAGCTGACCCTGACAGAAATGTGGTGAGTCCTGAAAATGGCTTGATTGTGTAACATTACAAAGCACTGTTAGGTGTTATTTACTAAAGGCAAAGACACTTTGCACTACAAGTGCACTTGAAACTGCACTTGTAGTGCAAAGTGGATTTGCCCTTAGGAAATAACCCCCATTGTCACAGAAAACACCAATTAGAGCACAACAAAAGTTTTGGAGAGTTGAAACAATAATCCACACATTCTTGATTATCAATCTTTTTAATACCAGCACAATCACATGTGCATTTAGAAAAGGTTTTTAAAACAAACCAACATGTTTCGAAAAATTAGCAATGTCCATTTAAGATAAAACAGGCATGTTTAAAACCAACAAGAAAGACACAAATCTTGAACTTACAAAGTTCACATTTGGGAGAACTTGAAGGCAATATTACAAACTGTGTTTGATATTGCGTTCAGATGTGGTGAAATCACCCCAGGAAAAGCCAAATTTTGAAGATGCACACAAATTGCCGAATGTCAACATGTGCTAGCTGCCATCATGGGGGATCAAGGGACATGTTTTTGGGGTGCAACCCCTTCCTCACAGCTACTTTATTATTGAGGATGGGGTTGCACCCCCAAAACACATCCATTGATCTCCCGTGATGGCAGATAGCACATGTTGACGCACTGTGTGCCTCTTCAAAATTTGGCTTTTCGCAAATATGTCAAAAAATGGTATAAATTTTGAACTCACAAAAAACCAAAGGGATTTGGATTTGTTTTAAACTCTCCCTAAAACATCAATGATGTTCTTCATTTTTTTTAACATCATTGATGTTTTTCTGGATGTTTTCCAAGTCCCTATTACACCCCATGATCTCTCCGATCAGGATCTGTGCACTTTCAGAGGTGAAATGCCCTGGATCCACAACATTATGATCACCTAAAAAGATAGAAAAAAAACACACCATGTATTATAAATATGCCGGCATCCATCTCTTATCTGAGCCTGTGGTCGCAGACACTCACCTGATGTGGTGACAATTTCCACCATGTCTTCCTCCTCCTGCTCTGCTTGGCTTGGGTGGATTTCCCCTTCTTCCAGAGGTGGGGGGTCTGTGGTCTCTTTGGATGAGGGGTGTCCTCCGAGTCTTTTATCCCCTATGTAAAAACAAATAGGTATACTTAGCACACAGATATTTGATGGCAGAACTATAAGTATGAAACATTGCTTGGAAGTGGGGTACAATTGTCTATTTTGGCTGAGTTCCAAGATGTTGAAATTTTATTGTCCTTTGTCAAGCTTGAATACTTACCTGTTTAGTACAAGCTTCACAGATGGAGACACCCCTATAGTATACACTGGAGCACCTGGACAACAGTTAAGAAAAGCATATGGAGCAGCACGAACGTAATAAACATAAAGAATAGGAACACAGGACAACTACTTACTTTTTTGCAGCACTCTCCGGATCCTTCTGTACTGCTCATGCTCCCTTAATTTGAGGTCCGACCACCGCTTCCTGAGCTGATCTTTCGATCGTCGTACCCCGAAATTCCGGTGCAGACTTTTGACCACTTTCGCCATGATCTTGGCCTTTCTGATATTGGGGTTGGGGTAAGGTCCATTCTTCCTGTCATAGTCGGCCTTCTTCAGGATGTCGACCATCTCCAACATTTCCCCAAAGGACATATTTGATGCCTTAAATCGCTTCCTTCTGGATCGGGACGTTTCAGGCTCCAGGCTTTCCTCCTCCTCCTCCTCGTTGGTGTAATTATCTGACACCTGCTGTGTCCCCGCCATGTGCTCTTCCCCCACTGCGCCGAACGAGAAGGGGCAGGGAATAGAAAATGATGCAGATGGAGGAGGGCCTATGACTCCTATGTGAGTTTTTAATTTTGGAAGCTCTAAATAAGGGGTTGAGGGGTCAACTCACATGTGCAACCCACATTTGTCACCTCATCCATGGTCCTCCTCCTCCTCCTCCTCCTCCAGGTCCTACTCCTCCTCCTCCTACAGGTCCAACTCCTCCTCCTGCCACATGTCCAACACCAGAGCCACAGCCGGGAAGGAAGCGTGGAAGGAAGACCAGAGAGTGAAGACCTGGGTTCAGTCTGGTCTGGCAAAATATGCAGGCTCTTGTAGTACCACAGCCTGGGGACATAAATGTCATCTGCTGCTTTCCGGATCTCTGGGACTTCTGGACCAGACTGCACTCCCTTACATAAGGACTCCTCAGGCCATCAATAATTGATGTCTGCCCTGGGGTCCAAGCCTTTGCCAATTTCTGCTGTTTCTCCAGCGTTGCCTCCCTCTTTGTTTGGTTCTGAGCCCTTAATAAAGGAATTTTTGTTTCAATTATACTCGCCTTTGTGTGTTTCCCTTCAAAAAGGACAGTTTGTTTGTGAGGATTCAGGTACATTTCAAAAATACAATGTGAAATTAACAAGGGACACCAACACCAAACAATCTCCTTGAGATTAAATAATACAAGATAATAATGGTGTTATGATAACTTGACACACAAAACACACACTGAAGTAAAACAAAAAAAACAAAAAATAACATCAGCCTTGAAACAAATACAAACCCAACAAAAAAAATAAATAAAAATCAGCCTTGAAAAAAATACAAAACCAAAAAAAAAAACAAAAAATATTTTTTTCAGATGTGACAAATCAAAATATATTGAGGGGATCACGATAAATAATAAAGAAATAAATTTGTAAGAACTCTGTGTGAATATGAGAAGCAAAACTACTTCATTCTTCTAGCATTATAAAGAAGAAGAGAGTGCGCTGCATTAAACAATTTTTAACATTGCAGCCTGACGAAAGTGCTCTATCCATTCCGAACGCTAATTTTACCAGACCGAGCTGTTTCGTCTTCTTCTGAGCATGCGTTGCACTTTGTGCGTCTGAATTGTCCACACACGGTTGGAATTGATGCAATCGGATTTTGTTGTCGGAAAATTTTATAGCCTGCTCTCAAACTTTGTGTGTCGGAAAATCTGATGGAAAAAGTCAGATGGAGCCCACACATGGTCGGATTTTCCGACAACACGCTCCGATCACACATTTTCCGTTGGAAAATCTGACCGTGTGTACAGGGCATTATAGTTGATCTTTTGTGATACATATATTAATCATATTTTGCTGAAATGCAATTAAATGTTTGTATTTATTATACAGTATTTACTTAAAAATATATATTTACTACAATGTACTATGGTGTGCATTTTTGTTTAGTTCCATACTATGTTTGTCCTGCAGCTGCTATGATATGACAAATGTTCCCACAACAGGCTCTTATAGGATAAAGTGTTTTTCCTTTTGGTAGAAACCTAAAGGGAAAAGATTCATTTTTAAACTTCCACAATGAACAGAGAGTTCAACATTTAGTGTAATCTAATGCTCTACCCCACGAGGCTAGGGTGTTTGCAAAAGGTAATTAGTTTTGGATAGGGAAGGGGAGAGTTATAGACCCTTCCCTTAATTTTTTTATTCTAATTCTGTTTCTCCACTGGGAAGTTTTACGCTCACTATTTGCCCCCCATGAACATTGTCACTGAAGCAGAAAGTAAAGGCAAATCCAAATGTGGAGATGTCACCAGAGCAAGGAGGGGGAAGTGTTCCTGTGACAACTCTCTAAAATATGAGTAGTTATAGGTTTCCTTATTGCAGCTCCTGGTGGTTTTGGTTAGTGGCTATGGACAAAGAAGATGCTGACAATAATAGGGGTGTATACTCCACTTTTGCAGCCAAATTGAGATTGGGACACTTTAAATTGGTTACATGTCCCTATTCACATAGTATAATTTATCAAAAAAACTTTTTTTAGTTTTTATAAATTATGCTATGTGACCCTCCAGGAAGAAAAACTTCTACTAGTTTGTTATTGCTTCTGGGCTGGGCAGCTGTGCCTGCCATAATTGACCCAGTTCTTCTCAAATGTAACTGCATAAGTGGAAATATCCCTTAAATGTGTTATACAGTTTTGATGTTGTAACAATCCTGCTTTTGATCTTTTTGCCCACTCTTCCATCCCAGAGTACTATAGCCACAAATAACTGAAATTCTTTACCTGCTCCAAGATTTCAACTCAATTAAATACCGTCACTCATCTTTAGCTGTTACTATCATTTTAGTCTTCTTTATGCTTGTGGACCGGTTCACTGTCTCAATTTATGAGTGTTCTATGTTAATGTTATGTTTTAGCTATCAGTGCACAGATAATTCATTTTTTATGCACAGCTATTTGGCTGGAGATACTTATTGGCATGGGTCATTTAACATTATGCTTTAATACATTTGGAACAAGGTAAGTATCAGCCTGATAACTAAGATAATAAGTTAGTTTCCAGGGTTACATTTAACAATTAAGAGCTCAACTAGGTGAACATGTGCCTGAAAAATTGCGGTATTAGTGGCAAACATGTCTTAGTAAATTCGGAATCGGCGCTAATCGGAATTGCGAACCCCATCAAAGTCTATGGGAGCCGAACAGGAAAAATCAAAAGTGCCCATTTTGAAGGCTTATATGCAATTAATTGGCCATGAAAGGGTTGAGGGGTCTGGGTACTTTCCTGGGGGACATGTATCAATAAAACAAAATTTAAAAAAAATGTTTTTTTAGGAGCTGTGACTTTAATGATGCTTAAAGTGATACAATAAAAATGAAATATTCCTTTAAATATCGGGCCTTGGGGGTCCCCTTATGCCCTGTACACACGGTCGGATTTTCCAACGGAAAATGTGTGATAGGACCCTGTTGTCGGAAATTCCGACCGTGTGTGGGATCCATCACACATGTCCCATTGGAATTTCCGACACACAAAGTTTGAGAGCTTGCTATAAAATTTTCCGACAACAAAATCCGTTGTCGGAAATTCCGATCGTGTGTACACAAATCTGACACACAAAGTGCCACGCATGCTCAGAATAAATTAAGAGACAAAAGCTGTTGGCTACTGCCCCGTTTATAGTTCCGACGTTTTATGTCACTGCGTTCAGAATGATCGGACAACTTTGTGTGACCGTGTGTATGCAAGACAAGTTTGAGCCAACATCCGTCGGAAAAAATCCATGGTTTTTGTTGTCAGAATGTCCGATCAATGTCCGACCGTGTGTACAGAGCATTAGTCTGCCTGTTAAGTGGCGCATATGTGCGATGTGTAGAAAAAAATGCTGCAGCAATAATTACATTTCTAAATTAAAAAATGTAATTTAAACTTGCTCACAGCTGTAATGTATTGCTGGCAATATAGATGTAAAAAAAAAATGTAAAAAATGGTGTGGGGTCCCCTGAACCATACCAGGCTGCATGCCCTCAACATGGGAAGGGTGCTTTGGGGTCCCCCCAAAGCACCTTGTCCCCATGTTGATGAGGACAAGGGCTTCTTCCCGACAACCCTGGCCTGTGGGGGCTTGTCGGAATCTGAAAGCCCCCTTTAACAAGCGAGTGCCCTCCCCATCCTGACCTCCAGGCTGCATGCTCAGATAAGGGTCTGGTGTGGATTTTGGGAGGACCTCACACCAATTTTTTTTTTTAAATTTTGGTGTAGAGTTCACCCTACGCCATTTTTTAAAAAAATTTTGATGTTGAGTTCCCCTTAAAATCGATACCAGACCCAAAGGGCCTGGTATTGATTTTGGGGGGAGGGCCCACGTCACATTTTGTTGAAAAACATTTTTGGGGGGTATTTTTTTTCATTTGGTGCTTAAAGAGAATTCACAGAACCCTGAAATTCAGCATTGGAGCGGGGATTTTAGTTTTTTTTGTTGTCTTTGGGGGGGGGTTTCTTCCCCCTCCCCCATTACACTTTCACTTTCTACTCAAGAACGTGCATGTGTGCAAAACCAAATACTTTTGTATGCAACTAGATTTAATACAGATATGAAGGGGTATGAATAGTTTGTTTAAAAAATATGTATTTAGAGTTTGCAAACAGCAAAAGAAAAAAAAAATAATTTTTATTTCAACATTAGTATAAACATTTGGTACATTAATGTACCAAAAAACATAAAAGGCATGGAAAAGATGCTGCAGCATTTCACAATATAGTTAGAAGGGCCCTACTCAAAAGAGCTTACTATCTTCAAGGGCAGGTCACAAAAAATTACATTAGAAAAGCAGGGATACAAATCAAGTTTATAAGAAGCATGACTAACCTTTTTGGTGATCAGAAGTCCTTACCCCAAACCCCTAAAAGTTAAATGGCAGGATTATCAGAAGCAAAAACAGAATGAATTAACAGGAACCTTCCTTTTCATCTAAACCATTACATAGCAGTTGTTAGTCTAACGTGAGATTAATAAGCAATCATGATACCACAGTCTTAGTGAGGTGTGGGTCGGGAATCATGCACCCCCCCCAAAAAAAACCCATAAAAACATATCTATTTGTAACCCATTATACACACTGCAAAGAAAGATTCAGGCCTGTTCTTAGGCCAAGCACCCACCACAAACGCAGGCCTTTAAATAACCTAGCTATGTTACACCCACCTAGACCCATCCAGTAAAGGACACACCCACCAGTGTAATTGATTCTGTCTCTTCATGTAGGCCTCAAGTGCTCAGACCTGTTCATCAGGAATATACACTGTTTACAAATGAAAGAATGCATCAGCATAGATATCTGTTCAGGGCAAACCTCAAAATAACAAATGTCCAAGGCTCTGGCCATGATCAGTGATCCCACAAATCTCCAAATTAAACTTGTACATTGTTGGGCATGTGGAGGGTACAAAACAGGAAACGACAACTTTGTGAGGGCTGCTTCACACAAATTGGAAACAAAGTGCATTCGTCATTTATCATCAGCATACAACATTAAAATATGTGTGCAGGATCACACCAGACTTATACATCCATATCTGGGCCAAAACACATAGTTCTAGATTTGGTGCAAACCCACACTTGCTTGATTTATAATGTTATTTCTTGTGGTTCCATTATGTGAAACCCATCAAAAATGTCATCACTGGTGAAAAAGAAACTTTAACACCACAACAGAGGAAAAACATACAAACCTCTACCCAGGTAGCCAGGACTGGGCTTCGAACTAAGAACCTCAAGGCTGCTAGGCAGAAGTGCTAAGCAGTTAGCCACTGTGCTGCCAATGTATAAGCTGCATTTCTATGGTGTGAAACAGTCCTAAGTCCCAGGGGTTCAAGAAGTTAATCAATGCAGATGTACTGTGGAAGGCCAGAGAGCCATTGAACACCCTGTCTGGCATATGCACTAATTGCAACCTCTTACCAAGCCTAAACCCACAAAAGCCTTCAGAACAGATAGTTCTGAAGGCTGGTTGTGGTTGATTACTGTCAGCATGCTGAGAGATAAACAGCTGTCATTTTGTGGGTTTAGGCTTGGTAAGAGGTTGCAATTAGTGCTGGTGGGGAAATGTTAAGGCTGATTATAGTCCGTGCCCATGAAAAACATATGACACGATTTGCAATGGTGGTGGAACCCTCCTACACATAAATACTACATTTAGACATAATTTATGTAAGGTCCTGAGTCAGAAATGATGTTTAACAAAGGGAGAACAGACAACTTCTCTACATGAAGTGGCATGTTTGGGATTTGTACCATTGAGCCCAGCACTGCTAGGCTAACCTGTTAGCCACCGTGCTGCTGCATGTGGAGCCCTCCTATACATAAATGCACATAAATACTACATTTCTTTGGACATGTAGGTGGTGGAATTACATTAGTCAGGAGTTATTCTTCATGATTTATTCTGTGTTATTTGGTGGTTCTTGGTGTGTGAGTGTAGAATAATGATGTTACCCTCTGAATTTTGGGAATGACATTGTGATTTCTGATTTTGGTACACATATCACAGTTTTTGGGCTCAAATTATGATCATTTGGAAATAATAAAAAAAACACAAAATTGTGACTCATTTTAAATTTGCATCAGCAATGGTATTGTTTATGGTTTGCAAAGACACCTGTGTGAGTTTGGGTAAAGATTTTTGTGAGATGGACAGCAACAAGTGAGAGAGAACAAGAAAAATACATTTCACCAAAACATGAAAACATTACAGGACTTAAAAACAAAATAGATGAAGAAGAATCAACATTGCTGCAAAGACAATTTCTTTGAGAGAAAGATACATTTTATCTCAATAAGTATTTATTTGGGGATGTTACAATTATACCATTAGAATCAATGGCTGAAACTTGCATTGGGCTACATAACTCTAATTTTCACTCTCAAAAAACGCCCAGTGATCATTTTGGCATTTACCATAACTCTTGGTAAAAAATCCATGGGAGTTAAAATGAGAGTAGTTTGCATGTCTTAGCATGCTCAGTTGATTATCTTTAACCATTTCAGCCCCAGAAGGAGATACCCCCTTCCTGACAAGAGCACTTTTTACAATTTGGCACCGCGTTGCTTTAACTGCTAACTGCACGGTCATGCAATGCTGTACCCAAACAAAATTTGTGTTCTTTTCTTCCCACAAATAGAGCTTTCTTTTGATGGTATTTGATCACCTCTGCAATTTGTATTTTTTGCTCTATAACCAGAAAAAAACGAAAATTTAAAAAAAAATGATATTTTCTACTTTTTGTTATAAAAAAAATCCAATAAACTCAATTTTAGTCATACATTTAGGCCAAAATGGATTCGGCCACATGTCTTTGGTAAGAAAAATGTCAATAAGCGTATATTTATTGGTTTGCACAAAAGTTATAGTGTCTACAAACTAGGGTACATTTTCTGGAATTTACACAGCTTTTAGTTTATGACTGCCTATGTCATTTCTTGAGGTGCTAAAATGGCAGGGCAGTACAAGACCCACCCAAATGACTCCATTTTGGAAAGTAGACACCCCGAGGAAATTGCTGGGAGGCATGTTGAGCCCATTAAATATTAATTTTTTTGTCCCAAGTGATTGAATAATGACAAAAAAAAAATTTACAAAAAGTTGTCACTAACTGATATATTGCTCACACAGGCCATGGGCATATGTGGAATTGCACCCCAAAATACATTTAGCTGCTTCTCCTGAGTATGGGGATACCACATGTGTGGGACTTTTTGGGAGCCTAGCCGCGTATGGGGCCCCAAAAACCAAGCACCACCTTCAGGATTTCTAAGGGCGTACATTTTTTATTTCACTCCTCACTACCTATCACAGTTTTGAAGGCCATAAAATGCAAGATCGCACAACCCCCCCAAATGACCCCATTTTGGAATGTAGACACCCCAAGCTATTTGCTGAGAGGCATGTTGAGTCCATGGAATATTTTATATTTTGACACAAGTTGCGGGAAAATTACAAACTTTTTTTTTTTTTTGCACAAAGTTGTCATTAAATGATATATTGCTCAACCATGCCATGGGCATATGTGGAATTACACCCCAAAATACATTCTGCTGCTTCTCCTGAGTACGGGGATACCACATGTGTGGGACTTTTTGGGAGCCTAGCCACGTACGGGGCCCCGAAAACCAAGCACCGCCTTCAGGATTTCTAAGGGCGTAAAGTTTTAATTTCACTCCTCACTACCTATCACAGTTTTGAAGGCCATAAAATGCCAAGATGGCACAAAACCCCCCCAAATGACCCCATTTTGGAAAGTAGACACCCAAAGCTATTTGCTGAGAGGCATGTTGAGTCCATGGAATATTTTATATTTTGCCACAAGTTGCAGGAAAATGACAAACTTTTTTTTTTTGCACAAAGTTGTCACTAAATGATATATTGCTCACACAGGCCATGGGCATATGTGGAATTGCACCCCAAAATACATTCTGCTGATTCTCCTGAATATGGGGATACCACATCTGTGGGACTTTTTGGGAGCCTAGCCGCGTACGGGGCCCCAAAAACCAAGCACCGCCTTCAGGATTTCTAAGGGCGTAAAGTTTTATTTTCACTCCTCACTACCTATCACAGTTTTGAAGGCCATAAAATGCCCAGATGGCACAACCCCCCCAAATGACCCAATTTTGGAAAGTAGACACCCCTAGCTATTTTCTGAGAGGCATGTTGAGTCCATAGAATATTTTATATTTTGCCACAAGTTGCGGGAAAGTGACACTTTTTTTTTTTTGCACAAAGTTGTCATTAAATGATATATTGCTCAAACATGCCATGGGCATATGTGGAATTACACCCCCAAATTTTTGATTTCACTCCTCACTACCTATCACAGTTTCAAAGGCCATAAAATGCCAAGATAGCACAAACCCCCCCCCCCCCCAAATGACCCCTTTTTGAAAAGTAGACACCCCAACCTATTTGCTGAGAGGCATGGTGAGTATTTTGCAGCTCTGATTTGTTTTTGAAAATGAAGAAAGACAAGAAAAAACTTTTTTTTTCTTTTTTCAATTTTCAAAACTTTGTGACAAAAAGTGAGGTCTGCAAAATACTCACTATACCTCTCAGCAAATAGCTTGGGGTGTCTACTTTCCAAAATAGGGTCATTTGGGGGGGATTGTGCCACCTGGGCATTCCATGGCCTCCAAAACTGTTATAGGCAGTGAAAAGTGAAATCAAAAATTTACGCCCTTAGAAAACCTGAAGGCGGTGCTTGGTTTTCGGGGTCCCGTACGCGGCTAGGCTCCCAAAAAGTCTCACACATGTGGTATCCCTGTACTCAGGAGAAGCAACAGAATGTATTTTGGGGTGTAATTTCACATATTCCCATGGCATGTTTGAGCAATATATCATTTAGTGACAACTTTGTGCAAAAAAAAATATTTGTCTTTTTCCCGCAACTTGTGTCACAATATAAAATATTCCATGGACTCGACATGCCTCTCAGCAAATAGCTTGGGGTGTCTACTTTCCAGAATGGGGTCATTTGGGGGGGGTTGAACTGTCCTGGCATTTTATGTACAACATTTATAAGCTTATGTCACACATCACCCACTCTTCTAACCACTTGAAGACAAAGCCCTTTCTGACACTTTTTGTTTACATGAAAAAATTCTTTTTTTTTGCAAGAAAATTACTTTGAACCCCCAAACATTATATATTTTTTTTAAAGCAAATGCCCTACAGATTAAAATGGTGGGTGTTTTATTTTTTTTTTTCACACAGTATTTGCGCAGCGATTTTTCAAATGCATTTTTTTGGGAAAAAACACACTTTTTAAAATTTCAATGCACTAAAACACACTATATTGCCCAAATGTTTGATGAAATAAAAAAGATGATCTTAGGCCGAGTACATGGATACCAAACATGACATGCTTTAAAATTGCGCACAAACGTGCAGTGGTGACAAACTAAATACATTTTTAAAAGCCTTTACAGGTTACCACTTTAGATTTACAGAGGAGGTCTACTGCTAAAATTACTGTCCTCGATCTGACCTTCGTGGTGATACCTCACATGCATGGTGCAATTGCTGTTTACATTTGACACCAGACCGACGCTTGCATCCGCCTTTGCGCAAGAGTAGGGAGGACAGGGGTGCTTTTTTTTTTTTTTTTTTCTTTTTTTTTTTTTCTTTTTTAACTTATTTTTAAACTGTTCCTTTCATTTTTTTTAATCATTTTTATTGTTATCTCAGGGAATGTAAATATCCCCTATGATAGCAATAGGTAGTGACAGGTACTCTTTTTTGAAAAAATTGGGGTCTATTAGACCCTAGATCTCTCCTCTGCCTTCAAAGCATCTGACCACACCAAGATCGGTGTGATAAAATGCTTTCCCAATTTCCCAATGGCGCTGTTTACATCCGGCGAAATCTAAGTCATGAAATGCTCGTAGCTTCTTCTTAGGCCATAGTGATGTTTGGAGCCACTCTGGTCTCTGATCAGCTCTATGGTCAGCTGGCTGAATCACCGGCTGCATTCTCAGGTTCCCTGTTGGGACACGAGAGCCAGAGAAAAACATGGAAGACGGTGGGGGGGGCATTCCCTCCCACTGCTTGTAAAAGCAGTCTAGAGGCTAATTAGCTGCTAGGATAGCTTTTACATGAAAGCCGACTGCTGGCTGAAAAGAATGATACCAAGATGATACCTAAACCTGCAGGCATCATTCTGGTATAACCACTCAAAGTCCAGCAACATACCAGTACGTTGCTGGTCCTTGTTGGGCATATATTGTAAACTTTTTTTATGCAGCCTGTGGGCTGAATGAAAAAAAGAGATTGATCTGTGGGTATGCCCACCATTAGAATACCTCCCTTTATCCACCCACTTCTAATGATGGGCATACATGCACCGTATATATATGCCGAAGCATGGGGGCATCCTCCCGCAAAAGTTAGGAGCAAATCGCTCCTCCTCCCTCTGCTGCCCCCACGCTTCGGCATATATGCTGAAGTATGTAACTGTGGTGGTGAAATCACCTGCGACATCGCTGGAGTCACAGTTTTATGTATCATGGGAGCAAACGCTGTTGCTGTCAAGATAAATAAATCCGCGCTTCAACTGAATGGCGTATCTGCTAAGCAAATGATGGTTAACAATAAAACAAAGTAACATTACAGTATAACAGTAAGACTTACCATACCTGCTTAGCAAATACAAAAAAAACATAGTAAAAAATAAAACTTTTAAAGCAACCTGTGCCTAAAATATATATATGCCGAAGCATGGGGGCATCCTCCCGCAAAAGGTAGGAGCAAATCGCTCCTCTGACCACTGCTGCCCCCATGCTTCGGCAGATATGCTGAACTATGTAACTGTGGTGGTGAAATAACCTCCGACAGCGCTGGAGTCACGGCTTTATGTATCGTGAGAGCAAACACTGTTGCTGTCAAGATAAATAAATCCACACTGCAACTGAATGGCGTACCTGCTAAGAAAATGATGGTTAACAATAAAACAAAGTAACATTACAGTATAACAGTAATGCCCCGTACACACGGTCGGATTTTCTGATGGAAAATGTGTGATAGGACCTTGTTGTCGGAAATTCTGACCGTGTGTTGGCTCCATCACACATTTTCCATCGGATTTTCCGACACACAAAGTTTGAGAGCAGGCTATAAAATTTTCCGACAACAAAATCCGTTGTCGGAATTTCCGATAGTGTGTAGACAAATTTGACGCACAAAGTGCCATGCATGCTCAGAATAAATAAAGAGATGAAAGCTATTGGCTACTGCCCCGTTTATAGTCCTGACGTACGTGTTTTACGTCACCGCGTTCAGAATGATCGAATTTTCCGACAACTTTGTGTGACCGTGTGTATGCAAGTTTGAGCGAACATCCGTCGGAAAAAAATCCTAGGATTTTGTTGTCAGAATGTCCGAACAAAGTCCGACCGTGTGTACGCCCTATAAGACTTACCATACCTGCAAAGCAAATACAAAAAAAAATAGTAAAAAATAAAACATTTAATGCAACCTGTGCCTAAAATATATATATGCCAAAGCATGGGGACATCCTCCTGCAAAAGGTAGGAGCAAATCGCTCATCCACCCACTGCTGCCCCCACGCTTCGGCATATATGCTGAAGTATGTAACTGTGGTGATGAAATCACCTCCAACAGCGCTGGAGTCATGGCTTTATGTATCGTGGGAGCAAACGCTGTTGCTGTCAAGATAGATAAATCCGCTCTGCAGCTGAATGGCGTACCTGAAAACAAAAAAATGGTTAACAAAACACAGTAAACAGTAAAGTATAAAAAAATTGCATATCTGAAAAGCAAACATGGTAAAACATAATAACAATAAAATATTGCAGAATAGAATACAGTAAAAAAGAGCAGAACAATAGAGAGAGAATAGAGAGAGAGAGAGAGAACAATAAAACGACAACTATTTTTGTTTTTTTTATTTTATATTTTTTTGTGTTTTTATTTTTTTTACTTTTTTTTTTTTTTTACACTTTTTTTTGTAACTAATAACTTTTGTAACTGGTACCAGGTTCGGGTCTCTCAAAATGCAATGGCATCTTGGGAGACCCTGTGTCAGTGTGCTTAGTCTGTGCAGTGCTGTACCCTACGCTAATACTCAACTAGTGAATGGTAGCGTTCAAAACATTCACCGATGCAAAGACCAGGATTGTCAGGACAGGAGGGACAATAATACCGGGTGTCACGCCTATATCCGCGCCTGCTGCAGACACGACATCTTCTTTGGGGGGCTCGTTGGGTGGGGTACTCGGGAGGACATACGGAAAATGCCTCTCATGCAGCCGGCTTACTGCATTTGGTTGGGGAAGGTGAGGTGGAGCACCGTCTGGAAACAGAAGGGCTCTGACGATCTCTTCCTGGAATTTAAGGAAGGATCCAGTCCGTCCTGAAGCTCTGTATAGCACATGAGCATTCAGCAAAGCCAATTGAAATAAATAAACAGACACTTTCTTGTACCAGCGTCTGGCCTTACGGGCAATTAGGTAAGGTGCCAACAACTGGTCATTGAGGTCCACCCCTCCCATATTTTGGTTATATTCGTGGACACAGAGGGGTTTCTCCACAACATCAGTCGCCGTAGTAATTTGGACCGTTGTGTGTGCATGAAGGGAGGTAAGAACGAAAACATTCTTATTGTCCCTCCACTTCATAGCGATCAAATTATTACACTGCAAGCAGGCTCTCTCCCCCAGCCTAAGACGGGAATCTACAAGCCGCTGGGGAAAGCCCCGGCGATTAGGTCGCACGGTGCCACATGCTCCAATCTGTTGATCAAAAAGGTGACTAAAAAGTGGCACGCTCATGTAATAATTGTCCACGTACAAGTGGTACCCCTTTCTGAATAAGGGTGACACCAAGTCCCACACTATCTTGCCAGCGCTTCCTATGTAGTCAGGGCAGTTTGTCGGCTCTACGTGACTATCTTTGCCCTCGTAAACCATAAAACTACATGTATAGCCTGTGGCCCTGTCACAGAGCTTGTACATCTTGACCCCGTATCTGCCGCGCTTGCTGGGAAGGTACTGTTTGAATGATAAGCGGCCAGACTTAATCAGGGACTCATCAATGCAGACAACTTGATGGGGAGTAAACAAGTCTGCAAAACGTTGGTTGAAGTGGTTTACGAGGGGCAGAATTTTGTAGAGCCGATCGTATTTAGGGTCTCCACGAGGATGACAGAGTTCATTGTTGTTGAAGTGCATGAACCGCAAAATCTGCTTGTTTCGTGCCCTGGTCATGGAGGCAGAGAACAAGGGCATATTGTGAATTGGGTCAGTGGACCAATATGACCGCAACTCACTTGTTTTAGTTATGCCCATGTTGAGGGAAAGGCCCAGAAAGATCTTAAATTCACAGACCGTAATTGGTCTCCAATCTCTGGCAAGGGAGGACGGGGGAATAGTGGCGATGTGTTGACCAGCGTACAAATTGCTTTGGTCCACAATAGATCTATAGAGATCTTCGGTGAAAAACAGCAAATAAAAATCCAGTGACGTAAAATCAACTGTTTCCACCTGAATGCCGGTTTGGCCAGTGAATGGGGGAAGTACGGGTGCTGCAGAAGTGTTGGGTTCCCAATTCAGATTAGCGAATGCAGCAGGAAGGGCACTATGGGCACAACGGGCCTGTGTTCGTCTTCTTGGTGGAAGCAGGACACTACTTGTGCTTGCCACCTCGCCAGCTTGAACTGCACTTATGGGACTCGCCACGTCACCAAGTGTTACTGCAGTGCTGGATGGATGACCAGGGTGTACTAGGCCGCTGGTGCTTGCCAGTTCACCAGAAGGAATAGCGGCGCTAGTACTGCTCTGCTCCATATGAGAGACCTGTGGTTCTTGCACATCAAGAACAGAAGAAGAAGTTCAGGGTCTGGTACGCCTGACCTTGGCAGGGACCACAACTCCGTCGTCAGAGCTATCTGTCATGGAGCCGCTGTCCTCTACAGGATCGTATTCTGAGCCTGAATCTGACAGATGGGTGACTTCCTCTTCACTATCTGTCATGCTCAGAAACGTGTAGGCCTCTTCACTAGTGTACCTTCGATTTGCCATTTTGGGCTCTAAATTTAGTGGTACACTAGTGAGACTCACAGGCAAAAAAGCTCCTGACTGTTAGCGACTGTACCAAAACGCTACCAACAAAAACTGTTAGCGATCGCAGGGATCAGGCCTGACTCTGCGAATGCTGCAGTTATGTGTGTTTAGCGTTTTGTAAGTGACAGTGATCGATTGATACTGCACTTGGGTGGGCTGGGCAGGTCTGGGCCAAGGGGCAAAACGCAGGTGCTAGCAGGTGTCTGGGCTGATCCGGCTAACACTGTGTTTTTGGGAACCCTAAACTGCTGGGGATGCTAGTATAGATCTAAATGGATCAGATATTGATCCGTTCAGATACATTACCACTAAGGGAGGTGTATGCTGCGTGCGTGGGTGTTAGCGGTACTGGCGCTAACCTGACGCTGCCTGGTGCCCTGAAACTATAATAAACAAACTAACTAACCAGCGTCACCCGTAACAGTTATACGGTGATCACTGGTGAAAGGGTTAACTAAGGGGCAATCAGGGGGTTAAAACCTTTATTAGGTAGTATATGGGGGTCAATGTCGCTTTAAAATACTGACGGCGAACCTATATACTTACCTCCCTAACTAGCATCACCTGTGTCACTAATACAGCGATCAGAAAAGCGATCGCTTAGTAACACTGGCGATGAGGGGTGATCAAGGGGTTAACCTTTATTAGGGGGGGTTAGGGGGGTATCCTAGTCCTAAAGGGGGCTACCACTAACTGCTCTACCACTTATAACTGTCACAAACTGACATCAAAGCAAAAAAAAAAAACTGCTATTGGTGTCACTGTGACAGGGGGTACAGGGGGGTGATCGGGGGGTGATCAGGGGGTGATGGGGGGTGAAATGTGTGCCCAGAGTGTTCTACTGTACATGTAGTGTTTGGTGCACTTACTTGATGTCTTCTCTCCTCAACACTGGAACAAAAAGACCGGCTCGAGGAGAGATGACATCACTGTTTACATTACAGCAGCAGAGGAAGAACGTCATTGGCTGGGAGCGATCGTGAGGGGGTGGCCACGAATGGATGACCTCCCCCTCACCTCTGATCGCTCCGGGACAGAAGCCGACCGCCTCGGGCACCGGGGGGGTCCGATCGGACCCCCTGCCCGCGGGAGGCAAGTAGCGTACCCATACGTTACTTTGCCTGCCCGTGCCATTCTGCTGTAGTATATCTATGTGAGGCGGTCGGCAAGTGGTTAAACAATATACCACATTTTTTAGTACCATTTAGATCACATTATGCGCTAAACCAGTGGTTCTCAACCTTTCTAGTGCTGTGACCCCTTGATAAAATTTCCCAAGTTGTGGGGACCCCTAACAGTAAAATTATTTTCATAATGTGAGTTGTCAGCACCCAAGGCAAGACAAGTAATCTGCGCCCCTAAATCACAGACATTTAGGGCTCCCTGAGTCCCTTCCACTCAAACAGTATTAAAACCCCTTATGGTGCATTTTAGGATGTACCACTCTTTCTCTTTGTTCTCCTTTCTTTCTCTCTTATCTCTCTCTATCTTAATTTCTTGTTTTTTTCCCCATCCCTCTCTCTAGCCGTTTTTCTTGTTCTTTTTCTTATTCTTTCTCTCCCTTTTCTTTGTTACTCCCCCTCTTTTCCTCTCCCTTCCATGTATTCTCTACTTGTATTCCCTCTATTACTCCTTGGTGGGGGGTTGAGGGGAATGGGGTGAGTGGCAGTGCTGGTGGGGAGTTGGGGTGATTGGCAATGCTGGGGGGGAGTTCTGATCAGCCAACTTAGCTGCTCTTGATCAAGGTCATCTGCTGATCTGAGAACTGTAGGACTTTTAATGGCAACTATAATCACAGGTAGTGTTACTCACTGTGTCTCCAGCTTCACTGTACAAACAAGATATTTGGGGGGCACACCCTAAAAGATGCAGTAAAGATGGTGCAGCCATAAGACCATACAATAGAAGAAAATATTACAGCGCACACATGCAAAAAAGACATTTACCTCCAGCAAGGCTAGTTTAAAAACACCTAAACATTTTCAAAAAACATTATCAAAAATATGGGGATTTGGTCACACCATATTGCTATATGGTGCTAAGCCCACTTACTGCGTCAAAGTACCCCATGATCTATAGTAAATTCGATTTTGGGAGTATTTTTTCACCAGCGCTATAGTGAATTCCGTTTTAGCGGTAACTTGAGCGCTAATTAGTGTGGGGCGCTATAGCAAATGACCCCTATTTGTTTAACCTGCAACATTGTATATTGTATATGATATTGGCTTCTCCTGTGCGTTGATATTTTATCTGAGTAACTTTTCCGTTAACCAAACTTTTTAGGGAATTCATGTTTATGGGTTAGGTTATGGTTTAAATGTTTGGACAGGTTAAGTGTTAACGATTTGTCCATTATGTGTTATCTCAAAGTGGTAGGAGGTAGTTTAATTGCTAAGGACTCATTTTAGAGGGTGCGTTAACTGTTAAGGTGGAGATTGGGGAGAGATTGTGTGTTAGTATGACAGTATGTACAACCCCTGGCAAAAATGATGGAATCACCAGTCCCTGAGAATGTTCCTTCAGTTGTTTATTGTTGTAGAAAAAAAGCAGATCACAGACATGGCCAAAAACTAAAGGCATTTCAAATGGCAACTTTCTGGCTTTAAGAAAGACTAAAATAAATCAAGAAAAATAATTGTGGTGGCCAGTAATGCCGCGCACACACGAGCGGACTTTACGGCAGACTTTGCTCAGCGGACTTTACGCCGGACTTTGTGGTGGCCAGTAACAGTTAGATTTATAGAACAAGCACAGGGATTAAATTATGGAATCACTCAATTCTGAGGAAAAAATTATGGAATCACCCTGTAAATTTTCATTACAAACACTAACACCTGCATCAGATTAAATCTGCTTGTTAGTATGTAGGTAAAAAGGAGTGATCACACCTTGGAGAGCTGTTGCAACAAGAGAACTGACATGAAGCATGGCTCCAACACCAGAGATGTCAATTGAAAAAAAGGAGAGGATTATCAAACTCCTTAAAGAGGGTAAATCATAACGCAGTGTTGCACAAGATGTTGGTTGTTCACAGTCGGCTGTATCTAAAACATGGACCAAATACAAACAACATGGGAAGGTGGTTAAAGGCAATCATACTGGTAGACCAAGGAAGACATCAAAGCGTCAAGACAGAAAACTTAAAGCAATATGCCTTGAAAACAGAAAATGTACAACAAAACAAATGAGGAACAAATGGGAGGAAACTGGAGTCAACATCTGTGACCGAACTGTAAGAAACCGCCTAAAGGAAATAGGATTTACATACAGAAAAGCTAAAAGAAAGCCATCTCTAACACCTAAACACAAAAAACAAGGTTACAATGGACTAAGGAAAGGCAATCGTGGACTGTGGATGATTGGATGAAAGTCATAATCAGTGATGAATCTTGAATCTGCATTGGGCAAGGTGATGATGCTGGAACTTTTGTTTGGTGCCGTTCCAATGAGATTTATGCAGACGACTGAAGAAAACATGCAAATTTCCACAGTCAATTATGATATGGGGCTGCATGTCAGGTAAAGGCACTGGGCAGATGGCTGTCATTAAATCTTCAATAAATGCACAGGCTTACATTTAAATTTTGGACACTTTTCTTATCCCATCTATTGAAAGGATGTTTGGGGATGATGAAATCATTTATCAAGATGATAATGCAAAAACTGAAAAAAATCCTTGAAGAAAGACACATAAGGTCAATGTCATGGCCTGCAAACAGTCCGGATCTCAATCCAATTGAACATCTGTGGTGGAAGTTAAAGAAAATGGTCCATGACAAGGCTCCATCCTGCAAAGATGATTTGGCAACAGCAATCAGAGAAGGCTGGAGCCAGATTGATGAAGAGTACTGTTTATCACTCATTAAGTCAATGCCTCAGAGACTGCAAGGAGTTATAAAAGTCAGAGGTGGTGCAACAAGTTGAGTGATTCCATAATTTATTCCCTGTGCTTGTTCTATAAATCTAACTGTTATGCCGCGTACACACGATCGGACTTTACGGCATACTTGGTCCGGCGTACTGTATTTCGTCGGACAATTCCATCGTGTGTGGGCTCCAGCGGACTTGCTCAAACTTGCACTGTTTGCTCAAAAGTTGGACGGACTTAGATTTGAAACATGTTTTAAATCTATCCGACGGACTCTTCTTTCTACCGGACAAACCGGTCGTCTGTGTGCTAGTCCGATGAACTCAAACTGACGCATGCTCTGAATCAATTACAAGACGGAAGCGATCGGTCTGGTAAAACTAGCCTTCGTATTGAAGCTAGCACATTCCTTTTTTGTGATCTTTTAACCGCTTCCCTACCTGGCCATAGACAAATGACGTCCACAGATGGGATCTCCCATCCTGGGTGGACGTCATATGACGGCCTCGGGTTCCCGGCCGCCTAGGGGGCGCGCGCACGTGCGTGTGCCCGGTGGTCGCGATGTCCGCCGGGCACCCGCAATTGCCCGTTAACCGGGCCGGACCGTGGATCTCTGTGTGTAAACACAGAGATCCACGTCCTGTCATCTCAGAGGAGAGCGATCTGTGTTCCCAGAATGGAGGAACACTGATCGGTCTCCTCCCCTTGTGCGTCCCCTCCCCCTACAGTTAGAAGCATTCCCTAGGAAACACATTTAACCCCTCCCGCCCCCTAGTGGTTAACCCCTTCACTGCCTGTCACATTTACACAGTAATCAATGCAATTTTATAGCATTGATCGCTGTATAAATGTGAATGGTCCCAAAAATGTGTCAAAAGTGTCCGATGTGTCTGCCATAATGTCGCAGTCATGAAAAAAAATTGCGATCGCCGCTATTACTAGTAAAAAAAAATAAATAAATAATTTTTTTTTTAAAATGCCATAAATCTATCCCGTATTTTATAGACGCTATAACTTTTGCGCAAACCAATCAATATACGCTTATTGCGATTTTTTTTACCAAAAATATGTAGAAGAATACGTATCGGCCGAAACTGAGGAAAAATTATTAT
Organism: Aquarana catesbeiana; assembly: GCF_042186555.1. NCBI lineage: Eukaryota > Metazoa > Chordata > Amphibia > Anura > Ranidae > Aquarana > Aquarana catesbeiana. Next base: position 220,986,720 of record NC_133324.1, read on the forward strand.
TTTTTTTTTTAAATTGGGATATTTATTATAGCAAACAGTAAAAAATATTGTGTTTTTTTCAAAATTGTCACTCTTCTTTTGTTTATAGCGCAAAAAATAAAAACCGCAGAGGTGATCAAATACCACCAAAAGAAAGCTCTACTTGTGGGGGAAAAAAGGACGTCGTTTGTTTAGGTACAACGTCGCACGGCCGCACAATTGTCATTTAAAGTGGGACAGCGCTGAAAACTAAAAATTGGTCTGGAAAGGAAGGGGGTGAAAATGCCCGGTATTGAACCGGTTAATACAGCGCTTTTTTTTCTTTATAATGCGAGAGGAATGAAGTTGTTTTGGTGCTTTTTATTCACACAGAGTTCTCACAAAGTACTTTCTTCATGATTTATCCTCATGCCATGACTAATATGATATTTTTAAAAAGCCAGATCTCCATAAATAAAGTATTAAATTAGATTTTTGGACTCATGTTTTTTTTTTTTAGATTTAAACACTATCTATTTTACAATGTGTGCTAAATTATACAAAATTTTTTTTTTTTTAATTTTATTTTTGTAGTTTCAAGTTACCACAATAACCTTAATATTTTGTGTTGTTTTAATGAACCTTAATAAGGTCCCTTGTTAATTAGACATAGGGGGGTTTATTTTCCAAAGGCAAATTCATTTTTCACTACAAGTGCAAATTGTACTTGGAATTGCACAGAAAGAGCATTTTAAAGTGCCTTCGATGTGGATCCAAGGGGCACATGCAAGGTACCACAAAAAAAATTAAACCTTTTTCTTGCACATGATTGTATGATAAAATCAGCAGAGCTTCCCCTCATTTCAGCTCTTCCCCTCAGATTTACAGCGACTGCACTTCCAACAAGTGCACTTGCAGTGCAATTTCTAAAGTGCACTTTTCACTAGTACTTTGCACTTGATTTTCTAAATGATTTAGCCTTTTGGAACAAACACACATAGGGGTTTATTTGCTAAAGGGAAAAAGACTGTGCACTTTGCAAAGTGCAGTTGCCCTCTGCAAGAGCAGTTGCTCCAGAGCTTAGTAAATGAGCAGAAGCTCTGCTGACTTCCATCATCCAATCATGTGCAAGCAAAAATGCTGATTTTGGAATTTTCCTTGCACAGGATTGGGTACTCTTTGCAAAGTCAAGCGTTACCTCATTTCCTAAGCTCTGGAGCAATTGCACTTGCAGAGGGCAACTGCACTTTGCAAAGTGCACAGTCTATTTGCTTTTATTAAATCAACCCCATGGTCTTTTTGACCTGTACCTGCCTACTCCCCAACAAAATGTCATTTTGGAATCAAAACACATAGTCAATAATGTAAGGTAACTAAAAAATCCATTTATTTTGGTTAACAAAAAATTAGGAAGGCAACACTGGAGACACTTTTGGAATCTGTGAAGCATTTCGTCCCCCAGGACACACATCAAGTTTTAGGACAAGAAAATTGGTATCTTGCGACTAGGGAGCACAGGGAGCACAGTCAGACCAGACAGAAACCAGGCAATCACTTTCGAGTTTTCCGTGGAGCCTTCCCTGCACGCTTCTCTGCAGCCTTCCCTCCACGCTTCGCTGCAGCCTTCCTTGGAGGCTGTGCCTCTGGTGGTGTACTTGGGACAGGAGGAGGAGTGGCTTCATCTACTAGATAGGTTGTAGCAGTAAGCTCCCCTCTCAAGCCCTTCTGATAGGCCTGAAAAATCAAACCCTCACAGAGGAGGCATTGCCCCTTTTCCAGTTCCAGCAATCTGGTGGCCATAGATGTCCCATACGCCTCGTCTGGGTGGTGTGCTGAGGATTTGGCTGGCTTCACGAATGAGGGCTAGGGATTCCTCCTCAGTTTGTGTCATTCTTCTGGGCCTTTTGGTGATAATGCGGAGGGGAGGCACCTGACACTCCGTGCGGCTTCTACTGGGCCCAGCCACAGCCTCCTCCTCTCTCCTACTGGGCAAGGCCTCCTCCTCTCTCTCACTGGGCAAGGCCTCCTCCTCTCTCCCACTGGTCAAGGCCTCCTCCTGGCTGAGGTCATCCTGTGTCAAAAAAAGGGACATAGTTGTAATTTTGTGTTACGCAATCACACACAATTTTCAGCTCATGACTTGCAAATATAATTATAAACAAATAGTAAAGGCTATCTATTTGACCCCACCATTATTCCAGCTGATCAACAATATCTGAAGTACACAGGCGTGTGCACAGGTAGTGCCAGGTGTGCCTGGGCACACCCTAATCGCCTTGTGTGGTGCATATTCCCCCTGTTTAGACCACTGATATTTCATCCCCAAAAAAAATGTTACAAAATACATTAATTTATTTAAAAATAAAATAAAACTAATGACACTGTCCACTGCCCTACTGACACCATCAGTACATATACACATGCATATGTATTTGAGCTTTGGGGTGCACACCCTAATGCAAGAGGCTGCGCACACCTATGCAGAAGTATATTTTTGGCCACTACTGTCTAGTGATATGTCTACATATTAATATTTGTGATGAAGTCATTTTTTATGAAGCACTTAAAAATTTTAGATGTTAACATCATTAATAACATTTACACAATCACAAATTCCACAAAAAAGGATACCTGGCTGAAGCTGGATGCATCCACTTCATCAAGGATGAAAAGGCCCAGTTCTTCCTGGGACTCCTCAGCTGGGGTGGAGGTGGATGGAAGGCTGGAGGGAAGAGTGGGGGGAAGGCTGGAGGGAAGGCTGGAGGGAAGGGTGGGGGGAAGGGTGGGGGGAAGGGTCGAAAGTGATTGCCTGGCTTCTGTTTGGTCATCCAGGAATCGCATTTTGTGGTAGTAACAAAACTTGGGTACATAAACTTGGTCGGCTGCTGCTCCGGATCTGAGCTACTCCTGGATTTTATTGTGTTCCCGCTTATACATGTTTCGCAAGATACCAATTTTCTTGTCCACAAACTTGAGGTCTGCCTGGGGGACTCGAGTCTTCACAAATTCTAAAAGTGTGCCCAGTGTTGCCTTCCTTACGGCTCGATTGAAATATAGTGGGTGTTTGACCTCCCACAGGTTTTTGTTTTCCTAATATAAATCGATAAATCTGGACAAAAAAATCAGCCTCTTTAAAGGGATTCATTTTTGCTGAAAGACAAGACACAAGATCAAAACTGGAATGTCAGTCAAAACTCCCAGGATTATTTTGTGAAGAATCTAGGGGACACATATACACACACACACACACACCCCCACGTTTAATCTTACCTTTGTTTCTGACGCTCGCTACTTCCACACGGACATACGTAGGCCATCGTAATGGCTTTATATACACTGTGCATGTGTCATGCTCCGCCTGCGTCGCCTGCCCGTGACGTTCTTTAGTACGATTTGTCCCCGCCCCTTCACTCTTCGTTGCGCAGTGGGAGTATATTGAGAAAGATAGTGGAGAGATTCAGTGGAAGTAGCGGGGAGGAAAGCCCGGAGCCACAACCATCCACATCCCGAAGGAGATATAAGGCCACCAACATGGTTTTGGAGAGATGGTGGAGATGGAGTCCATATTGAGAAGGGAGGACTACGATGGGAAAAAAGGACCGTACACACGACCGAATATGCGTAAGGACAAAATGTCCTCAGTTGTCACTGCTCTAGAAGCTAAATTTGGCACTAAACATTCTAAAGAACAATTGAGGAAGCAGTGGTCTGACATCAAAAGTAGGGAGCCAGAACAATATTGGCGAATAAAGAAGCTGCTTTAAAAAAGTAAGTACTTGTATTTTCCTATTGAGATACTTAACTTGCATGCTGATCCATATTTTTTTCGTTTATACAGCATCGTCCGTAAAGACCGTTCTTTGTAAAATACATATGATACTAAAGAAAAAGATGTTATTTTTTCGCCAAATACGATGGTACAGGGTTGGATATACATTTAGGTCTTGATAATTTGTCGTATTCCCGAAATTTGGTGATGTGGTGTAGATGTGTTTGAAAATATAATGCTTCTTCAAAAATGATTCAGTGTAATGTAAGGACAGGACACAGCAGTTGGTTCCACATCTGGACTCACGAGCACTAGTGTACTATGTGACGATAACTAAATTTTTGAGGGGTAATACACATAGGAGATCATTGAGGTGTCTGCATCTGTGAAACTTGCATGAAAATGTGTATTGTTTAGAATTGTTGTTCAGAGGTAATGTTCATCCTGTCTTCGAAATTTTTGAGGACAAAAAAAGGCAACTGTCCACAACTCATAACCAACGTTTCATATTAATTAGAAAACTATAAAATATCACTGTGTTTTAACTATACCTTTTGTTGAATTATCATAGAGGAGAAAAGACTCAGACAACAGTCCAAGGATCCCAGGACCCCCCCAAGTCACCAGCCTGAGGCTGAAGATACCCCAAGCCCCAGCCCAAGACCACGTCCACCCGACGAGCTGGAGGAAGGAGAGGTGGAGGAAGTGTGCAAGCTTTCAACCCCACCAAGTGAGTGACTGACACCCCAGCTTAAGGTAATGTATTTATGCGTGCATATTTTAATCCATTTTTTTACACACATTTTAGGTGAGCTTCTGGTTGTGGAAGGCCAAGCGGCAGAGCCATTCAGCACAGACAGTGCCCAAAGACTTATTGGCCAGATAATGTTGTGGAATGGCCAAATTGATCAAATGCGTGACCAAATTCACAGCATGAAAATTCGCCTGGACTCCATGCAACAGGAAATGAAGAACATGATTGATGTTTTGGGCAGAATATAATAACGTTTTGCCTAAAAACATCAAGCATGTTCTTCATTTCTTTGTCAAGTTTGTTTCTTCTTCCAATTTTGTAGTTTTTTCCTTCAAAAATATTTTTGCTGTTGCACACGGTGTGTCATCATGTGCTATCTTCCATCAGGGGATATCAATGTACTTGTTTTGTCTTTGCAACCCCTTCATCCTCAAATTTTTTTTGTGGTGAGAGGAACAAAGGGATTGCACACACAAAACACGTACATTGCTCCCCCATGATGGGAGATAGCACATGTTGACTTGACCCTTTTTTAATACACAATTTTGAGCATGTGAACAATTTAGGATTTACAAGGGTGACATCACCAGCACCGTTATTAACATGTTGAACTTTGTAAGTTCTTTTATTTTTTTGTATGTTTTTCAAAACACTATTGTGAATTGTAATTTTGTAAACAAGGTCTATTTTTGTTTAAATATGCCTTTAATAACCTTCAAAAAAAAAAAAAAAAATTTTTAACAAAAAAAAATAAAAAAAAAAAATAAAAAGGTTCCAAAAAATGCACCTTTCAATGTGCACACAGTAAAATGTTTTTACTATTACAATGTGTGTGGCTGATTATTTATCAATAAGATGTTTTGCTAATTTTGGTGTGGTTACAGTGACAAAGGGCCTTATTAACTAAAGGTAAATGCACTTGCCACTACTACAAGTGCACTAGAAGACAGACAAAACTAAATGCAAACAAGAAGAAAAACAAGATATTTTAGCCAAAATTTCTCTTCTTTTCTTTTTGAAAAATTATAGCTCTTGTTGAACAGCAATGGCCCCCCGACCATTAAAATAATTCACGTATTGGTCACACACTTGACGTCCGGTTTGGGGGGCCAAGCCAATACGGCCAATTTCCAGGCCTGTCAGTGTTTGTTCAAGTACAAGTCCGGCCTCAGGCCCAACAGAGGTCATATATGTAGCTGAATGTCTTCTTAAAAAATTATGGAGTATGCAGCAAGCCAGTATGACATGATTAATTTTATAGTCCGCCAGATTTATGGCTGAGAGGAACAAATGGAACCGGCTGGCCAGAATCCCAAAGGCATTCTTCACAACTCTTCTTGCTCTGGCCAGCCGGTAATTAAATGTTCTCAGGAATACTACCGGTACATCGAGCCACACCAGAGAGGCAGAGGGAGATTAGGGAAGTAAACAAGTGGCTGAAGAGCTGGTGTAGTAAGGAGGGGTTTGGGTTCCTGGAGGACTGGGCCGACTTCTCAGTCGGTAACCGGTACTATAGAAGGGACGGACTGCACCTAAATGAGGAGGGTGCAGATCTGCTGGGAATGAAGATGGCCAAAAAGTTAGAGGGGTTTTTAAACTAGGCGATGGGGGGGAGGGTCCAGAGACAGTGATAGCCAGCGCGGAAGATATTCCAGAGGGTAGTATTGGGGGCATTAGTGGTAGGTTAACCAAAGCACAAAAACACAAGGTGAGTATAGTAGCAAGTCCAAGTTGCAATCTTGAAACACCCAATACGAGGACAATATGCGACCGGTCTAAACTATGTGGCATGTTCACCAATGCCAGGAGCCTGGCGGACAAGATGGGTGAACTAGAGATACTGTTGTACAAGGAGGATTTGGATTTTGTGGGAATTTCAGAGACCTGGTTCAACAGCTCTCATGATTGGTTGGCAAACATTCAAGGGTATACCCTATACCGCAAGGATAGAGAGGGTAAAAAAGGGGGAGGGGTATGCCTATATATCAAGAATAATGTACAAGTGAATGTGAGAGATGACATCACTGAGGGGGCTAGGGAGGAGGTGGAATCTTTATGGGTAGAGCTCCAAAGGGATGAAGCTAAGGGGAAAATAATACTGGGAGTATGCTATAGGCCCCCTAACCTGAGGGAGGAAGTGGAGACGGATCTCCTATCACAAATTGGATTAGCAGCAAGGATGGGAAGTGTTATCATAATGGGGGATTTTAATTATCCAGACATAGACTGGGCGGAGGGAACCGCGCATTCATTTAAGGCTCGCCAGTTCCTTAATGTCTTGCAGGACAATTTTATGGGTCAGATGGTAGACGCACCAACTAGAAATAAAATATTACTAGATCTACTGATTACCAACAATACAGACCTGATAACAGATGTGGAAATACGGGGCAATTTAGGTAACAGCGATCACAGGTCAATTAGTTTCAGTATAAATCACACAACTAGGAGACATGAAGGGAACACAAAGACACTGAATTTCAAAAGAGCCAACTTCCCTAAACTACAAACCTTGCTAAAAGGCATAAATTGGGATAAAATATTAGGAACAAAGAATACAGAGGAGAGATGGGTTTGCTTTAAGAGCATATTAAATAAGGGCATTAGCCAATGTATCCCATTGGGTAATAAATTGAAAAGAGCGAACAAACATCCTGGATGGCTTAACTCCAATGTAAAAATGCATATTAAAGCAAAGGAGAAGGCCTTCAAAAAATACAAGGTTGAGGGATCATCCACAGCATTCAGAATTTATAAAGAATGCAATAAGAAATGTAAGGGTGCAATTAGGATGGCTAAGATAGAACATGAAAGACACATAGCGGAGGAGAGCAAAAAAAATCCCAAGAAATTCTTTAAGTATGTAAACAGTAAAAAAGGGAGGACAGACCATATTGGCCCCATAAAGAATGAGGAAGGACATCTGGTTACAAAGGATGGGGAGATGGCAGAGGTATTGAATTTATTCTTCTCCTCAGTCTTCACGAGTGAATCGGGGGGCTTCAGTAACCAAAACTGCAGTGTTTATCCTCATGACACAACACAGGAAGCACCTACATGGTTAACAGTTAAAATTAGACTTGAGAAACTTAACATTAATAAATCACCGGGACCAGATGGCTTGCATCCGAGGGTACTTAGGGAACTCAGTCAGGTGATTGCCAGACCGTTGTTCCTAATTTTTACAGACAGTCTATTGACTGGAATGGTACCAGCTGATTGGAGAAAAGCCAATGTAGCACCAAAATTTAAAAAGGGCCCAAAAAACATCCCTGGGAATTACAGACCAGTTAGCCTAACATCAATAGTATGTAAACTCTTGGAGGGGATGATAAGGGACTATATACAAGATTTTAGTAATAAGAATGATATCATTAGCAGTAATCAGCATGGATTCATGAAGAATCGTTCTTGCCAAACCAATCTATTAACATTCTATGAGGAGGTGAGTTGCCATCTAGATAAAGGAAGGCCCGTAGACGTGGTGTATCTGGATTTTGCAAAAGCATTTGACACAGTTCCCCATAAACGTTTACTGTACAAAATAAGGTGCGTTGGCATGGACCATAGGGTGAGTACATGGATTGAAAACTGGCTACAAGGGCGTGTTCAGAGGGTGGTGATAAATGGGGAGTACTCAGAATGGTCAGGGGTGGGTAGTGGGGTCCCCCAGGGTTCTGTGCTGGGACCAATCCTATTTAATTTGTTCATAAACGACCTGGAGGATGGGATAAACAGTTCCATCTCTGTATTTGCAGACGATACTAAGCTAAACAGGGCAATAACTTCTCCGCAGGATGTGGAAATCTTGCAAAAAGACCTGAACAAATTAATGGGGTGGGCGACTACATGGCAAATGAGGTTCAATGTAGAAAAATGTAAAATAATGCATTTGGGTGGCAAAAATATGAATGCAATCTATACACTGGGGGGAGAACCTCTGGGGGAATCTAGGATGGAAAAGGACTTGGGGGTCCTAGTGGATGATAGGCTCAGCAATGGCATGCAATGCCAAGCTGCTGCTAATAAAGCAAACAGAATATTGGCATGCATTAAAAGGGGGATCAACTCCAGAGATAAAACGATAATTCTCCCGCTCTACAAGACTCTGGTCCGGCCGCACCTGGAGTATGCTGTCCAGTTCTGGGCACCAGTCCTCAGGAGGGACGTACTGGAAATGGAGCGAGTACAAAGAAGGGCAACAAAGCTAATAAAGGGTCTGGAGGATCTTAGTTATGAGGAAAGGTTGCGAGCACTGAACTTATTCTCTCTGGAGAAGAGACGCTTGAGAGGGGATATGATTTCAATTTACAAATACTGTACTGGTGACCCCACAATAGGGATAAAACTTTTTTGCAGAAGAGAGTTTAATAAGACTCGTGGCCACTCATTACAATTAGAAGAAAAGAGGTTTAACCTTAAACTACGTAGAGGGTTCTTTACTGTAAGAGCGGCAAGGATGTGGAATTCCCTTCCACAAGCGGTGGTCTCAGCGGGGAGCATTGATAGCTTCAAGAAACTATTAGATAATCACCTGAATGACCGCAATATACAGGGATATGTAATGTAATACTGACACATAATCACACACATAGGTTGGACTTGATGGACTTGTGTCTTTTTTCAACCTCACCTACTTTGTAACTATGTAACTATGTATATGTAACTATGTAAATACCCTCCTCTCAGGGGTGAGTGTCCTTTGGGGAAACGGCCTCATCAAGTGCTCACCGAGAGCAAACGCTTCATCAGCGATAAAAACTGAGGGTAGTCCATTCACATTCTGGTCATCAGGTGGCAATCCCAGGCCACCAGTCTGGAGACGCTGGCACAGCTCGGTCTGTGCAAAAACTCCTCCGTCAGACATCCGGCCGTTCTTCCCCACGTCCACAAACAGAAAGTCCAAATGTGCAGAGACCACCGCCATCAAAACTACACTATGGAACCCCTTACAAATAAAAAGAAAGATTGTACTCTTTCAGGGGGGATGAGATTTTAAAGGGAGATAGTGCGTCTATTGGTAGTAGGTAAAGATCAGTCATATCAATAAAATATATGGATTTTTATTTTAAACATAGTTAAAAAATGCATATCAGACATAACATATACAAATACAAAAAATATGACCATCCAGTAGTATGTTCAAAATTCATTTGTGATTGTCAGCCAACATGTTTTGCAAAGAATTTTTCACTTCATCAGGGCATAAAACTACATCACTGATTCATTTTTACTATATAAACAACAGATACACTATAGTTACATGGTGGCCATGCATGATTATATACCAAAACATAATACAAAGAGTCTAATGAGGAATTCATTCCAAAAATTCTCACCTACTAGTGCAAGTCTAGAAAGCAGAGCAATCACCACCATTGCCAAACGTCATCTACTGTACCAATTGGTGCAAAATATCCCTGGGTGCCAGATCCCAATAGGATAATGCCAACAGGGGAACTGGACCACACAATTGCAGGCAAGAATCTATTAAAACATATAATCAAGAGAACAGAAACTAGTAAGTTCCTCATCCATGGAAAATAGTAATTATGTACATCAATGATGGTAAGTCATTTATCTAGAATAGTGCTAACATTAGGGTTCATTTTAAACTGGTGTGGTAAAAAAGGGGGGACACGCTAGAGATCCCATCCCAGGACTTTCAAATAGAGGGTATATTAGCAGCCGTGTATATATATGTATACAGGCTAGGGTTAACAATTCCACTGAGCCTGTCTGTCCTCCACTGAGCCTGTCTGAAGTTAACCGATTTTATGGAACTCCTTTCCCATAATAACTTCAATCTGAAGTTTACTATTCAATCAGACACTGTTACCATCCCCTTTTTGGACTTACGTCTTGTCCTCAAAGAGGATGGTTCTATTTTCAGCACTCTATACCAAAAAGAGACTGCTGGGAATACCATATTACATTTCTCTAGCTCTCACCCTTGCACGCTTGTATATAGTATACCTTACAGCCAATATCTCCGGCTGCGACGGAATTGTGCAAGAAATGAAGATTTTGAAAGAGAAGCGAAGGCACTATATTACAGGCTGCTCAATAGAGGCTACAACAAGTAAGTTCTCAAAAGGGCTTACCAACGAGCAAAACAGAGCACACGTGATACTCTTATCTTTAAACACAAAACATGTGATCCACATCCTACCACCAAATTGATTACTACATTCACTGCCCATCAACATTCTATCTGGAACCTCATCAATAATAACTGGCACTTCCTCTCTGAGGATCCGATCATTTCAAAATATGTAGCCAATGCACCACAAATTACCTATAGAAAGTCACGGTCCATCAGGGACACTTTAGTTCACAGCCATTTGCAGCCCTCGACATCCATATTGGGGGCGGAAGGCGGAAATGGTACCTTTCAATGTGGACACTGCGAAGTTTGCCCGTGGATAAAAGAAGGTATTGGATGCTCCCTTCCAAGAGGAGGCTTCCATAAGTTAAAGGGTTATGCAGATTGTTCCACGACAGGCATTGTATATCTTGCCATGTGCCATTGCGGCACATTCTATATCGGCAAAACCAAGCGCCCGTTCGCCAAAAGAATCCAGGACCATCTATATTATCTGGATGCAGGGCTACTGTACACCCCCATTTGCAAGCACATTGGCCTGCACCACAGCTTTGATCCTAGTTTTGTTTCCTTTTCTGCCCTAGAAGTCATACCTGACTTCGAAAGGGGAGGAAATGTAGACAAAAAGATACTTCAGCAAGAGGCCAGATGGATTTTTAGCCAGCAAGCTACTTACCCACCTGGCCTCAACACAGCACTCTCGTATAAACCTTTCTTGTGATGGTGTGACTTGGGATGACATGAATAGTATATACAACTAGTACTTTCAAATAAGATTTATACCCTTACACTCTCATACTTTATCATACACAGGACTTCCATGTGATGATCTCTGGTTATTCTCGGCTTTCTAGTCCCCTATGTTGTATCTCTGTCTATCCTATTAGATGGGGTGATGGGCGGGAGAGATGTGGAGCACTAGTCACCGTGCTTAGTATCTCTCCACCCCATCGCGCCGCCTTTGCAGTGATTTAATTGTTGCAATGCATCTATATTGTACTGTACGCCCATACATGCTTGTTTTGCTGTAAGGGAAAGATCCCTGTATGGGCTATTGCATAGAATTATACATGTTGATTGAGTTAGATGTATAACTTGTGCAGTCTCTGCGGGACTGCTTTGTGGGCCCCCTCATGCCGGGGTTATTATGTTGTGCCCCATTGGTTGTAAGCGCTTTAGATAGGGGGACTCGGACGTCCCTGCCTAAGGGGGTGGAGTTTCTCTTGTCCGCCCTCACATGCCCTTGACGCCGGCGAGCGCGGTATGGGCAGGGCGCACGCATCTCCTGGGCTGAATGCGCGCGCATTTGCCCTTAGGGTGCGCGCGCATCATGTGCAGGGACGTCCGTACCGGAAGTGATGCCAGAGGTCATCCCTGACCTTTTCACTTCCGGTGGGACCGCACAATTTAAAGATGGGAGCACCGGTGTGCTGTCTGACAGACGTACCCTGCGGCTACCCATCGTCACTGGCAGGAACTTACTCTCCTGGCTAGGAGCTTCGTTATTCCCTTTTCTAGGTAAGCAGTATGCTGTCTTTCTACACATTGGTGGGGGCATTTGGTGGGGATGTGGGAGACTCAGTGACAGCTGCACTTATTTATTTATTATTTTCTGAGACTGTGGCCACTACGCTGCCCGGTAGGCGTATGGGGGTCTTATTACCCTCTTAGGGTGCCAAAACTTATTAAAATAAATATATATACTTGATGCAGCTGTCCTGCCATTAACCCTCTAATTTTCCCCTGATGGACAATATTATTTGTTATGCCCAAAAATAGTCAGCAGCCTCATAGCTAAATATGCTTTTTACGTCTTTTATATTTGTTATAGCTCCCTAGCCTATATATATATATATATATATATATATATATATACACGGCTGCTAATATACCCTCTATTTGAAAGTCCTGGGATGGGATCTCTAGCGTGTTCCCCCTTTTTTACCACACCAGATTAAAATGAACCCTAATGTTAGCACTATTCTAGATAAATGACTTACCATCATTGATGTACATAATTACTATTTTCCATGGATGGGGAACTTACTAGTTTCTGTTCTCTTGATTATATCTTTATTATATCTCTGACCTCTCCTTCAGCCCCCATATCCAATCACTGGCTAAATCCTGCCGCCTTAACCTCCGCAACATCTCCAGAATTCAACCCTTCCTGACTAATGACACCACAAACTCCACCCCCTTAGGCAGGGACGTCCGAGTCCCCCTATCTAAAGCGCTTGCAACCAATGGGGCACAACATAATAACCCTGGCATGAGGGGGCCCACAAAGCAGTCACTTATTCACTCCTTGATTATTTCCCGCCTCGACTACTGCAACTCTCTCCTTAATGGCCTACCCTTAAGCAGGCTATCCCCCCTTCAGTCTATTATGAATGCTGCTGCTAGACTAATACACCTCACTAATCGATCCGTGACTACTACTCCTCTCTGCCAATCCCTTCACTGGCTTCCCCTACCCCACCATGTAAAATTCAAAATGCTAACCATAACATACAAGGCCATTCACAACATCACCACCATCTACATCACCAACCTCATCTGCAGATATCGCCCAAATCGCCCCCTCCGCTCCTCCCAGGACCTCCTGCTCTCTAGCTCCCTTGTTACCTCCTCCCATGCTCCCCTTCAGGACTTCTCCAGAGCCTCTCCTATCCTCTGGAATTCCCTGCCCCAGTATGTCCGATCAGCCCCTACCCTGTCCACCTTTAGGAGATCCCTGAAAACTCATTTATTCAGGGAAGCCTATCCCACACCCACATAACTGTCCCTGAGCCACCCCCATCAAATCATTCTTTGCAGCTATTACCTTTTGTACCACCACCCCCTCCCTTTAGAATGTAAGCTCTATGAGCAGGGCCCTCCTGTACCTTTTGCATTGAACTGTACTGTAATTGTGTTGTCCCCCTTATACATTGTAAAGCGCTGAGTAAACTGTTGGCGCTATATAAATCTCGTATAATAATAATTATATGTTTTAATAGATTCTTGCCTGCAATTGTGTGGTCCAGTTCCCCTGTTGGCATTATCCTATTGGGATCTGGCATCCGGGGATATTTTGCACCAATTGGTACAGTAGATGATGTTTGGCAATGGTGGTGATTGCTCTGCTTTCTAGACTTGCACTAGTAGGTGAGAATTTTTGGAATGAATTCCTCATTAGACTCTTTGTATTATGTTTTGATATATAATCATGCATGGCCACCATGTAACTATAGTGTATCTGTTGTTTATACAGTAAAAATGAATCAGTGATGTCGTTTTATGCCCTGATGAAGCGAAAAATTCTTTGCGAAACATGTTGGCTGACAATCACGAATGAATTTTGAACATACTACTGGATGGTCATATTTTTTGTATTTGTATATGTTATGTCTGATATGCATTTTTTAACTATGTTTAAAATGAAAATCCCTATATTTTATTGATCTGACTGATCTTTACCTACTACCAATAGATGCACTATCTCTCTTTAAAATCCCATCCCCCCGAAAGAGTACCATCTTTCTTTTTATTTGTACATTATTCATTTAGGGATTGGGAGATCCGTCTATATTATTCCCCGCACATAGTTCAACCATCAATTTCTTATAAACTATGGAACCCCTTGTAGTAATAGAAATAAGACCCCGATTGGGGTGGTGGCACAATGTGGACATGCTTCCCATCAATCGCCCCGACACAGTTGGGAAAGTCCCAACGGTCAGTGAACTGGGAGGCCACAGTCTGCCATTCCTGTGTACTGGAAGGAAACTGTGGAGCAGTCGAACATTATTAATATGTGTGTTTGTAATTTTAATTCTAAAAAACATAAGGCCCACTTGTAAGATTACTCACCCCCTCTGATGGCCCATTGATCAATTTGAATGTGGGGGGAGGGGTACTAATTAGGTTAATAAACACACCTGACAGTTTCAAACATTTGAGGGGGTGGGGGAGGGGTACTAATTAGGTTAATAAACACACATGACATTTTCAAACATTTGAGGTTGTGGGGGAGGGGTTCTAATTAGGGTCAAAAACACACCTGACAGTTTCAAACATTTGAGGGGGTGAGGGAGGGGTTCTAATTAGGGTCAAAAACACACATGACAGTTTCAAACATTTGAGGGGGTGGGGAGGGTCAAACAGTACAATGGAGCTGACAGTATACATTGTTCAAGGGACTATAGGGTAGAGATATAAATGGACCCAGGATTGCATGGTGGGGAGGTTATTGAAGGAAAATATGCATGTAGGGCAAAAAATGATTAATATCAAAAAACAGGCATGCATGAAGATAAAGGGGACATTCACAGCATATTCCAAGCATAGTAATTAGGTAATGAGGACATTTAGACTATACATAAGCAAACATTTAATACATATCATGTAATGTTAAAGGATAAAACTTACCTTCATATAGTCCTTCTGCAGGACCTGAATGATGGCAGAACAAGTCTCTGGGATTATTATCCCCAGAGCCTGGGGGGAGATGCCTGTCGAGAACTTCAAGTCCTGAAGACTTCTCCCAGTCGCCAAGTAACGTAAAGTGGCAACTAGCCTCTGCTCCACACTGATGGCTTGCCTCATGCAGGTATCCTGCCTGCTGATATAGGGGGGTCAGCATAGCCAGCAGACGCTCAAAAACGGGGTCCGTCATCTGGAGATAATTCTTGAAATCCTCAGGATTATTCTCACAGATCTCACGGAGCAAAGGCATATGCGAGAATTGGTCACACTGGCGCAACCAATTCTTCATCCATGAACTCCTCCTCACCCTGTTCATGGACTGGACTCGGGTCAAATTATTAACCCCAATACCAAGTCCCCACGCAGCACGAACTCGAGAACGAGTACGTCCATGCGACATGGCTTCAAAACGGTCGGCTAGTCAAACAAACAAACTTATAACAAACGAACTGAAGAACAGCAAGGCCTATGAAGAACGATCTGAAAATCAGGAACGAGCAGACCAGAACGGCCTGCTAGGCAGGTTACGAACTGACCAACACGCACTGAAAAGCAGATACAAACCTCACAAGCACAAACTGAACCACAGAAAACGATCGAAATAAGCTGAAGTGTGAAAAACGCGAATCGTCTCTAACCAAACTTCTACTAACACGAGATAAACACGAGATTAGCAGAAGGAGCCCAAAGGGTGCCATAGTGGGGCTTGAACTTTCTTTTTATAGTCCCGTCATACGTGCTGTACGTCACCACGTTCAAAACCAGCAGACTTTTGGAGTGATCGTGTGTGTCCAAGTCCATCCGTTTTTAAGTCCGGCGCACCTAGCTGACAAAGTCCGGCGTAAAGTCCGCTGAGCAAAGTCTGCTCGTGTGTGCGCGGCATTACTGGCCACCACAATTATTTTTCTTGATTTCTTTTAGTGTTTCTTAAAGCCAGAAAGTTGCCATTTGAAATGCCTTTAGTTTTTGGCCATGTCTGTGATCTGCTTTTTTTCTACAACAATAAACAACTGAAGGAACATCCTCAGGGACTGGTGATTCCATCATTTTTGCCAGGGGATGTATTAGGTATAGGTGATACTTGGGAAGTTGTTGGTGTTTAGTCAGTGGCGGCTGGTGTTTTTTTTGGGGGGGGCGGCAAACAACCCCCCGAGCGGCCGGCGACATGGCACTAGCAAACCCCCTGCTGTATGCTGGTCGGTCCTTACCCCATCTAGGTGGCGGGGTGTGGGCAGTTGCTCTAGTGTCCCCTCCAGCCTGGCAGGTGGGCCCCATCTAGGTGGCGGGTGGCGAGGTGCGAGCAGCGGCTCTGGTGTCCACTCCTCCAGCGGCTTCCGCCATGCGTTTCCGCTCTCTTCCTCCTAAGCGCATCTAATAGGATCACCTGACTTTTGGCCAACTGAGAAACAGGTCTCAAAACCTGCTTCCTGATTGGCGGGGAGGAGATTTAGTGTGAAAATAGTGAATAATAATTTGCTATCTCACACAACTGGGTGGGCTTCTGCACCTGGAGCCCACCCTTTTTTGAAGCCTACTAGAGCCTCTAGTTCTAATCACGTGCTTAAAAAAAAACACTCCCCCCATTGGAATCCATGGTCTGGCATCCTGTATGTAGATCAGGGGACCAGACACATGGATGGGGGGGCGGTGCCCGTGCGCCCCTAATGGACGGGTCGCCACTGTTTAGTTTATACTCAAATTCACATATGGCCTGTACCTGTACAGAAATGATGTCACAGTTCCTTTGCATGAGCTCATTCATCATCGCTATGGACAACAGCAGGGACTGAAAATTATGTGAACTGGGTGTTTGAAGTACCCTATCCTATCTCACCTACAGATGATTTGAACCCTTCCACTGAATTTTTACTGATTTCCCTTCTAAGAACCCTACCCCTGATCCTGTGCCTTTGTTCCAACTCAGAAATATGGGAACTAAAAGTGGAGAAAATATTTTAACATTCACCTTTTCCTTCACATACAACTCAACGCAGTCCTGTACTTGTGTATAAAAAGTCCCAGTAGTCCCAGACACCTTAAAAAATACAGCTGAAAATGAAGGATGGTCAGATCAGAAATGTCAATAACTCAGCCCCTTTTTCATTTTTGCATGCTGATCTGTCTGATCTCTGGAAAATTACACGATTTAGAAATCCAATTTAGAAATCCAGGAAATCATAATTGCTGAATTGATTAATTCTTTGCCAGTTGCACACATTCAAAATGCTTTCAAACTGATTCACTTATTACTACTAAATACATCTGCTTCTGAGTATTTTTATGTTTTCCTTTTAACATTAAATTCAATCTTGGTTTGTAAAGATAATGTTTCCTTAAATATATAGTACTGTATACCTAGAAAAGGTTTTATAATCTAAAGTAATGAAATAAAGAATTGATTTATGACTCCGTTTTTATATTCAGTATAGGCCAAATATCTAAAATCTATATGAATGCCCCTGCAGAGAGTAAAACTGACAGTTTGATAGATTTAGTCCTTACAAAGCATGCGGCTATCTACAGGACAGAATACTAGAAGAATAAAGGAAAGCCACAAATGTGATTTTAAAATGAAGGACAAAAGGTCTCAGTCATAGTTTATTTCCCTATTTTGTCTGAAGATACAAGCTTTATGCTTTTACTTTGGTACCTTTTTCAAACCCTTATATTTGGGAGGTCATGGTCATAAAGTAAAATCTATAATTAAATCATATGTGGAGGTATTCAACCTGAAAAAAGATGGCAACAGAAAAAAAAAATAGGACCACTGCAAACATACCTGAAAACTTTTACTTTAAAGATACTCTGTCCCCAGATTTTATCTCAAATAATTTGTACTTATGAAATATTCTACTTTTCTTATGTGCATTAGATTGTTTCTAAAATGTCTCTAGTGGTTCTTCAAAAAGCAGTCCCAAATCACTGCAGCGCACCACCATCTTGGATGTTAGGCCAGCAGTTGCCTGTAGACTCAGAGCTGTCAATACACTCTCACATTCACTCTGACACAGTGACATTCTGTTGCAATATAGGGCATAAGCAATAACATACAGGCTGTTTGCACGTTCCCTGCACAGACATTGGCTTAGACTGTAAACAATTTTGAGATCTGTCAGCACAGGATGGGAAACAGAGCAGCAGCTACACAAGCTAGCTGGTAGGGATGCACCGATACCATTTTTTTTTACAATGAGTACAAGTACGATACTTTTTTTTTTAATACTCGCCGATACCAATTACCGATACCTACCGCAACTGTTTTGTTTTTACTTCAGCTGTCAGCAATGGTACAAAGCATTGAAAAGTTATTTACAAATTAAATAAATAGATTTTTTTTTTTTATTTAGCGCTTTTTCAAGGTGAAAAGTGCAAATATATGTTAATACATATGTGTAAAAATATTCACTAACAAAGCAAACAAAAGAAGTTTTAATTATTTATCTTTTATTAAATAGACGTAAACGAAAGAAAAAAGCAGGAAAATAATAATTGGAGGAGAATAGGGATTAATTAAGGCTGATTAGAGTAAATTAAGGGTTATTAAGGGATTAAACAAAGGAACATTTGTTCATCCCTTTGATCTGCAGATGAAGAAACAGAAATATACAAAAAGAAACAATGTTTCTTTTTATTTTAGTGTTTCAGGGCTGAGCAATGTTGTTAATAATTATTGCTGGCTGCTTCTTTTTTTGACAGCTCCAATTACCGGACTTTTTTAACACTGAGGAGACCCACTGACAGCTCAAAGATCCAGGCCTGAAAGTATCAGTTCACGAGTATCGATACTTGTGAAAATACTCGGTATCGGCAACGATACTGATACTGATACTAGTATTGGTGCAACCCTACTAGCTAGATTTAAAGTTTTGCTTTTCAAAGACAAAGTATCATGTTTTTACAGATGTATTAACTCACTCAATTTGCCTCTGCTGTCAAAAAGAATAATGAGAAGCTGTGCAGGGAATCATTTTCAAAATAGGCTGTGAGGGCATTGGGAGGGAAAGCATTAGAGAGCATTCAGCATAACTAAGCAGTTGCCTATCCTGAAAGTACCCAACATTTTTTTAAACATGAGCTGTAAGCAGATGTCAAGTGCACCAATGAAAACAGTCACGAATGTATTACCAATTAGTACCCATATTTTTAAATATAACTATTGTATGTACAGTATGTAATCCCCTGTACAGCATAGCTCAGTGGTGTATTTAGGTCTTGTGCTGCCCTAGGCCTGACTAAACTCATGCACCCCCTAATTTAAATATGACCCACCCCTTCCTGTCGAGGCCACACCCCTTCCTGTTTAAGACCCACCCTATCATCTGTAAACCACACCCCTTCCTCTTTATGCTGATTTGGCACCTTTCAGGGGGAGGGGGGAACAGGTACCTGTTTTTGACAGGTACCCTTCCCCACTTCCAGGAGACTGAGCTGCCCCCTCTGAAATGTGGCCCCCCTCCTCTTTCCTCCACTGGGCAACGCGCTTCGCACATGTGAATGATGGTGGTAAAACCCGAGAGCCAATCTGAGAATCAGCTAAGGTGTCAACATCGCGGGATCCCTGGATAGGTAAGTGTCCTAATATTAAAAGTCAGCAGCTACAATATTTGTAGCTGCTGAGTTTTAATGTTTTCACGGGGGGATGGGGGTGGAACTCCTCTTTAATGAGTTTGCATTGATTTCAGCATTGATGGAGCACTTTATCGCAATATCATGATCTGCATGTTAATGCACTTTCACTAAATGTGGACTGTTTAATGGGTTTGCATTGATTTTGGGGGGGGGCGCAAACAAACTAAAAAATTCAGAAAAAAAGACATCAATTGCAGCCTCGCTGTGCCCCATCAAATGCAGCCACTATTCCATCAAATGCAGCCACTGTGCCCATCAATTGGAGCCACTGTGCCATCAAACGCAGCCACTGTGCCATCAAACGCAGCCACTGTGCCATCAAACGCAGCCACTGTGTCCATTAAATGCAGCCACTGTGCCCCATCAAATGCAGCCACTGTGCCCCATCAAACGCAGCCACCGTGCCCTCAAACACAGCCACTGTGCCCATCAATTGTAGTCACTGTGCCATCAAATGCAGCCACTGTGCCCTATCAAACGCAGCCACTGTGCCCCATGAAACGCAGCCACTGTGCCATCAAATGCAGTCACTGTGCACATCAATTGTAGCCACTGTGCCCTCAAACACAATCATTGTGACCATCAAATGCTGCCACTGTGCCCATCAATTGTAGCCACTGTGCCATCAAATGCCACCACTGTGCCCATCAAATACTGACACTGTGCCCATCAAATGCTGCCACTGTGCCCATAACACTGATATCATTTATTCAATAATTTGACCTGCTGTCCTTGGGGTTTCCCTCAAACTCCTCTCTCTCTCCTCCTGCTCCTGACGTCACAGCCAGACCCCGCCTCTGTGCCAAGGAGAAGATTCAAGGAAATCAGTACGGAGGAGGGTAGGCAGAGCATAAGGCTCCACTTCCGCCAGTCACCGGCCACTAATGGGGGGCGTGAGTCACACGCCATCCCCCGCATGAGAAAAAGCCTCCCCACCCGTCTTCCTGGCTCCCGCAGCTGCCTTGCTGTAGCTGCGCCGCTGTGTATGGGCTTGCTTGGAAGAGGGTGGGGGCATGAGTTACACACCCCCCCACCCTCTGCCAAGTACGCCCATACACAGTGGCACCACTACAGCAAGCCAGCCGCCGTGGGCTGCATGTATGCAGGAGGCGGCCGCGGGAGTAGGGAAGACTGGTGGGGGGGCTTTCTCTCATGTGGGGGGGGCGGCTTTTTTTGCCGGCCCCCGCAAAGTGCCGCCCTAGGCTTAGGCCTAGTCGGCCTAGGCCAAAACACAGCCCTGGCATAGCTATAACTGGGAGGTGGAGTGGCAGCACTAGAAACCAATCAAGTGTTCTGCATGCAAATGTACTCACAAGGAACTTGTTGACAAAGAGAGAGATGAGCTCATAAGTGTATCACTGCTTCTTCTTTGTCACAGGCTAAAAGTAGAGAGGTGATCAGGTTGTATTGCTTAAGGGGTAACTCCACTTTCATAAGGAAAAAAATAGCAAATAAAGAAAAAATATAGCTTATACAATAGCGACACAAGTCATATTGTAATTGAATGTTATTAAAAATTACCTTTCCTTTTCAATCTGCAGCCACTGTAATTTTCTGAGCATGCAATTCAATATGGCTATCTGGAGTTGTTCTGTACACAGAGTTTGTACTGACCACTCCACAGAAACATAATTTCCTGCTTGTGTGATTGGCTCACCAATTTTCCCAGAAGTCTGCCTAAGATACAAGTCAGATTTCAGTCATCCCCTGCAACAAAAATGTCATTTTTGGTGAGTTACTCCCTGTAAGAACAAAACATTTTTTATGCTTTTTGGATAGCATAGGGAAGAGTTAACACCCCCAAAATATTTGTTTTGCTGTCTATGTCCATGTTCAGAAGATTTCACCTCACTTTATGTCCCAATGACAAGTTGGATTTTAAACAATTTGGGTTGGAAACAAGGATTGGTGATAGAGGATGGGAGGTCAGCAGGGAAGTGTACGGGGCATCAACAGGGCAGAGGATAGGATCAGCAGTTTGTAGGGCAGTGTACAAAGGCTATTGGTTTTTAGGGCAGTGTACAGAGGCTATTGGTTTTTAGGGCAGTGTACAGGGGTCAGCAGGGAAGAGGACAGGAGGGAGCAGTGCAGTGTACAGGGAGTCATAAGGGAAAATGATGGAAGGTCAGCAGGGGACAGGGATAAGCAGGGCAGAGAACTGTTGGAGAAGCAAATGACAGGCTGGAAAGTCAGACAGGAATCATGGCTGGAAAGTCAGAGGCCAGGGATCACCTCTGAGAGGTGGAGGACAAGAATCAAGGCTGGAGAGTCAGAGGACAGGGACCATGGCTGGAGAGTCAGAGGACAGGCATCACCGCTGAAGAGTCAGAGGACAGGGACCATGGCTGGAGAGTTAGAGGACAGGGATCGCCGCTGGAGAGTTAGAGGACAGGGATCACTGCTGGAGAGTCAGAGGACAGGGATCACCACTGGAGAGTCAGAGGACAGACACTTGGCAGAGCTCCTTTCCCATCGCAGCACCATACACACCTTCCACACTACACAGAGCTGAAATCCAAATTCTTTTACTTACGGCCTCCATCTTCACAGGGTGCACCTGGCTGCTATGTTGCTGTTCCGACCTGTCAAATTCCCTGGTCGGAACAGCAGTGTGGCTGCAGTAGCCAAATACACCCTGTGAAAATCGTGGCTGTAAGTAAAAAAAATGTGATTTCAGCTCTGTGTAGTGTGGGGAGGAGCAGCGGCTGGGCAGAGCATTAAGGGTGGAGGGGAGTGGTCAGGGGGCTTTGGGGGGGAGCAACTGAGATCTGGGGGGGTGCAGCTCACCCCAGAAGCCCTTTAGATCTGGCCATTCAGTCTGGGGGAGAGCAGTGTTAAATTAGCAGATTTATTTACACAAACAAATTGAAGCCAAACTCCATCTCACAGTTTATAATCAGTTACAGCAAGTGTTTTTCCCTTTGGGATAAAGGTTTTTCATTAATAAATTAAATCTGAACATTTTAATCAACCCTGTCAGTGTTAAGTGGTTTGCCTCATCTGTATGAACTGATATATTCTGCTGGAGAGCTTGAGCTTGTGAAAAACAGACTTGCTGGCTGGATCACCAGATGAAAATAGAAGAAAAAAAACATAAAAAAGGAAACAGCCATCACATCTAAAAATTGGCAAGCTGCAGTATAATAAATGTTTGCTTTTGGGTTTAGTACCACTTTAAGACCATACTTTCAAATTTACCAGGTAACCCCTTAGGGCTAAACTGATCAAAGTACAAATTTACCTTTAAACTAAAAACCACTAGCCTGCCCTCCAAAGCCCTCTAACCTAAACTAACTTAGAACCCCACCCCCACCTAGATTTTTACTTCCCTTATGAAAGTAAACAGCCTCCTCTGGTGTTTACATACCTCCAAACTTTGGGAATGCCTAGTCTGAGCTGCTACCTCAACTTCTCCACCCCTTACAGTTATGCCGTGTACACACGGGCGGACTTCTCAACCGCAACTTGTCCGCCGAAACAAATCCGTTGGACAATCCGACCATGTGTGGGCTTCATCAGACTTCCGACTGACCTTTTCAGACGAAAATCAGACAGACTTTAGATTTGAAACATGTTTCAAATCTTCCCGCTGGAACTCCGCCAGAACCGGTTCCTATCGGGAAAACCGTTCGTCTGTATGCTGGTCCGACGGACCAAATACGATGCAAGAGCAGCTACAGCACCTGCCTGCGAGAATGTTTCCAGCGCGATCCTATCGCGCTGGATCTTGGCGACAGGGTACTGTACATCTCGCGCTCACTGCAATAGGAAAAACACATTTTCCTATTGCAGCAAGCGTGAGAAAGAAGCGACAAAGTCCCTTAGGTCTGGTATGGATTTTAAGGGGAACCCTCTACACTGAAAAAATGGTGTGGGGGCCCCCCAAAATCCATACCAGACCCTTATCCGAGCACGCAAAACAGCCGGTCAGGAAAGAGGGTGGGGATGTGCGAGTGCCCCCCTCCTGAACCGTACTAGGCCGCATGCCCTCAACATGGGGGGTGGGTGCTTTAAGGAAGGGGGGCGCCCTGCGCCCCCCCACCCCAAAGCACCTTGTCCCCATGTTGATGAGGACAAGGGCCCCTTCCCGACCACCCCAGGCCGTTGGTTGTCAGGGTCTGTGGGGGGGCTTATCGGCATCCGGGAGCCCCCTTTCATAAGGGGGCCCCCCAGATCCCAGCCCCCTGCCCTATTTGAATGAGTATATAGAAAGGGGGTTTTGGGACTTTAAATGAAGCACCCTCAGGTGCCTCCATGCCGAAATCAAATCAAAATATATAGGAAGTTGGGACTTTAAATGAAGCAGATGGATAGTGGAGGTAAAAAAGCAGTATCTGCTTCATTTAAAGTCCCAACTTCCTATATATTTGAATGAGTATGGGGTACATCAGACAGGTTTTTAAAGTAATTTATTAGGCAGCTCCTGGGGTCTCTTCCGACTCCTCTGCTCTCTCCTGCTTCTTTTCCTGCTCTCCAGTTCTTCTCCTGCTCTCTGGTTCTTCTGCCGGGATCCTCCGCTATCTTCTGCTCTTTTGCCACTCTTTTGCTAGCGTTGGCCCGGTCTTCTCCGCTGTCTTGTTCCCTCTTCTCTTCTTCCGATGTTGACATGACGCTCTCTCCCGCTGTAATGCTGTGTGAGCGGTGCGCAACGACATATAGGCATGGGAGATGTCACCCGGTGACCCCGCTCCTTATGACGTCACAGTCCTGGGTCATAATGGGACTGTGACATCATGAGGGGCGGGGTCACTGGGTGACATCACCCGGTGACCTCGCCCCATGCCTATATAAGTCGTTGCGCACCGATCACGCGCATTACAGCTGAAGAGAGCGTCGTGTCAACATCGGAATGCAGCCTGGCACGGTTAAGGAGGGGGGGCGCTTGCTTGTCCCCACCCTCTTTCCTGACCGGCCAGGCTGCGTGCTTGGTTAAGGGTCTGGTATGGATTTTGGGGGACCCCTACGCCGTTTTTTCAGCGTAGGGGGTTCCCCTTAAAATCTATACCAGACGCTTCTTTCTCACGCTTGCTGCAATAGGAAAATGTGTTTTTCCTATTGCAGTGAACGCGAGATGTACAGTACCCTGTCACCAAGAACCAGCGCGATAGAATCGCGCTGGAAACATAAGGGCCTGGTATGCCCTCGGAAGGGAACCCATGCTGATTTAAAATTTGGCATGGATTTCCCCCTCAAGATTCATATCAAACACAGTGCCTGGTGTTGGCGGGGATCCAAGTTGGATCCCCGCACCAGTGTGAACCCGGCCTTAATGTCAGCAATGCTTGTCGCTCATTGGGAAAGGAAAAAACATTTTTCCTTTCCCGATGAGCGAGCCAGCTCGGTGCTGGCTCCCACGACGGGGCTCGCAATGTGTCAATCTCACAGATAAAAGCAGCGAGATTGACTTCATTTTCTAGTCCCGTCGTCAAAATGAACTGACTTTAGAACGGTCTTTAGTCTGTTCGTGCGTGGGCAAGTCCATTCATTCGGAAGTCCGTCAGAAGTCCGTCGGAAATACCATCGGACGTTTGATGCTGAAAAGTCCGCCCATGTGTCCACGGCATTAGACTTTAACCCACAACACTCCAGAGTACCCACTGAGTGAGTTCTAAAACTCACTAATGACCTAATAACTGCTAAAACCAATCATATCCAGATCTTCTTAAAAAAAAACAAAACAAAAAAAACACTCACTTGGCCACCAAGACTATTTCCAGGTTCTCCAGAATCTGTGCTGTGATCCGGTACACAAGATGATGTGTATGGCTAGCATGAGCCTGGAGTCTGGCTGTCAAAGAAAGCTAATTAATTCACTAAAAAATGCCATGGAAACCTGCCACAGTCCCCCTGACTAGGCATTATTTTAATGGCAAGCAAACAAAGTATTAACTTTAAACGGTACCAAGTTGGTTAAAAAGAAAGTTTTAGGATATACATATGTCAAACGCAATTGCTGCAGCCATCAGAAGATCAAAGATCACCTTAGGGGAAAGTATAATGTATTTTCAATGAGTGCATACTTTATTATTGCAACCTTAATAATTGTTGAGATAAGATATCAGCTACACAGGGAGTGCATTATTTTCAATGAGTCAGACAACTCGCATTTGTTTCAAGGAACAGTAAACAGGATTACTGTGCAGCCCTTAGTCACTTTCCACCCAGCCCATTGTAGAAAAACGTCCAGGCTGGAGTTTTGTTATTCTGGGTGCATCATATGACATCTTCCAGGTGCCTGCCTCCTGTACACTCTAGTCGCTGCTCTACAGCTCGATCAGACACCCACTGTGACCAATCACAGCAATCACATGACAGTTGTACACAATGAATTACTTTGAATGGCCATTCATTGTGTACTTTTGTGATTATCTCTGTGGTCACAGTGATCACATGGTAAAGACAGGGCTAATCACAGTACATCTGTACCATGTGATAGCTGTGACCAATCACAGCTATCACATTAGTACACATTGGGATTGGCTTTGATCGGCTGTTCGTAATAGTAACCTGGAAGATAACATGACATCACTTTCGGTTTATTTGGAAACCATCGGTGCCATTTTTTGAAAATCAAAAGCATTCAGAAACATCAATCTTGGTGTTTGGAATGTTTTTAGGTGCAGAGGAGGGATTTGGGGTCTTATAGACCCCAGATCTCTCCATAAAGAGGACCTGTCACATGCCTATTGCTGTCACAAGGATGTTTGCATTCTTTGTGACAGCAATAAAAGTGATCAAAAAAATTATAATAATCAAAACAACAGTGTAAAAAAATAATAAAATAAATGAATAATTTTAAAAAAAAAGTTTAAAAGTGCCCTCGTTTTCCCATGCTTGCACGCAAAGGCAAATGCGCGTTTGATCCTGCATGCATTCAAACAGCGATCGTCCTACACTTGTGAGGTATTACTGCGAATGTCAGATCATGGGCAATAATTCTAGTCAGTGGCATCTCCAGCTTTCATATTTAGGGGGGCACATGGGGGGACAGGGACAAAAGTAGGGGGGCCAACTATAAAATGCAATTATATATATATATATATATAGATATATATATAGATATATATATCTATATATATATCTATATATATATATCCTGGGGCCCTTTACTACGATCCCACAACCGGGCCCTTTCACATGTTCTGCAGTGGGCTCCCTTCCTACTGTTTAGGGGCTCCCCAAGGTGGCAGAAAACAAGATATATATGTCACCAGCACACCAAGAAAATATAAGGGTCCAAAGCAGTGGGAGAACTATCAGGGTTGCAAAGGTTGCACTGGTGTTCTGCCACTGTGGGGTTCCCCAGGCTCCTCTTGCTGTCCTGCCATTGCCATTGACAGCGCTGGTCTGGCATCTGTCTCCTTGGCAGTAGCGGCAGTCTATTAGGACCTAGTGCTGGAGACATTATGGGTGCTTGCAGGGGAAGGCTGGCACTATTGGTTGTAGAGAGCTGAGCCCCCAGCTGATCATCTAGCAGCAGTGATGCTGTATAACCTTCTCTGTTGACATGCTGATCAGGATGTGATCCAGGTGAGTCCCAGTCAGATCTAATAAACACAGTATTTATTATATACAGTGGGGCAAAAAAGTATTTAGTCAGCCACCAATTGTGCAAGGTCTCCCACTTAAAAAGATGAGAGAGGCCTGTAATTGTCATCATAGGTATACATCAACTATGAGAGACAAAATATGGAAACAAATCCAGACAATCACATTGTCTGATTTTTGAAATAATTTATTTGCAAATTATAGTGGAAAATAAGTACTTGGTCAATATCAAAAGTTCATCTCAATACTTTGTTATATATCCTTTGTTGGCAATGACAGAGGTAAAACGTTTTCTGTAAGTCTTCACAAGGTTGTCACACACTGTTGCTGGTATTTTGGCCCATTCCTCCATGCAGATCTCCTCTAGAGCAGTGATGTTTTGGGGCTGTCGCTGAGCAACACAGACTTTCAACTCCCTCCAAAGGTTTTCTAAGGGTTGAGATCTGGAGACTGGCTAGGCCACTCCAGGACTTTGAAATGCTTCTTTCTAAGCCACTCCTTCGTTTCCTGGGCAGTGTGTTTGGGGTCATTGTCATGCTGAAAGACCCAGCCACATTTCATCTTCAATGCCCTTGCTGATGGGAGGAGGTTTGCATTCAAAATCTCACGATACATATTCCCATTCATTCTTTCATGTACACAGATCTGTCATCCTGTTCCCTTTGCAGAGAAACAGCCCCAAAGCATGATGTTGCCACCCCCATGCTTCACAGTAGGTATGGTGTTCTTTGGTTGCATCTCAGCATTCTCTCTCCTCCAAACACGACGAGTTGTGTTTCTACCAAACAGTTCTACTTTGGTTTCATCTGACCATATGACATTCTCCCAATCCTCTTCTGGATCATCCAAATGCTCTCTAGCAAACTTTAGATGGGCCCGGACATGTACTGGCTTAAGCAGGGGGACACGTCTGGCACTGCAGGATCTGAGTCCCTGGCGGCGTAATGTGTTACTGATGGTAGCCTTTGTTACATTGGTCCCAGCTCTCTGCACGTCATTCACTAGGTCCCCCCGTGTGGTTCTTGGATTTTTGCTCACCGTTCATGTGATCATTTTGACCCCATGGGGTGAGATCTTGCGTGGAGCCCCAGATCGAGGGAGATTATCAGTGGTCTTGTATGTCTTCCATTTTCTAAGTATTGCTCCCACGGTTGATTTCTTCACACCAAGCTGCTTGCCTATTGCAGATTCAGTCTTCCCAGCTTGGTGCAGGTCTACAATTTTGTTTCTGGTGTCCTTAGACAGCTCTTTGGTCTTCACCATAGTGGAGTTTGGAGTGTGACTGTTTGAGGTTGTGGACAGGTGTCTTTTATACTGATAACAAGTTCAAACAGGTGCCATTAATACAGGTAATGAGTGGAGGACAGAGGAGCCTCTTAAAGAAGAAGATACAGGTCTGTGAGAGCCAGAAATCTTGCTTGTTTGTAGGTGACCAAATACTTATTTTCCATCATAATTTGCAAATAAATTATTTCAAAAATCAGACAATGTGATTGTCTGGATTTGTTTCCACATTTTGTCTCTCATAGTTGAGGTATACCTATGATGACAATTACAGGCCTCTCTCATCTTTTTAAGTGGGAGAACTTGCACAATTGGTGGCTGACTAAATACTTTTTTGCCCCACTGTATGTTGCTGTCCTATGTATCACATATATATGTGATATGTGATACATAGGACAGCAACAATGGTGGTTCCACCACTGGTCCACACTGGGAGGATTCCCACATCCACCTGGAATATGTAGATGGGGGAATTGGATCATTTCTTTTTTTTTTCATTCAACCTAATAGTTGAATGAAAAAAGTGATCAATGATAAGTGCTAAGGCCAGCCATAGACAGTTTAAATTGTGGCTGGTTCAGCAGGAACTGGCTAAGATTTGAACCATTAATGGGCAGGCTAAATGTACCAAGTTGATCGATCAACCTGGGTACAACCAGCCTGCCGGATTCTCTTATGATTTTCACTAGTGATTGCTATAGCTGCTAGTGATAATCCCTGGTTGTTGGGAGAATACAATTGCTGGGCAGGAAGGATTCCCCTATTACCACTGTCTGTGTTGATGGGGGAATCATGCAAGATTCTTTCATGCAATCTGTGGTTGCAGGAAAAAAAATTGCACTGTCTATTACCTGCCTAATTGGAACTTAAAGTTTGTGAAGGTCTTGAAAGAACAGGAGGGGGGAGGGAGACAGATGGGGGAGAGAAGCGAGAGGGATGGAGATAGGGACAGTTCCATGATCACAGTGTACTGCAGTGCACACACTCACCCACGGGTCAAGGTTGGAAGCTTAGGCATCATTGACACACAGAGGAATCTACAGCTGCTGATTTTCATATTTCCCGCCGACACATCCCCTCTCTTCAGATACAGCTGCACATCGGGGATAGTGTGGGCAGGACTGGAAGACACAGGAGGAACAGGGGCGGGAGGAGGAGGAAGAGCTGTTTTCCTCACTGCTCTCCCATACGTGAGGGGGGGTGGCTGGACTCACTGGGCTGTGAAAGAGTGCCATAGACTGACACTCGGCTCAGCTTGCAGTCACCAGTCTCAGAATTTACAAATTGGTTCTCCTGTCCTAAGGACGGGAGAAATCAGTCTGTTTTTAGTATATGAGATAATGGGAGTAGGCTTGGGTGCCCCCCCCATAGTGCTGGTGGAGCAGAGGGAGGGGGGAGCAACCCCCCGCAGGAGCTGACTGGGGATGCTCTCCCTCTCAGGAGAGACTGTGTTACTCCAGCGGCGGCCTGAGCAAGATGCGGCGCATCCACTACAATTACAAACAAAAATGCATTTTAATTTGGGGGGCACATGGTGGGGCATAGTATAATGTTGGGGGGTCAGGTTCCCCTATGCCCCCCTAGTGATGCCACTGATTCTAGCACCATAAATCCTCTGTAAATCTAAAGTAAAGTAATGTAACCTGTAAAGGCTATTAAAGTGTTGCCTATGTGTAGTAAAATGCACATTGTTTGTCGCCGTTGCACGGTGCGTGCGCTATTTTAAAGCATGACATGTTTGGTATCTATGTAACTTTCTAATTATGTAGGAATATTCTAGCAAAAAATACTGGATTGTTACATGTTAACAAAAAGTGTCAGGAAAGGTCTGGGCTGGAAGTAGTTAAATGTGATACTTTTGAAGCATTTCACTATGCAATTTTGCTACATTCAACATAAGCTGATGGACTGATTCTCCCTCTGAGTAGTTATTTATTTATGATCATGAACTTTTCATGCAGCATTATAAAACATAGGTTTTGATGTTTTTAAAGTATGTGTTATTACAGGTCAAGTGTCAAGGAAGCAGCTTTTAATGCCATGCAGAAGAAACATGAGCAGTTTGTTTCCTATATAAACCACTGCAGAACATCAATATAAGTCAATGACAGAATGGATACTGTGAAAAACACTCTGGAGTCAGATCTGAGATAATGAGGCTGACTTACTTAATAAGTTTAGATTCTTCACTGATAAAATTATATAAATATTCCATTAATTTATCCTATCATGTGAAAAGCAAATCCCTAATCTCTTTGAGTTTTGAGATAATTTCATTCATGACATTTCAAAAAAGGGAAAAATTACTGTACTATTTTTGCATGAGTTTGCTTCATGTTTTGCAGAAAAACAACATTTTAATTTTGTCAGTGTTAGAAATAAATACTGGCTGCAGACTAAAGTGTGGAGGTATCTATTATACTTTTTCAGCAAAAAAATCCCTTTAAAGTGTATAGATAGCCAACACTTTTATTTTAGTCTTAGGTAGAGTAAAGAAAGGATAAAACCCTGTAAGTTTTTTTTTTATGCTGTGTTTGTTTTACTGAGGAGATTTCCCTTCACTCTCACTTTATCTCCCCAAAGTGAGGGGAACTTCCCATGTTAGACAGGTGTCACTGGAACATTGACATCATTACCACTGAGGACATGAAGCTGATGGGCCTCAAGAAGCCTCCAATTCTTTTATTTATGCAATCTTTATTGTGAGAACCTCTTGAGGAAGGACCAAGCAGACACAAATACAAGTCCACTTATTCAAATCAATAAAAATCACATGCACAAAAAAGAGAAACATAGCAACATTCACACAGTGAAATAGAAAAACCTGACAACAGGTCACTGTCCATGATCTAGAAAGTCAAAATGTTGAATTAACCTTTGCAGGTAATAACCCAGGAGATCTAACTGTGAGAAATGCTCCACACATTGAGAGACTCCATTTTATTTTTAAGCAAGAGAGAACAAGAATATCAAGAATATTCATTAAAAAAGGAGTGGAAGTGGGAAAAAAAGGAAGAGCAAAGTACAGAAAAAGATAAAAATATACTGTGCTGTAGCCCACAATGGATGGTGGGAAATTAAGTAGGGGGTAGAACAGTTGATAATTAAAGGGGTTGTAAACCTTCATGTTTTTTCACCTTAATGCACCCTTTACATTAAGGTAAAAAAACACCTGGCAGTGACCGGCCCCCCAGCCCCCCCATTTTACTTACCTGAGCCCTGGAACTTGACCCAACGGGGACGCGCTGTCTCTCTGCCCAGGGTTCTCGGCTCTTGATTGGATAGATAGCAGCACAGCCATTGGCTCCCGCTGCTGTGAATCAAATCCAATGGCGCAGGCGCTGGGGCCAAATCATACATTATGATACGCCAAATACTGGACTCGGAAGCGCGCCCGCAAGGTAAACCCCTCAGGAGAGCGCTTCTCCTAGAGGGTTATCTGATGCGGGGAGGAGCCGAGAGAGCCCCCGGGGGACCCCAGAAGAGCAGGTATGGGGCCACTCTGTGCAAAACGAGCGGCACACTGGAGGTAAGTATGATATTCTTGTTATTTAAAAAAAAAAAAAAAAAGAACCCTTACAATCACTTTAAGCTGACTGTAAAAATTCTCTAAGAGAAAAGCTAAGGGGAAGGAAGGGGGAGGAAGAGAAAAAAATCCCCTTGTTTACCTGCAAAAAAAGTACATTTATTTTTTTATTTTTTTACAAAGGTGAACTTATCCTTTAGGTCAAGGGAAAATTGATCTCCATGGCAGGCCTCGTAAAGGTATTAAAGTAAAAACGTGTTCAATCTATATCCAAGGCTTAAAAGAGTAAAAGGAACACCAGTCCAGTATCCGTGCCAGATGGACTGTGTGGAAATAACTGATAGGCACAGGGAAGTCAATCCCCCCTCTGCACTCAGCAGGGCTAATGACATGAGGTTTAAGTCTTGTTTTCTTTGTAGCCCATAAAAATTGAAAAGAAATAGAATATAAATCTTTATGAAATGCGTGCTATTGTGTCCAAACCACATAAAGATTCTTCCTGTGCCATTTAGCAAGAACTTGGATATGAAATAAAGGTTTAAAGGTAAGTGCAAAAAGTCCATGTAATCCAGAAGAAATATTTATACCTAGATATTTTATATGTATAGAGGCCCATTTAAATTACACATTTTCCTGAAAAAATGCCATCAGTCTGAGGATGATAGGTTGCGGGACAAAATTCCTAAGGCTTCTGATTTATGGTAATTTATTTTATAACTGTCGAGATAACCAAAAAGTGGAAGCTGTGCCATTAAAGATGGAAAAGATAAGTTTGGCTATGTGAGAAATAAAAGGAGATCATTTGCAGAGGCTTCCAATTCTTGAGTGAAAACACAGAGCACTCTTCTTTCTTGAAATCTGTAAAGCAAACTTTAGCTCCAGTTGGGGATATCAAACCCAGATCTTAAAGCAGACTTTCACCCTAAAAATCATAATGCCCAACTGGAATTGTCCCCCTGCACAATAGCAAACATTTTTTTCTCTGTATCTTTTTTTTTTCTTTTTTTATACCTGCTCCCCTCCTCTATTCTTTCCTGAGTGAGACTGACATTTGGGCCTCCTCCTGGGATTGCTATGCCCCATATCCCAGGAGGCTACAGATTTCCAAACCTGTGTGATACCTCACTCCTGCAGTTGAAAAAGAAGTGTGAGATTTTGCCCTGCATCATCAGTGGTGCAGCTGTCTCTTATGCAGCCAGCCCCCAGATGAAAAAAAAGGCAGCTTAGAGCCAAATGTGTGCTACAACAATCATAGCTAAGAAGAAGACAGCACTGGATTTTATTGCCTTATAAGTATATTTATTCTTCATATTATAGGGTGACAATTATGATAAGACAATAGGATTCTTTTGTTGTGGTAGGATGAAGTTTCTCTTCAATGAGAGTGCCAATTGTCACTTTAAGCAAGATGCTAGCAATAATAAAGCAAGCTTCAAACGTATTTGAAACATGTTAAAAGCTTATTGCAGCCAACACTTCAAATATTATCAGTGTTTATTTATATGAACTGGAATTGCGATAAAAGCTTCACAAAAGCTAACCAAAGCTTACTGAATATTTTGCAAATGCTTTGTAAAAACTTCATGTACACACTGCTCTTGTAAATACTAAAGTTCATGTGTTCCAGGCCTAAACAAGCTTCAGTCCTGGCTGTCTACTGATCATCACCAGGGGTGGCTTTTTGCCTACTGCTATACAATTCAACAACTAACTTTTCCCTAGCTTCTAGCAGGTAAAAGTGCTTTAAAACTGGCAATGCATTACATTGCGTGTGCTGAAACAACCTTTAAAAAGTGAGCCACCCATTGACTTTATTGGATGACTTTGGCAGGTGCCATTGAGTTAAATTTTCCAGGTGTACAGTCCTCTTCAGCTACATGTTATGTTTTAAGTGGGTAGTCAGCGGTGGTAAAACCATGGCTCAACTGTCTGTTTTTACAGCATTTTGGCAACACATGTGAAAGAGGTCTAACTTTATATAAAATGGACCATGGCAGTGTTGATGCATAGGGCAAAAGCAAACAGAAGAGAGAGAGACAGATTTTTTTTCAAAAAGTGGACCCGTCCCTCCACAAGAGTGACAGTTGGAAGATAAGCTTTTTGATTGATCACATTGATTTTAGTGTGCTGCAGAGTAACTGGCAATAAGTGGTTAAATCTCTCAGTAAAAATTAAAAGAAAAAAATAGTGAAGCTCTGTAATTCACTATTCTGGTATAATATGTGTTATCAGCAATCACAGTTGGCATATTGTGTATACCACATACAGTGGGGACGGAAAGTATTCAGACCCCCTTAAATTTTTCACTCTTTGTTATATTGCAGCCATTTGCTAAAACCATTTAAGTTCATTTTTCCTCATTAATGTACACACAGCACCCCATATTGACAGAGAAACACAGAATTGTTGACATTTTTGCAGATTTATTAAAAAAGAAAAACTGAAATATCACATGGTCCTAAGTATTTGCTGTGACACTCATATATTTAACTCAGGTGCTGTCCATTTCTTCTGATCATCCTTGAGATGGTTTTACACCTTCATTTGAGTCCAGCTATGTTTGATTATACTGATTGGACTTAGGAATGCCACACACCTGTCTATATAATACCTTACCGCTCACAGTGCATGTCAGAGCAAATGAGAATCATGAGGTCAAAGGAACTGCCTGAAGAGCTCAGAGACAGAATTGTGGCAAGGCACAGATCTGGCCAAGGTTACGAAAAAATTTCTGCTGCACTTAAGGTTCCTAAAGTGGCCTCCATAATCCTTAAATGGAAGACACTTGGGACAACCATAACCCTTCCTAGAGCTGGCCATTCAGCCAAACTGAGCTATCGGGGGAGAAGAGCCTTGGTGAGAGAGGTAAAGAAGAACCCAAAGATCACTGTGGCTAAGCTCCAGAGATGCAGTTGGGAGATGGGAGAAAGTTGTAGAAAGTCAACTATCACTGCAGCCCTCCACCAGTTGGGGCTTTATGGCAGAGTGGCCCGTCGGAAGCCTCTCCTCAGTGCAAGACAAGTGAAAGTCCGCATGGAGTTTGCGAAAAAACACCTAAAGGACTCCAAGATGGTGAGAAATAAGATTCTCTGGTCTGATGAGACCAAGATAGAACTTTTTGGCCTTAATTCTAAGCGGTATGTGTGGAGAAAACCAGGCACTGCTCATCACCTGTCCAATACAGTCCCAACAGTGAAGCATGTTGGTGGCAGCATCATGCTGTGGGGGTGTTTTTCAGCTGCAGGGACAGGACGACTGGTTGCAATCGAGGGAAAGATGAATGCGGCCAAGTACAGGGATATCCTGGACGAAAACCTTCTCCAGAGTGCTCAGGACCTCAGACTGGGCCGAAGGTTTACCTTCCAACAAGACAATGACCCTAAGCACACAGCTAAAATAATGAAGGAGTGGCTTCACAACAACTCCGTGACTGTTCTTGAATGGCCCAGCCAGAGCCCTGACTTAAATCCAATTGAGCATCTCTGGAGAGACCCAAAAATGGTTGTCCACCAACGTTTACCATCCAACCTGACAGAACTGGAGAGGATCTGCAAGGAGGAATGGCAGAGGATCCTCAAATCCAGGTGTGAAAAACTTGTTGCATCTTTCCCAAAAAGACTCATGGCTGTATTAGATCAAAAGGGTGCTTCTACTAAATACTGAGCAAATGATCTGAATACTTAGGACCATGTGATATTTCAGTTTTTCTTTTTTAATAAATCTGCAAAAATGTCAATAATTCTGTGTTTTTCTGTCAATATGGGGTGCTGTGTGTACATTAATGAGGAAAAAAAAAACTTAAATGATTTTAGCAAATGGCTGCAATATAACAAAGAGTGAAACATTTAAGGGGGTCTGAATACTTTCCGTCCCCACTGTATATAATCATCAAACACTTAATTTCCTTTATAAATTTGTCCAAAAATGTCAAAAATAAAAATATAAATGTTCTGTGCACCAACTGTAAATCTTCACTGTGTCTTTAAATCTTGACCCAAATATTGTGCACCATACCATCACCATGCAAATCCAGGTGAGCCTTCACCTTAGATGATGGACCTCACTATTTTATAAACAAGAGGTCATAAGTTCTTATATGCAGTAAAACTGCTCCCCAGGTCACTCCTTCTAGGCAAGTTGATAACCACGTGTACAAAATGGCTATTATCCACCATAAAGGCTACTTCAGTCTCCAGCAATCCATAAAATCAGGAAAAAAGTTCCATAGCATAAAACCATTACATTCTTATGAAGAAGTAAAACAAAGCACTTACAACTTTTATTAAAAAAGGCAAACTTCCACATATTACTCCTTAATACAAGCTCCTGTCAG